>NC_072026.1:23472384-23772384 GCF_027791375.1 Indicator indicator
TAATCCCTAACACCTCCTGACAACTAAACCATGGTTCTAAGTGCCACATCCAAGCTTTTTTTGAACACCTCCAGGCACAGTGACTCCACCACCTCCCTGGGCAGCACATCCCATGGCCAATTACTCTTTCTGGGAAGAACTTTCTCCTCACCTCCAGCCTAAACTTCCCCTGGCTTGGTTTTGGACCCCTCACACCAAGAAGGACTGAAGCAGGTTCAGAGAAGGGCAACCAAGCTGGGGAAGATTCTGGAGAACAGGGCTGGGGAGGAGCAGCTGAGGGAACTGGAGGTGTTTAGTGTGGAGGGGAGGAAGCTAAGGGGAGACCTCATTGCTCTCTACAACTCTTTGAAAGGAGGCTGGAGCCAGGTGGGGGTTGGTCTCTTCTCCCTCGTAACAAGCAACTGGACAAGAGGAAATGGCCTCAGGTTGCACCAGAGGAGGTTTAGGTTGGATATTAGGAGAAACTTATTCACTGAAAGGGTTCTCAAACACTGGAACAGGCTGCCCAGGAAGGTGGTTGAATCCCCATGGCTGGAATTGTTTCAAGGAGGCAGAGATGTGGTGCTGAGGGCCATGGCTTAGCAGCAGCCTTGGTAGAGTCAGAGAACGAAACCATTCTACGACTCTCTGATTCTAAATGTCCTCTCCATCACTTGGGAGCCAACTGCACAAGAACCAATCAGCACCTCCACTAAAACAAAGAACAAGCCAAGGTCTGATACATGCAAACAGAGCCAGCAATTATCTGCAGAAGATCCTTAAGCTTGTTCTGACCTCAGCTTGGAGAAGATGCAAGACGTCCCACTGCGTGTGACCTGTGTGCCTCTCCCTGACTCTGGAGTCAGCACACCATGAGAGCAAGCCAGGCTCAGCAGGTCTTGTGTGATATGCCCTCCCCTAAAATGCAGCAGCCTTAAAAAGCTCTTTTTAAGTTTCAGAGTAGTAGGGAAGAAGTTGCCACCAGCTGAGCAATCAGCCTCTGCCTGAAGTCAGTGCAAGCTGCAGCACAAAGCTGGGATGGGCATCAAACACCCTGGAAGATGCTGCTGCCTGTGCTGCTGTGTGTGCATGCAGGGGGGAGGGAGCTTCCTTACCTTCTGCTTTTAATTAAAAACAAGCAGCAGTGCAAATTCCATTGAAAGAGCACAGCATGCCACAGGCTACAACATGCCCAGCTAAAATGACAGAGGGAAGGCAAAAAGAAAAAAATAGGAGAGGACAACACAGAAAAATGCACAGGCAGAAGCAAAATCAAACACTGATTTAAATTAAACCTCTGCTGATATTCAGTGGCATCTCCTCTGGCTTTGTGCTGGCAAGTTTGAGCATCCCTGGTCACATAGAATCACAGAACTGTTCAGGTTGGAAGAGACCTTTGTGATGAACATGAGCCAGCAGTGTGCCCAGGTGGCCAAGAAGGCCAATGGCATCCTGGCCTGCATCAGGAACAGTGTGGCCAGCAGGAGCAAGGAAGTCATCCTGCCCTGTGCTCAGCACTGTTAAACCACACCTTGAGTGCTGTGTCCAGTTCTGGGCTCCTCAGTTTAAGAAGAACATTGAGACACTTGAATGTGTCCAGAGAAGGGCAACAAGGCTGGGGAGGGGTCTGGAGCACAGCCCTGTGAGGAGAGGCTGAGGGAGCTGGGGGTGTTCAGCCTGGAGAAGAGGAGGCTCAGGGCAGACCTCATTGCTGTCTACAGCTACCTGAAGGGAGGTTGTAGCCAGGTGGGGGTTGGTCTCTTCTCCCAGGCAAGCAGCAGCAGAACAAGAGGACACAATCTCAAGCTGTGCAGGGGAAGTTTAGGCTGGAGGTGAGGAGAAAGTTCTTCATAGAAAGAGTAATTGGCCATGGGATGTGCTGCCTAGGGAGGTGGTGGAGTCACTGTGCCTGGAGGTGTTCAAACAAAGCTTGGATGTGGCACTTGGAGCCATGGTTTAGTTGTCAGGAGGTGTTAGGGATTAGGTGATAGGTTGGACTTAATGATCTCTGAGGTCTTTTCCAACCTGCTTGATTCTGGGATCATCAAGTCCAAACAATCCCCTAGAGCTCCCAATCCCACCACTGATGATAATAAACCACATCCCTCAGCACCATACCCATGTGTCTTTTAAGTATCTCCAGGGATGTTGACTCCACCACCTCCCTGGGCAGCCTGTTCCAATGCCTGAGAACCCTTGCTGGGAAGAAACCTGTGGCCCTTGCCTCCTTTTCTGTAACCTGCTGCATGTGACTCACCTCCACTTCACTCCAGCCTCCCTCAGCTGTTCCTCTGCTTCACAGATTTACAGTATTAACTAGGATGGAAAAGACCTCAGAGATCATCAAGACCAACTGATCACCCAACACTATCTGATCAACTAAACCATGGCACTGAGTGCCTCATCCAGGCTCTTTGTAAACACTTCCAGGGATGGTGACTCCACCACCTCCCTGGGCAGCACATCCCAATGTCCAATCTCTCTTTCTGGGAAGAATTTCTTCCTCACCTCCAGTCCAAACCTCCCTGGTGCAGCTTGAGACTGTGTCCTCTCTGTCACTGGTTGCCTGGGAGAAGAGACCAACCCCCACCTGGTTACAACCTCCCTGCAAGTAGTTGTAGACAGCAATGAGGTCTGCCCTGAGCCTCCTCTTCTCCAGGCTAAACACCCCCAGCTCCCTCAGCCTCTCCTCACAGGGCTGTGCTTCAGACCCCTCCCCAGCCTTCTTGCCCTTCTCTGGACACCTTCCAGCATCTCAACATCTTTCTTGAGCTGAGGAGCCCAGAACTGGACACAGCACTCAAGGTATGGTCTAACAGTGCTGAGCACAGGGCAGGATGACTTCCCTGCTCCTGCTGCCCACACTATTGCTGATCCAAGCCAGGATGCCATTGGCCTTCTTGGCCACCTGGGCACACTGCTGGCTCATGTTCTTCTACTTAGGTGAGCCCAGCACCCTCCTCAGCATAGCCCCACATGCTCATTCTGATACATCCAGACCCAATTCAGTTACAAATTGACCCAAACCCTCACACCATGTCAGCAGGGCAAGCAGAAGGAGACACCAGCACACCACTCTGCCCAAGTTAGACCCCAACAGAAAAAGGGCAAGGCCAACCAAAGTGTGATACCTGTGTCCTCTAGAAGCAAAGCTCTTGTCAAGAGGGGATGAAGTGTGACACCAACAGCCTCCCTCCTGAGGTAAGACATGAAGCAAAATGTTTGACTAGGCTGAGAAGAACTTCTGAGCTTCAGTTCCTTGGAGAGCCAAGTGATAGCCATGCTGAAGTCCCTTCCAGAAATGAGACGCATGCCCTAAATTCAGTGAGGGAGGGGAGACACTGGCACAGGTTGCCCAGGGAGGCTGTGGATGCCTCCTCCCTGGAGGTATTCAAGGCCAGGTTGGATGACGTTTTGAGCCACCTGGGCTAGTGGAAGGTGTCCCTGGCCATGGCAGAGTGGGGTTGGAACTGGATGATATTTAAGGTCCCTTCCAACCCAAACCATTCTGTGGTTCTATGGCCAAGACCTCACGGTTCAATGCCTTGCCATGTGCTCCCTTGACTATAGCAGAAACCCCTGAACATCTGAAACCTCCAGCATCTGAATCCGAATGCTCTCAAAGAGCAGAATCAAGAATCTCTCACAGAATCAAGAAAGTTGCTGATACTGCCCTCAGTGCTCAGGTTTGTTTTCATCCTACAGCAGAACCAGCTTTAACCCAACTCATCAGGTAGGTTATACCACCCAGCACATAAAGATATGAAAGCAGATAATAAATACACCTTGGGATAGCTATGAGTGGGTCTGAGCTTACTGAGAGCCAAAACCTCACCCTCCTTTCCAGCTTGCAGTGAAAAAGTGGAGCTAGCTGCCAGCAGGCATTAGAGAACAGCCTGAGGATTAAGCCTTGCTGATAAAGACACTCAAAATAGAGCAGCTGCACTCCTGACTATCCCATGAGCAATGCGAAGAGAAAGCAGCCCCCAGCTGAAGTACAAAGGCACTGATCTGGCTGTCCTGAAGGGAAGGGCTCCTTGAACAGTGCTGCAAAGATTTCCTCACAAGTCTCTTGCCAGCTCTAGCACAGAAAGAAATCCATTAGCAGATAGCTGGAGCTCCCTGCTGCTGCTGCTGCTGCACCCCACCAAGCAAAGCTGCCTCCAACAAGTCAGCAGCTAAGCCAGCTCCAAAAGCAGCTCCCAGGCAGCATCCAGGGCAAACCACATCAGCATCACTGTGCCAGCAATGCACTGAATCACTTGCATGGCAACAAGGGTAGAGAACCATGGAATGGATTGGGTTGGAAAAGGCCTTTAAGATCATCAAGCCCAACCATTCTCTAACTCTACCAAATCTGGCCCTCAGCACCACACCTCAGCAGTTTCTTGAGATGTTTTTTGGTTTGGTTCTTTTGGTGGTGAGTTGCTATCGTTTTTCTTGGAGTACTTTTTGTGTGAGACTTGTAAGACTGATCTTCTATTCCTTTCCAGCTTCTTCTCCTTCCCACATTCAGGCATGTTTCAGACACATCACCTCTACAGTATCTGCTGTGCCCAACCCTCATTACAGGATCACAAGATCAGAGGATGTCAGGGGTTGGAAGGGACCTCTGGAGATCATTGAGTCCAACCCCCCCTGCCAGAGCAGGACCAGAGAATCCAGCACAGGTCACACAGGAACACATCCAGATGGGGCTTGAAAGTCTCCAGAGAAGGAGACTCCACAACCTCTCTGGGCAGCCTGTTCCAGGGCTCTGGAACCCTCACATGTTGAGGTGGAACCTCCTGTGATGGAGTTTATATCCATTGCTCCTTGTCCTATCCAAGGATACAAGTGAGCAGAGCCTGTCCCTGTCCCTTCCTTCCTGACCCCCAGCCCTCAGATATTTATAGACATTTATTAATCTCTCAGTCTTCTCCTCTCCACACTAAACACCCCCAGGACTCTCAGCCTCTCCTCACCAGGCAGTGCTCCAGTCCCTTCAGCATCCTTGGAGCCCTCCCTTGCACTCTCTCCAGCAGATCCCTGTCCCTCTTGAACTGGGGAGCCCAGAACTAGATGCAATATTCCAGATGGGGCCTCACCAGGGCAGGGTAGAGGGGGAGGAGAACTTCCAGGTCCTGCCAGGCAAGCGTCCTGCAGTGCAAGGTGAGGATCAACAGCTGCAGCTGCATGTCCAGACACATAGGCTCCACACAACAGCTAAAGGGCAGGAGAAGTCCTGCCACCTCCATTCAAAGGGCTAGGAGGGCACACAGGTCCTGATGGACACAGGACAAAGCATCTAAGGCAGCCAAACCCCACATCCCTCTGCCCAACATCTCCCACCTGCAGTGCATCCTCCTCACATGCAATGCAACACATGGCTATGGCCTCACCCCAAGCCACCCCCCCTTCTTTTAGGGTTCCTGCCCCACTATGATGTGAGTTGCTTGCTGTTTTCAGCTCTGTTGGGATGGGTTCAAAACCCTGAGGAGTTCTCAGGAATTGGGGGATAAGCATTGAGAAAATATTTAGGTAGACAAATTCATATCTGTCTCAAATCCATCACCTTCCCACCTCAGGTGTGCAACCTTTCAAAAAGATTTTACAGTGCTGGCTTAAGGTAGGAACCCCAGAGGAGATCAACTATGAGCCAAGGAAGACACTCAGCCCTCTTGTCTCTTGTAGTTCCAGCAGCATTAGAACAGACAAAGCATTAACTTGAGTGTTGTATCAAGTTTATACTGCATCTGTCTTTGTGGCAGCAAGCACAAACAGACTGAAATCAATTCTTCCCTACATTCATTATTAAAATATCTACAAGAGGTGGATGTCTTCAGCACATTTTTAAAAGGGGGGGGGGGGGGGAGAGAAGTAGCAGATAGGAAAATTAATATTGATAGAGCCCTAGATAGGCATTGGTTTCCTCCCCCAAATCTGCCCTGAGCCTCAGCCTCCTTGATAAAGTATTTTAATAGCGTATTTTAGAGGTGAAGTTTGGAACCAGACAAATTGTAGAAATAATAAGGCCCTAATACACAGCATGGCTGGCAAATCAGCTCTTGAAGCAAGGCTTGGGGTGGGAATTGCCTCCTGCCAGATGACTGAACTCACTCTTCTGCACTGCTGTTTACACACCAGGAGCAACACAGGCTCGTAAGCTTACATTTAAATGCATGCCTGGAGGCACACAGATTAACACAGAGCAGATTAACAGCAGTATGACTTCTCATCCTGGGGACTGCAGAGCTGCTCAGAATCCTGCCTGGAGGCTCAGCAACACCTCTGGAGCTCAAGTTCACCTACCCTTTGTAGGCAGGTCTTCTGCAAGCTGTAAAGGTGGGGAGGGAGGGGTCTAGGTCTCTGTGCAAATGCCCAAACCTAGAGTCAGGCAAAGGAACACAGAGGAGCAGCCACACTGGAGGATGGATGCTCCATTGGGTGACACCGGAGGACCTCATAGAATTGTTTTGATTGGAAAAGACCTCAAAGATCATCAAGTCCAACAATCAACCCAACACCATCATGGCCATTAAACAATGTTCCAGAGTGCCATGTCCACACTTCTCCTGAACAGCTCGGGATGGGGACTCCACCACCTCCCCTGGGCAGCCTGTTCCAATCCCTGACTGCTCTTGCAGCAAAGACATCTTTCAATATCCAAACTAAACCTCCCCTGATGCAACTTCAGGCCATTTCCTCTCATTCTATCACCTGATACTAGGGAGAAAAGGCTGACCCCCACCTCACTCCAACCTCCTTTCCAGCGAGTTGTAGAGAGCAATGAGGTCTCCCCTCACCAGGAGGAGAAACTACTGCTGCACAAGTGCCACCAACACCATGGAAACCCAAAGCAGCCCAAAGGACAGGCAAGGGCAGAGGTGTTGTTATTCTGACTATAATCACTACAGGCATGGAAGAGAAGTTTTCCATAATACCAGGGGATTTTAATGGCAATTAAATAAGTGGTCATTATCCTTAATAACATCCAGGCAAACTGAACTTTGCTGACAGAAGCAGTGGTGGCCAAAGTCAGTATAAAAGAGATTGAGATGAGAAGGCAGCATGAGAGCAAAGCCCCACGATTTCAAAGGCAGCTCCTGCAGCATTTTAGGCTTTGATATGACAAAGGTGTCACCAAAACAATCCTGTTTACAGGATAGCAGTGAATACAACTGTTTGCTTCCAGGTACATTCTCTGAAACTCACTATGTGCTGCTAAGTTTAACAGAGAAACTTTCATTCCAGCACAGGTAGAAACAAACAAACAAAAAAACCAAAACAAAACAAAAATAAAACCACCCCAATAAATAAATGCAACTAATCCCCACCTCACTCCAATCTCCTTTCAGGGAGTTGTAGGGAGCAATGAGGTCTTCCCTCAGCCTTCTCTTCTCCAAACTACACAATCTCAGGTCCCTTATAAGACTTCTTCTTTGAGATTATTTGTTTCTTACTGCCTTGGAAATGCCAACTGGGCTTAGACTTGAGCTGGGGTTTTAATCTTGCATAGAATAAAGAAAGATAAGAAAGAGAGAAAAAGAGAAAGAAAGTTGGAGAGAGGGGGAGAGAGAGAGGGGGGGAGAGGGAGAGAGGGAGGAAGGAAGGAAGGGAGGAAGGAAGGGAGGGAGGGAGGGAGGGAGGGAGGGAGGGAGGGAGGGAGGGAGGGAGGGAGGAAGGAAGGAAGGAAGGAAGGAAGGAAGGAAGGAAGGAAGGAAGGAAGGAAGGAAGGAAGGAAGGAAGGAAGGAAGGAAGGAAGGAAGGAAGGAAGGAAGGAAGGAAGGAAGGAAGGAAGGAAGGAAGGAAGGAAGGAAGGAAGGAAGGAAGGAAGGAAGGAAGGAAGGAAGGAAGGAAGGAAGGAAGGAAGGAAGGAAGGAAGGAAGGAAGGAAGGAAGGAAGGAAGGAAGGAAGGAAGGAAGGAAGGAAGGAAGGAAGGAAGGAAGGAAGGAAGGAAGGAAGGAAGGAAGGAAGGAAGGAAGGAAGGAAGGAAGGAAGGAAGGAAGGAAGGAAGGAAGGAAGGAAGGAAGGAAGGAAGGAAGGAAGGAAGGAAGGAAGGAAGGAAGGAAGGAAGGAAGGAAGGAAGGAAGGAAGGAAGGAAGGAAGGAAGGAAGGAAGGAAGGAAGGAAGGAAGGAAGGAAGGAAGGAAGGAAAGGAAAGGAAAAGGAAGAAAGGAAGGAAAAGGAAAGAAGGAAGGAAGGAAGAAGGAAAGAAAAGGAAAGAAAAGGAAAGAAAAGGAAAGAAAAGGAAAGAAAAGGAAAGAAAAGGAAAGAAAAGGAAAGAAAAGGAAAGAAAAGGAACGAAAAGGAAAGAAAAGGAAAGAAAAGGAAAGAAAAGGAAAGAAAAGGAAAGAAAAGGAAAGAAAAGGAAAGAAAAGGAAAGAAAAGGAAAGAAAAGGAAAGAAAAGGAAAGAAAAGGAAAGAAAAGGAAAGAAAAGGAAAGAAAAGGAAAGAAAAGGAAAGAAAAGGAAAGAAAAGGAAAGAAAAGGAAAGAAAAGGAAAGAAAAGGAAAGAAAAGGAAAGAAAAGGAAAGAAAGATCAGTTTCTATCACTACTCTCTCCCTCACAGGCAGAGCTATTTACTCCAGGTGCAGACCAGCTATGGGAGTCAGGCCACCTGCAATGCTCTGCTTCAGACCCTCAGCACTTCCATTACTGCTTCCTCACTCCTCTGCTGAACAGCTGACAACTTCACTCCTAAGAAAATTAGCTGTGGGCTCTTGACACAAGAGCCTTAGCTGAGCAACAGCAGTATTTTAAAAATAAACTTTAGCAACCCACTGACCTTTCTCTTTTCATGACAATTGCCAGGCAATTGGCTTCCTCAGCTTAGAGGGGGTTATATTATTATTTTTCCTTTTTTCCTTGCACTTTGATGACTCAAAAAAAGGTCTCTGAAGCAAATCAAAGAGTTACTCAAGTATTAAATAATCCAGAGGAGTTATGTTTCAAGAGATACCTTCCTACACATGGCACTAATGAATTCAAACAGCTCCAGCGAGCAGGGAAGCACTGAATGGTTCTGCAATGCTCAGTGATGACTTTTTTTTTTCATTCTAAAAGGAAGTCAATTTACATTCTCCTTTGGCAGAGGATGAGCAGATTATGGCTTCACTGCCATGGTTTGTGTTGGCTTTAGTGGCACTCCATCTACTCATCCTCCCATAAACACATTCTCTGGAGAGAGATCAAGGTCTCGGTAGTCTATAACATAACTGCCAGTCACGTTCCCTCACTGTGCATGAGGACACCTCCAAGAACCAGGGCAGCTTTATTGTTGTGCCAATAAAAGAAGGAAATAGGAGGTGGGAGGACAGACACTTACCCTTGCAGGATCCTACAGCAAGGCACATGATCACAGAATCACAGAACTGACCAGGTTGGAAAAGACCTCAGAGATCATCACAGAATCATAGAACCAACAAGATTGGAAAAGACCTCAGAGATCATCACAGAACCAACAAGGGTGGAAAAGACCTCAGAGATCATCAAGTCCAACCTATCACCCAGCACCTCATGACTAACTAAACCATGGCTCCAAGTGCCACAGCCAATCCTTTTCTGAACACCTCCAGGGATGATGACTACACCACCTCCCTGGGCAGCACATCCCAATGGCAAATCTCTCTTTCTGTGAAGAACTCTCTCCTCACCTCCAGCCTAAACTTCCCCTGCACAGCTTGAGACTGTGTCCTCTTCTTCTAGCGCTGATTTCCTGGGAGAAGAGACCAACACCCACCTGGCTACAACCTCCCTTCAGGTAGTTTTAGAGAGCAATGAGGTCACCCCTGAGCCTCCTCTTCTCCAGGATAAACAACCCCAGTCCAACCTATTACCTAACACCTCCTGACAACTAAATCATGGCTCCAAGTGCCACATCCAAGCTTTTTCTTTGAACACCTCCCTCCCTGTGCAAAGCCTGGCACACAGCCAGGGAGGGCAACACTTCTCTTCTTGCCTCAGGGATCACAAGCATGGCAGGTTTGGTAGTGAAAAGGTTGCTGGATGCTTTTGCTCACAGCTGAATGCATCAGTTGATCTTTCCAGATCCAACAGGCTCGTGCAACGTGGACAAGTTTTTATAGAATCATAGATTTGTGCTTGTTAGATTCAGTCCAACCATCAACCCAACACCACCATGGCCACTAAACCATGGCCCCAAGTGCCATGGCCACATGCTTCTTGAACACCTCCAGGGATGAAGACTCCACCACCTCCCTGGGCAGCCTCTTCCAATCCCTGACCACTCTTGCTCCAAAGGCATTTTTCCCAATATCCAACCTAGCCCTCCCCTGGCACAATTTCAGGTCATTTCCTCTTATCCTATTGCTAATTACTTGGGAGAAAAGCCCAACCCCCACCTCACTCCAATTTCCTTTCAGGGAGTTGTGGAGAGCAATGAGCTCTCCCCTCAGCCTTCTCTTCTCCAGGTTAAACAATCCCAATTCCCTTAGTGGCTCCTTTCAGAAGCTGGGCATGAGCACATCACAAGAGGTCTCATCCTCGGACCTGCCATTTTGGTCTGGATTGGAACCAAGGAGGTGCAAATCCCAGTAGGATACCATGTCCCCAAGTGAAGGATTACTCCGCTGCTACTGCTCTTTTTTTCCTAATCTCCAACCTAAACCTCCCCTGGCACAATTTCAAGCCATTTGCTCTCAGATTGGAGATCAGACTGGAGATGAGGAAGGAATTCTTTAGAGTGAGGGTGGGGAGACACTGGCACCGGTTGCCCAGGAAGGCTGTGGATGTCCCCTCCCTGATGTTGTTCAAGGCCAGGTTGGATGAGGCTTTGAGCAACCTGAGCTAGTGGAAGGTGTCCCTGCCCATGGCAGGAGGGGTGGAAGTAGATGATCTTCAAGTTGCCTTCCAACACAAATCATTCTATGATTCTATAATTTTAATCATCATTAGCTTTAAGCAAACTCTAACAGCATTCCCACCCACTTGCCTCTATCCCCAGCTCTGCCCTATCTGCACAGAGCACCTAAGCTGTGTCTCAAGTAAAACCTCCTCTGCAAAACAAGTGCTGTGTTACCAGAGTCCATTTGTCCCGGGTGTCCCAGTGGAGCTGCAGGATTTGCTGAACAAGGAAGCCTGACTTTCATGGGAAGTTCAGAAATTCATATGACATGTTCTTACTGAGTCAGCTCACTCCTAATAACCTCACCCCTGGGATTAAATGCAGCTTAAAACTGGAATGAGCTACCAGAAAGAGGGAAGAGCAGCTCTTAGACAGTAAATTGTTTGGAATCAGACTTGGTAGAGTTAGAGAGTGGTTGGACTTCATGATTTCATGGTCTTTCCCAACCAAAACCATTCAGGGGTTCTACGAAATCAGGAAGCAGGGGATGCCACAGTACATGCCTGCACTTGGCATCTGTTTGGAAGTAATTTTAATGATGTCAAAGGAGGTAAGTTCCACCTGGAGGGCTGGATCAGCCTTTCTGGGTGCCCTGCTTTTGCTGGGACTGAATCCCAGGCCAAGCATGGCCTGCAGGTCATTACAGTTTGGAGTCAGCCAGGACAGCTGACCTGAGCGGGCATTAAACTCAGTTGTTTGGTGAGGAGAGAGGAGCCTCCTGCTTGGTCTCCACCTCTTGCTTTGGTGGCTCCTCCTCACCCTGCTGCTCTTCCTTCTTCTCCTGCTCTTGAGAACTGCTTTCCTGTTTAGTGTGACTGCTGTGCCTCCACTGAGCTGAATATAACTTTATGTACTTTATACTAGCATTGGTATTATTTCTCTTGCTTCATTAAATCCATTTTCATGTCAACCCATAGCTTTGCTCTCCTTTTTCTGATCCTTTTCCCTGATGGGGAAGGGTTCACAGAATCATAGAATTGTTTTGGTCAGAAAAGACCTTTATGATCACTGGGCCCAACCATTATCTAACTCTACCGAGCCTGGTCCTAAACCAAGGACTAAACTGCTGGAGTTTAGCCTCAGCTACACAAACACAGAGCTACTCAAGAGAAGTACAGTTGTCCAGGGAGTACTGAAGATGCTGGGGTATCACAGAATGCTTCGGGTTGGAAGAGACCTTAAAGATCATAGAATCATAGAATTGTCAGGGTTGAAAGGAACCTCAAGAATCATCTAGTTCCAAGGCCCCTGCCATGGGCAGGGACACCTCACACTAGACCAGGTTGCTCAGAGCGACATCCAGTCTGGCCTTTGGATTGTTAGGGTTGGAAGGGACCTCAAGGATCACCCAGTTCCAATCCCCCTGCCATGGGCCAGGAAACCTTCACTAAATCAGGTTGCCCAAGGCCTTGTCCACCCTGGGCTCGAACATCTCCAGGATGTCATCCACAACCTCCCTGTCTCTTACAGAGACAGACTGAGAGTTGGGGTTGTCCAGTCTGGAGAAGAGAAGGCTGTAAGGAGACCTTCTTGTGGCCTTCCAGGATCTGAAGGGGGCTCCAAGAAAGCTGGGGAGGGACTTTTGAGGGTGTCAGGGAGTGATAGGACTGAGGGGAATAGAGCAAAAATAGAAGTAGGGAGATTCAGATTGGATGTTAGGAAGAAGTTCTTCCCCAGGAGGGTGGTGAGAGACTGGCACAGGTTGCCCAGGGAGGTGGTGGAAACCTCATGCCTGGAGGTTTTTGCAGCCAGGCTGGATGTGGCTGTGAGCAACCTGCTGTAGTGTGAGGTGCCCCTGCCCATGGCAGGGGGGTGGGAACTGGCTGAGCCTCGAGGTCCCTTCCAGCCCTAACAATTCTATACTGATTGCACTCCACTGTCAATCGTAGTTTTGCTTGTAAGTACAGCTTCCAGCTGGGCTGGGCTGGCAAACTGAACACTGGGGGGAGGGGGGTGGAATTTCCAACCCCCCACATTAATTAACCGCTGCCCAAGGTGGGGCATTGCTTGGTTGGTTGATTGATTACTGCTCAGCTGAAGGAAGCAAGGGAGGAGGTTAAGCACTCACAGTTGCGGAGAACTTCCCTTCGCTCTTCTGCGTGTAGACAATGGCCTCCCGCACCACGGAGAAGAGGTTCAGCAGGACGTGCTCCATGTCGTAGATGCCACGCATGCCTTTGGTCAGCCCTTCCAGAGAGCCAATGTACTCCCTCCAGTGTTTATCGATCTCCCCCACGCCTGCCAAGCAGCCCTGCACCACCAGGCTGCAGTAGGCGGTGCAGGGCTTGGCCAGGAGCAGCCCCTGGCAGTGGGAGCAGAACCACATCTTCAGCAGGGCTCGCCCGCAGTCCTTACTGAATTTCAAGTGGTCAGTAGTGTTGATCACCTCGATGCCCAGGTTGAGGGCCTGCAGGAAGGCTCGAGTGGCCTGCAGGGACTTGGCCACTTGGGTCATCATCACCTTGGGGTAGTTACCGAAGGCTTTGAGGTCTCTGCCGGCCACCCGCAGGCATTCGGTCGTGTCCGCGGAGGGATGGGGGAAGCTGGGATTGATCAGCTGAGTATAAACTAAAGGGAACAAGCCATCAAAAAATTCATTGATCATGGTGTTGACACTGATGTCAGAGCCCAGGATGTACAGTGAGACGTCAGTGAAAAGTTCTCCAACCAGCTTCAGAGCTCTGGGCCCCATGCTCTGGTAGTGGGTCCTAAACATGCTGTTGGTGAAGTTCCTTGCGTGCCGAACGACAATTTCAAAGGCTTCTGCAAAACAGAACAAGAAACAAAAAAAAAAAAACCAAGTTACTAAAAGCTGATGAGCTTAGGAAGGAGGAAAGTGTTACACTGCATCACTGCTGCAAAAGCCTGCTCCCATCCTTGACCCACCTTGGGTCAAACACCAGCAAACCTCAGCTGCATCAGCAGCTTCCAGGGGAAAGACACACATGGCTTGAGTCAAATGCCAAAGAAACCAACCCTCAAATGCCAAAGAAACCAACCCTCAAATGCCAAAGAAACCAACCCTCAAATGCCAAAGAAACCAACCCTCAAATGCCAGAGAAACCAACCCTCAAATGCCAGAGAAACCAACCCTCAAATGCCAGAGAAACCAACCTTCAAATGCCAGAGAAACCAACCTAGTTACCATACAATCACAGAATGGCAGAGGACAGTAGGGACTGGAATGGACTTTTGGAGAGCATCTAGTCCAACCTCCCTGCTAAAACAGGGTCACCCAGAGTAGGTTGCATAGGAACATAGAATCACAGAATTGTCAGGGTTGGAAAGGACCTCAAGGCTCAGCCAGTTCCAACTCCCCTGCCGTGGGCAGGGACACCTCACACTACAGCAGGTTGCTCACAGCCACATCCAGAAAAACCTCCAGGGATGAGGCTTCCACCACCTCCCTGGGCAACCTGTGCCAATCTCTCACCACCCTCATGGGGAACAACTTCTTCCTAACATCCAATTTGAATCTACCCATTTCTAGTTTTGCTTCATTCCTCCCAGTCCTATCACTACCTGATACCCTAAAAAGTCCCTCCCCAGCTTTCTTGAGGCCCCTTTCAAATACTGGAAAGACACATAAGGTCTCCTTAGAGCCTTCTCTTCTCCAGGCTGAACAACCCCAACTCTCTCAATCTGTCTTCATAGCAGAGGAGTTCCAGACCTCTGCTCATCCTCGTGGCCCTTCTCTGGACACCTTCCAGCACCTCCAGATCTTTCCTGTAATAGAGGCTCCAGAACTGGACAGTGCTCCAGGTGGAGTCTTACCAGAATGGAGTAGAGGGGGAGAATCACCTCTCTTGCCCTACTGGCTATGCTTCTCTTGCTGCTGCCCAGGCTCTGGTTGGCTCTCTGGGCTGCAAGCGCACACTGTTGGCACAGTTTGAGCTTCTCAGGTTTTGAAAGTCTCCACAGAAAGAGGCTCCAGCACATCTCCTGACAGCTTGCTCTAGGGCTCCAGCACCCTCACAGCAAAGAAGTTCCTCCTTAAGTTCAACTGAAACCTGCTGTGTCCAGTTTGTGCCTGCTGTCCCTTGTCCTGTCACTGGGCACCACTGAAAAAGGCCAACCCCATCCTCTTGACCTCCACCCTTCAGCTGTTGAAAAGATCCCCTCTAGGGCTGCTCTTCTCCAGGCTAAACAGCCCCAGGGCTCTCAGCCTTTCCTCCTCACAGAATGCTCCACGATCAAGGCCCCTCAGCATCTTTTTAGCCTCCATTGGACTCTCTGCAGTAGTTCCCTGTCCTTCTTGATCTGGGGAGCCCAGAACTGGACACAATAGTCCAGCTGTGGCCTCACCAGGGCAGAGTAGAGGGGGAGGAGAACCTCCCTTGACCTGCTGGTCACACAGCTTTTAAAGAAGTTATTGATTCCAGAAAAGGGCTGGACGGCAGTTTCTCTCTCTCTCTCTTTCATATTGATCTGGCATTAACAGGAATTCTGTCTTGAGACTTAATTTAAGACAGAGATGAATATTTGACAAACTGTAGAGTGGATAAAACCAGGAAACAATAAATGCTGACAATCCATTGTGAAAAGGAAAATATTTACAGGAGCTTAATCAGAGAGGATATTTGGACTCAATCCCCAGCACCCACTCTGCACTTAAGTGTCCTCAAAGCCATTTGAGAAGCTCCTGCAGTGCTGTAGCTTTCCCAAACACCAGGTTTGGAGCACCTCCCCTATGGGCACAGGCTGGGAGAGTTGGGGCTGTTCAGCCTGGAGAAAGAAGGCTCCAGGGAGAGCTTAGAGCAGCTTTCCAGTACCTGAAGGGGACTACAGAAATGCTGAGGAGATACTTTTGACAAAGGCTGGGAGTGACAGGATGAGGGACAGTGGCTTTGAGCTGGAGGAGGGGAGATTGAGACTGGAGATGAGGAAGAAATTCTTTAGAGTGAGGGTGAGAAGACACTGGAACAGGTTGCCCAGGGAGGTGTGGATGCCTCCTTCCAGGCTGGACAGGGCCTTGAGCAACCTGGTCTAATGGGAGGTGTCCTTGCCCATGACAGTGAGATGGACCTAGATGACCTTTAATGTCCCTTCCAACTCAAACCATTCTATAATTCTGTGATCCATCACTTCATCTGCCCTGGATGTGAGCTGCTCCATGGTTCAAAGCAACGCTGACTGCTGGCCACAGAGTGTCCACACATCAGGTTGTGCCAAACTGCCCTGTGAAGCTCAGGTCTTACACAGAGACCATCACTGAACATTTGCCTCTCCACCATCAAAGACTTGAGGACTTTCTGCCTCCACCTCTTCCACTTTGCAAGAAGGCAAGTCTCCAGCAGCAGAGCCACTGCAGTTATTTCCTTAATCACAGTCTTTGCCCTCAGGAGGCTTTTAAAACCACAGAATCACAGACTGATAGGGACTGGAAGGGACCTCTGAAGATCACCTAGTCCAACCCCCCTGCTAAAGCAGGATCACCCAAAGCAAAACCCACAGGAACACATCCAGGTGGGTTTGTATGTCTCCAGACTTTCCACAACCCCTCTGAGCAGCCTGATCCAGTGCTCTGGCACCCTCAAAGGGTGGATTTTTTTCCCTTATGTTTACATGGAACCTCCTGGGTTCCAGTTTGTGCCTCTTGCCCCTTGTCCTGTCACTGGACACCACTGAGAAGCGTCTGGCTCCATCCTCCTGACACTCTCCCTTTAGATATTGACCAACATTGACCAGATTCCCTCTCAGGCTGCTCTTCTCCAGGCTAAAAAGCTCCAGGTCTCTCAACCTCTCCTTTTAAGGTAGATATTCCAGTCCTCTCAGCATCTTAGTGTCTCTCTGCTGGACTCTCTCCAGTCCTTCAGCCTCTCCAATCCTTCTCCTTGCCCTTCAGTTCTGGGCTCCCAAGTTGAAAGAATACACCTAGCTATGTCCCATGACATCCTAGGGAGCAACCTCAGGAAGTGTGGGATGGAAGAGGAGACAATGAGATAGATTAGGAACTGGTTACAAGATAGAGTCCAAAGGGTGGTGGTCAATGGTGCCAGGTCCAGCTGGAGAGCTGTGACCTGTGGAGTCCCCCAGGGATCAGTGCTGGGTCTGGTCCTCTTCAGCGTCTTCATCAATGACATTGATGAGGGGACAGACAGACAGACAGACAGAGTCTGCTCAGCAAGTGTGCTGAGGATACCAAACTTGGAGGCTTGGCTGAGACGCCAGAAGGTTGTGCAGCCATTCAGTGAGACCTGGACAGAGTGAGAGCTGGGCACAGAGGAACCAAATTAGGGTCAACAAGGACAAGTGCAGAGTCCTGCACCTGGGGAGGAAGAATAAACTGCAGCAGGATAGGTTGGGAGGGGATCTGCTGGAGAGCAGCCCCAAGGAGAAGGACCTGGGAGTGCTGGTGGGCAGCAAGTTCTGCATGGGACAGCAATGTGCCCTGGGGGCCAAGAAGGGCAAGGGGGTCCTGGGGGGCATTCAGAGGAGAGTGTCCAGCAGAGCCAGGGAGGTTCTCCTCCCTCCCTACTCTGTCCTGGTGAGACTTCATCTTGAGTACTGTGTTCAGTTCTGGACTCCCCAGTTTAGGAGGGACAGAGACCTGCTAGAGAGGGTCCAGCAGAGGGCTACAGGATGATTAAGGGACTGGAGCACTGGAGGCTGAGGGACCTGGGGCTGTTTAGTCTGGAGAGGAGAAGACTGAGCGGGGATCTAATAAATGTCTATCAATATCTGAGGGGTGGGTGTCACGAGGGAGGGGACAGGCTCTGCTCACTTGCTCCCTGGGATAGGACAAGGAGTAACGGATGTAAGCTGCAGCACAGGAGGTTCCACTTCAACACAAAGGGGACCTTCTTCATTGTAAGGGTTACAGAGCACTGGAACAGGCTGCCCAGAGAGGTTGTGGAGTCTCCTTCTCTGGAGACTTTCAAGGCCAGTCTGGATGTGTTCCTCTGTGACCTGTGCTGGATTCTCTGGTCCTGCTCTGGCAGGGGGGGGTTGGACTCAATGATCTCTTTGGGTCCCTTCCAACCCCTGACATCCTGTGCTCCTGTGATGTAAACACAACCAACCCCCACACACCCCAGTTTGCAAGTCACAGCGTTGGAAGGGGAGGCCACCACTAAAGCCTTTTGCTTTGGCCAACTCTCTAGCAGGCTGTGTGCCACCCTCCAGGGCACCACTCAGAGAATGCTAACAGTAATGAACAACCTCTCTGCCTGCAGGTCACCGACCCCCTGCGATGTCACTGCTCCCAGCTACATCACTCTGCAGACACACACCCAGGTTCAACCTGCATGAAAATCATTCCTGGTCAATAATTCAAGAGAATGTTGAATTTTTAAAACCCAAACTGTTTTTTTTTTCTTTCCCATTTGTTAGGGCTGGGATGCAGCTAAGCATGGCACAACTTGTCTCCACGGGGGGTCATGAGCAGGGCCAGGCCTTGCTGCTTGCCCTGCACAACCTTTCGTGTTACTCAAGAGCTTTTGAGACCATCACATCTCCAGGGACTTCCAGCATGCACCCTACACAGGCATACAGGTGGGACAGGGACCATGTGCTGTTTGCTGCTCCCCACACCAACATGCAGGCAGCTCTGGCATAAGCAGTGCTCAAAGCTGAAGCTACCAACAGAGCTCTGCTAGAAGTGTCTCCATCCCACCTGGTGCCTCCACACCTCCCAGCTGTGCATCCCACCGAAACATTTTGCCCACAGTTCCTGACACCCATGTCAGGACTGCCCCAGCAAGCCC
Source organism: Indicator indicator (assembly GCF_027791375.1). Lineage (NCBI taxonomy): Eukaryota > Metazoa > Chordata > Aves > Piciformes > Indicatoridae > Indicator > Indicator indicator. The sequence continues at coordinate 23,490,915 of NC_072026.1, forward strand.
AGAGCAAGCACCTGCATCCCCAGATGACAGCAACCCTTCCAAACGCCATGGACTGAGGGATCACAGAATCACTAAGGTCCAACCACAAACCCACCACCACTACACCATGTCCCAAAGAGCCAAGTCTGCAGGGTTTTTGAACACCTCCAGTGATGGGGATTCAACCACCCTCCTCAGCAGCCTATGCCAGCCTTTGAGGACCCTTTCAGTCAAGAATTTTCATCTAAGATTCAACCTAAACCTTCCCGGGTGCAACTTGAAGTCACTTCCTCTCATCCTAGCACTTGTCACTAGGGAGAAGAGACCAACCCCACACCAGGCTCCAGCCTTCTCTGAGGGACCTATAGAGAGCTAGAAGGTCTCTACCCAGCCTCCTCTTCTCCACTCTAAACAGCCCCAGTCCCCTCAGCAGCTCCTTACCAGCCCTGTTCTCCAGACCCTTCCCCAGCTTTGTAGTCCTGCTCTGGACATTCTCCAGCACCTCAATGTCCTTCTTGGTGTGAGGGACCTAAAACTGAACACTGTAATCGAGATGTGGCCTCACCAATTTTGAGTCCAGGGGGACAATCCCTGCCCTGCTCCTGCTGGTCACACTATTGCTGGTACAGCCCAGGCTGCTGGTGCCCTTCTTGGCCACCTGGGCACCCCCTGGGTCATGTTCAACTGCTGTCACCCAGCACCCCCAGGGCTTTCTCTGCTGGGCAGTTTCCAGCCACTCTGCCCCAAGCCTGGAGCATTCATGGGGTGGTTGTGACCCAAGTGCAGGACCCAGCTCTTGGCCTTGTTGCATCTCATCCCATTGGCCTTGGCCGATCAATCCAGCCTGGCCAGGTCCCTCTACAGAGCCTTCTTTCCCTCCAGCAGCCCAACACTCCTGCCCAGCTTAGTGCCACCTGCAAGCTTCGACTCACAGAATTGTCAGGGTTGGAAGGGACCTCAAGGGTCATCTAGTTCCAACCCCCCTGCCATGGGGGCAGGGACCCCTCACTTACTGAGGGTGCCTCAATCCCCTCATCCAGATCATTGGTAAAGACACTAAACAAGACTGGATGCAGTGGTGCAAGGACACAGAGTTCCTCTCTCTGCTCTCACAATGGCCTGGCTGACACAGGGCAGGGTGAATGTGCAGGCTGTGTGCAAGCAGAGCCAATTCTGGTTGCACTGTTGTTAAAAGTTTGAAAACCAAAAAAAAAAAAAAAGTCTCTTTAAATAGGGCAAATGGATTAGGAAACTTTTTTTTCTTCCCCTTCTTTATCCTCAAGAGCTCCAGAAGACTTTTTGCTTCAGAGAACACTAAGAACTTTTTTGACCAGTGGCTTGGTGGTTTGTTTTTTTTTTTTAACAGCCCTGCATATGCTGCCTGGATTTTCATGCTGTGCCTCATCATTCACCTTTAACCTCTACTCTGTTAGTTCCTTTCCAAAAAGTCATCCCTTTTCCCTTCCCTCACTCCTCAGTGCTTTGCAAGTTATCATCAGAGCCGAGAGACTCTCTGATGATTAGAAAAATATTCCCAGCTCCTATGCAAAGCTCCTAGAGTGAGCCAGGCTTCAGCAAGGAAGTGTGGAAGCAGTAGCCTATCAGAAGAGCATGCACACACAGTCCCACTGCTTTAGAGGTCATGACATGCACATCATTTTTTATCATAATCACTGGCTAGGAGGGTCTGCTTCATGTGCCTTGCAGCTTTTTGCATACATCCATCACAGATGAGCTCACAACAGGGACTATAAAAAGCCTCCTGTTGCCCTGCTGGAAAGCAGCTCCACAGAGAAAGACCTTGGAGTGCTGGTGGACAGCAAGTTCTCCATGGAACAACAATGTGCTCTGGTGGCCAAGAGAGCCAATGGGATCCTGGGACGTATCAAGAAAGGTGTCCAGCAGGGCTAGGGAAGGTCTTCTACCTCTCAACTCTGCCTTGATGAGAGCACACCTGGAATATTGTGTCCAGTTTTGGGCTCCCCAGTTCAAGAGAGACAGAGACCTGCTGGAGAGAGTCCAAGGGAGAGCCAGGAGGATGCTTAGGGGACTTGAGCATCTCCCCTGTGAAGAGAGACTGAGAGCCCTGGGGCTGTTTAGTGTGGAGAAGAGAAGGCTGAGAGGGATCTGATCAATGTCTATCAATAGCTGACGGGTGGGGGTCAAGTGGAGGGGGCCAGGCTCTTTTGGGTGATGCACAGTGATAGACCAAGGAACACCAGGTTCAAACTTGAACATAGAAGATTTCAGCTCAACATGAGGAGAAACTTCTTTACAGTGAGGGTGACAGAGCCCTGGAACAGGCTGCCCAGGGGAGTTGTGGAGTCTCCTTCTCTGGAGACTTTCCAACCCCACCTGGATGCATCCTGTGCAGACTACCCTAAGTGATCCTGCTCTGGCAGGGGGGTTGAACCTGATGATGTCTTGAGGTCCCTTCCAACCTCTGATATACTGTGAGACTGTATTAATAGATGCAAGAAATAATAAAATTGGGGAAAATAAAAAGTCTTGCACATCTCTCCCCCCCTCCTCCAAAACAAACAAACAAACAAAAAAATCTCTCGCCCCCAACTGCCCTTGCAGTTACTTATTCTGAAAAACTCCTCACAAAGGGCTGGCTGCAAGAGAATTCAACCCCAGCTGCCAGCAGCAGAAGTGACCCACAGCCAGATTTTGAGCATTTCAAAGAGGAAGAAACTTCGTGGGTTAGTCACAGACTCATAGAATGGTTACAGTTGGAAAAGACCTTCCAGATCATCCAGTCCAACCATTCTCTCACTCTACCAAGGCTGCTGCTAAACCATGGCCCTCAGCACCACATCTCTGCCTCTCTGAAACACCTCCAGTATGAGGATTCAACCACCTCCCTGAGCAGCCTGTGCCAGGCTTTGAGAACTCTTTCAGGAAGAAGCTTCTTTTAAGATCCAGCCTAAACCTCACCTGGTGCAACCTGAGGCCATTTCCCTTCATCTTTCACCCTGTCATCCTCTCAACATTCACACAGGCCTTAAGTTTGTGCTCAGGTGTAAAGCTGGTACAATCCTCCCTGCTCATACCATGGCATTATTGAAACTCTTGTTGCTGGAGGACAATTTAATCATTTCTTTCTTCTTTCTATTTCAGGGAGATTTTTCCAAAGCCACAATTGAGAGCAGCTGGTTTGCAGGTCTAGCTGAAACAGAGTAAATCCCTTAACAGCACAGTGTGCACTTGCAGCCCAGAGAGCCAAGCAGAGACTGGGCTGCAGCAAGAGAAGTGTGGCCAGCAGGGACAGGGAGGTGATGCTCCCCCTCTGCTCAGACCCCACCTGGAGCACTGTGTCCAGTTCTGGAGCCCCTACAACAGGAAAGATCTGGAGGTGCTGGAAGGTGTCCAGAGAAGGGCCACCAGGATGAGCAGAGGGTTGGAGCTGCTCTGCTAAGAAGGACAGACTGAGACAGTTGGGGTTGTTCAGCCTGGAGAAGAGAAGGCTGCAGGGAGACATGAGAGCAGCCTTCCAGTACCTGAAGGGGGCTCCAGGAGAGCTGGGGAGGGACTTTTGACAAGGGCTGGGAGTGACAGGACAAGGGGCAATGGCTTTGAGCTGGAAGAAAGGAGATTGAGACTGGAGATGAGGAACAAACTCTTTATTTAGAGTGCAGCTGGTGGGACTCTGTTGCCCAGGGAGGTTGTGGATGTCCCCTCCCTGGAGACATTCAAGGCCAGGTTGGATGAGACCTTGAGCAACCTGGGCTGGTGGGAAGTGTCTCACAGCAGGGGGGTTGGGACTGGATGATCTTTAAGGACCCTCCCAACCCAACCCATTCTATGATTCCCTGACTCTCATTCAAGCACCTGGAGAGGAATTAACTGCCTGGTGCCAGCGGCCAGGAGGGGAAGACTAATCCTCCTTTCAAAATGCTAAAGTTCCCCAGAAGGCAGCCCAGGGAGAGCTGCATGGCCACTGCAAACTGGCAATTAGAGAAAAGAAACTAAATTGTAAAAGAGCATAGCAGTGCCCTGAGTGAGAATTACTGGCAGGAGAAGGAAGTCGTAGCGTCCTCAGCTCCGCTAATGAGGCTGCTGCTTAGCACCAGAGCCAGCTGCCCCCACAAGGAGCTGCAGCTGCTTCAAAGGGACCGATGCTGGGGCCAGAGGAGCTCTGGATTAACCTGCTGGCTTCCCCAGGCTGCAGGAGGCTCCAGCCCAGGCTGGGGCTCGATGAGTTTATTTAAGAGATTATGTGATGCAGTCTGCTGAACCATAAGGAGCTGGCGGCGGCCCCAGAGAGCCGTTCCCACGCAGCATTCCTCCTGAGAGGCACAGCAGCTCCAGAGAGAGAACCAGCCCCATCCATCACCACCAAGGGTAGCTTCACAAGGGACTGAAGCTGTTTGGAAAGGTGCTGTCTTCCCTTTGACACAGAACCACACACAGAAACATTCAGGTTGGAAGAGACCCTCAGGATCACCAAGTCCAACCCAGAACCCTGCTCTACAAAGTTCACCCCTAAACCATAGCCCCAAGCACCACATCCAAACCACCTTGAAACACAGCCAGGCTGCTCCCTGGGCAGCACATTCCAATCCCTGACCACTCTTGACATGAAAAAATTGTTTCCTACTGTCCAGTCTAACCCTACCCAGTCACAGCTTGAGGCTGTTCCCTCTTGTTCTGTCACTAATGACCTGTGAGAAGAGATCAGCAGCAGCCTCTCCACAACCTCCTTTCAGGCAGTTGTAGACAGCAATGAGGTCTCCCCTCAGCCTCCTCTCTTTCACACTAACCATCCTCAGCTCCTTCAGTCTCTCTCCATCAGATTTCTTCTCCAGGCCCTTCCCAGCTTCCTTGCCCTCCTCTGCCTTGGCTCCAGCACCTCCACATCTCTCTGGCATTGAGGTGCCCAAAACTGGACACAGCACTCCAGGTGTGGCCTCCCCAGAGCTGAGTCCCAGGGGACAATCCCCTGCCTGCTCCTGCTGGATACAGCATTTCTAATCCCAGCCAGGATGCCTTTGGCTCTCTTGGCCACCTGGACACACATTGCCCCCATGCCAGCTCACCAAAACCCAGCACCACAGTAACCATCACTGCAGCACTGTGCAGCCACCTTCCCACACCACCACAGCCACAGAGAGAATGTCTGAGCTGGCTTAGAATCACAGAATGGTTTTGGCTGGAAAAGACCTTTAAGATCATTGACTTCAACCATTCTTTAACTCTACTACAGCTGGTGCTAAACCACATCCCTCAGCACCACATCTCTCCATCTTTGAAACATCTCCAGGGATGGGGATTCAACCACCTTGGGCAGTCTGTAAAAGGCATTCAGAGTCCTTTCAATGAAGAAGCTTCTTCTAATGTCCAACCTAACCCTCCCCATCTCCTCTTGTCCTATCACTTGTTACTAGGGAGAAGAGCCCAACCCCCACCTCACTCCAGTCTCCTCTCAGGGAGCTGTAGAGAGCAATGAGGTTTCCCCTCAGCCTCCTCTTCTCCACACTAAACACCCCCAGCTCCCTCTGCTGCTCCTCCCCAGCCCTGTTCTCTAGACCTTTCCCCAGCTTCATTGCCCTTCTCTGGACAGACCCCAGCCCCTCAATGTCCTTCTTGGTGTGAGGGCCTCAAAACTGAACTCAGGACTCAAGGTGTGGGTGCCAAGTACATGAAGACAATCACTTCCCTACTCCTGCTGGCCACATGAATTTCTCAGCCAGGGGGAACTGTTTCCATCCAGGGGCAAAACCACAAGTGGAAAATCAATCAGTTAATTAACTGAGCTAAGCACAATGACTGATGCCCTTCAGACCCAGGGCTTCCAGACATCTAACAATCACAAATGCTCAGCCCCTCAAACATCCATGGATAGAATGCAAAGGTTCATCAAGAAAACACTGACAGTTTTGGGGGTTGTGAACTTGACAGAGGCTGGAGCCAGGCTCTTCTTGGAGATGCCCAATGGCAGCACAAGGGGCAATGGGTGGAAGTTGAGGCATAGGAAGTTTCATGGAAACAGAAGGAAGAATTATTTCCCTGTGAGGGTGACAGGACACTGGAACAGGCTGCCCAGGGGAGGTTGTGGAGTCTCCCTCTCTGGAAGCATTCCAAACCCACCTGGATGAGTTCCTATGAGATCTGCTCTAGGTGACCCTGCTCTGGCAGGGGGGTTGGACTGGATGAGCTTTTGAGGTCCCCTCCAGCCCTTAACATTCTGTGAGAACATTTTCAGGCAGAGCAGCAGCCACGATACAGCTCAGAAGCAGCAGAAGGAGCCATGGGCACCCACACCTGAGTGAGCTCTACAGAAGGAAATACTTTTTTTTTTAGTATCTCCAATGAATCAGACAGCTTCAGCCTCCTGCAAGACCCACAGAAATGCTCCCCAAGAGAGAGAAACAACTGCTGGCAATCACAGCCTGGCTGCCACAAGCACCGGTGGGGAGCTGAAGCAGGACAGTCATTTGTCAAACAGCAGGCAGCATTTATTTACCAACTTGGGAAAGGTTTGCCAAACATGGAGAGGCAGAAAGCAAACAAAAAGGCAGGAGATTTCCCTCTGGCAGCAACAAGGGCAGGCTCCAGATCTGCTCTGTTATGATTTACGCTGCACTGTGAGGTTTTAACGACGTTATCTGGAGACGAGAGCTCTTCTAAGTAGCCCTAATTACTTTTGTCTGCAGCATTACAAACCCCATCAGATGGTGCCACTGCTGCTTTTTACAAGGTTTGGTTCTCTGAGCACATTTGGGTTTAGAGCTTAGGAAATGCCTTTCTTTTTTTTAACCACTCTAACACAGCTTTTTGCATTACTTTTACAAGACTTTCACTCTTAAAATGATGGACTGGAGCTCCCCAGATTAGGAAGGTTGGCTTCAAAGTAGCAGTAATGAAACCCAGAACTGTTTGGTTATTCTCTCTTCTAAATTTGAAGCACTTCCTACCTTTGCTCCACCATAAAGAGCATAGAATGGAATAGAATCATTAAGTGGTTTGGGTTGGAAGAGACATTAAAGCTCATCCAGTTCCAAGCCCCCTGCCATGGGCAGGGACACCTCCCCCCAGCCCAGGTTGCTCAAGGCCTCATCCAACCTGGCCTTGAACACCTCCAGGGAGGGGACATCCACAGCCTCCCTGGGCAACCTGTTCCAGTATCTCCCCACCCTCACTCTAAAGAATTTCTTCCTCATCTCCAGTCTCATCTCAGTCATTGTCCCTCATTCTGTCACTCCAAGCCCTTGTCAAGAGTCCCTCCCCAGCTCTCCTGGAGCCCCCTTCAGGTACTGGAAGGCTGCTCTCAGGTCTCCCTGAAGCCTTCTCTTCTCCAGGTTGAACAACGCTAACTCCCTCAGCCTATCTCCATAGGAGAGGTGGTCCAGCCTTTGTTGGCATCCTCTGGACCCTCTTCAGCACCTCCAGGTCCTTCTTATGCTGGGGGCAGTGCTGCAGATGGGGTCAGAGGGGCAGAATCCCCTCCCTGTGCTGCTGCTCTCCCTGCTCTGGATACAGCTCAGCACACAGCTGCCTGCTGGGCTGCCAGGGACCATTGCTGGCTCCTGGGGAGTTTGTCACCAACTATATCAACTGGGCCACACAGCCTGGTGTGGGCTCAGTCCAACCTTTAAATGAGAGTTGGGCTCCTTCCAGCCCCATGCCCATCACCCTCACTCCCATGGGAGCCAAGAGACAAGTCCCCAAAGCCAGTGCTGCCCACCAGGCAAAGCCAAATCATTATGCTCTGGTCAGAGAAGAATCTTCTCCTGATTATCTGTGCCTATTCTTTTTAATCATTCAGCTTTCCAGTACCCTGGCAGGACACTCCCTGAAGTTTCTAATGAAAGTGCTCTAAGCTGGCATCTTCAAACAGCCTGGAAAGACCTTCTTGTGATGTTCTGGGGAGCAGCCCAGCTTCTGGACAATTAGTCACACTGTGCTTCACCCATTCATTATTTATATGCTCCACACAAAGACTTTGTTAATGCAGAGCAACAGAGCCCACCAGCAACACAAGCTGTTAAAAAGCCCCAAAAGGAGGAGACAAGAAATGCAGCTTCCCCACCTCTGACCTGCACCAACTCCTGCCTGGAGGGAGGTCAGCACAGCAGTCTGTATCCAAGCAGATATCCACATCTCACAACAGCAAAAGTTAAGGTTACAGATGCTGGAGGGGATGCCGAAAAGTAGCTTTTCTTTGGAGGGATGAGTCCAAAAATCCAACCATGTCCTAGGCTGCATCCAAAGATGTGTGGCCAGCAGGATGAGGGAGGTGACTCTGCCCCTCTGCTCTGCTCTGGAGAGGCCTCACCTGCAGTACTGTGTCCAGCTCTGGAGCCCCCAGCACAAGAAGGACATGGATCTGTTGGAGAGGGTCCAAGGCAGGCCAGTAAGATGATCAGAGAGCTGGAGCAGCTCTCCTTCAAAGACAGGTTGAGAGAGTTGGGGTTCTTCAGTCTGGAGAAGAGAAGGGGAGGGGACATCCACAACCTCCCTGGGCAACCTGTTCCAGTGTCTCCCTACCCTCACTGGAAAGAATTTCTTCCTCATCTCTACTCTCAGTCTCCCCTCTTCCAGCTCAAAGCCATTGTCCCTCATCCTGTCACTCCAAGCAGTCTTCCAGTACCTGAAGAGGACCTCCAGGAAGGCTGGGGAGGGACTGGTTAGAAGGGCTTGGAGTGATAGGACAAGGGACAATGGTTTGAAACCAGAGCAGGGCAGATTTACATTGGACATTAGGAAGAAGTTCTTTACTGTGAGGGTGGTGGGACACTGGAAGAGGTTTCCCAGAGAAGTTGTGGGAGTGTTTAAGACCAGGCTGGATGAGGCTTTGAGCAACCAGATCTAGTGGCAGGGGTCCTTGACTGTGGCAGGTGGTTTTCAAGCTGTGCCAGGGGAGGTTCAGGCTGGATGTTAGGAAATATTTCTTCCCAGGGAGGGTTTTCAAACACTGGAATGGTCTGCCCAGGGCAGCCCAGGAGTCACCATCCCTGGGGGTGTTCAAGCAGGCTGTGGACCTGGAGCTTAGGGACATGGTTTAGTGTTGACCCTTCAGAGCTGGGTTGAAGGTTAGACTGGATGAGCTTGGAGGTCTCTTCCAACCAGATATCTTTTGGGATTCTGATCTTTAAGGTCCCTTCCCACTCAAGCCATTCCATGGTTCCACGATCCCTGTGTGAGAATATCAACTCCACCACAGGAAATCCACAGTCTAAAAGAACTAATACAGCTCAAAACTGAACAAGCTCAGTGCAAAGCTCTTAAGAATGACTCTGCAGTAAAACCCTTCCTGAGGCTCAGTGCTCAGACACCTGGCTGTGATGCTTTCCATTCAACATGGCTTGCAGATCTATTGTAGAATTTGCTTTCCTGAGCCCCAAGAAATTTTCTGCTCTGTGCCCTGACAGATGTGTGAATGCTGAAGAGATTCCTGAATGTTTAATAAAGGCAAAGTTAAAAATGCAAACAGTCAGGGCTGGCAGGGGTGGGGGGAGGGGTGAACATGAGTCCTGATCCACACCAAGGGGAGTAGGGATGAAGAAGAGATGGGAGAAGTAGGCTCCAAGCTCTGGGAGGACAAGTAGGAAAAGAAAGGACAGGGAAAGAAGAGGCTTATGCAGCAAAAAAAAAAAAAAAACAGCTCTGTTGTGCTGCTACCCTGTCAGACCAAGGAAAGATAAACCTCTCCCCATACCCAAACCATGGAGACTTGCAAGACCCATCTTGACGCATTCCTGGGCAACCTGTGCTAGCTTCTGTGGTCCTGCTTTGGCAGGGGGGTTGGACTCAATGATCTTCATGAGGATGAGCAGAGGGCTGGAGCTCCTCTGCTATGAGGATAGACTGAGGGAGTTGGAGCTGTTCAGTCTGGAGAAGAGAAGGCTCTGAGGAGACCTTCTTGTGGCCTTCCAGTATCTGAAGGGGGCTACAGGAAAGCTGGGGAGGGAGTTTTTAGGATATCAGGTAGTGACAGGACTGGGGGGAATGGAACAAAACTAGAAGTGGGGAGATTCAGATTGGATGTTAGGAAGAAGTTGTTCCCCATGAGGGTGGTGAGACACTGGCACAGGTTGCCCAGGGAGGTGGTGGAAGCCTCATCCCTGGAGGTTTTTGCAGCCAGGCTGGATGTGGCTGTGAGCAACCTGCTGTAGTGTGAGGTGTCCCTGCCCATGGCAGGGGGGTTGGAACTGGCTGAGCCTTGAGGTCCTTTCCAGCCATAACAATTCTATGATTCCATGATTTTCACAAGCCCCTTCCAACTCCTACCATCCTGTGATCCTGTGCTTGAAGCCCACATAAGGATTGGGGTTCAAGTTCAGGCTCCTTTCCATCACTGGATACCAGTTTAGGGATGCAGTATGCAACAGGACCACAGGGCAGAGGAATAGCAGAGCCCAGATACAGGAGTGCCCAAGGATAAACAGAAATCTTGGCCTTGGAAAACATCAAAGTCTGCACTCACTATTTGTGTGGGGTGAACACAGCTCCTGCAGAAGGGATTTACTGCAAATGAAACTGTTTTTGTCCTTGTCCAGTGCTTTCTGAGACATCTGAGAGCAGAAGGAGCAGGAAACAAATCTACTCCCCAGGGAAGAGATTGCTGGGGTCCAAATGGTTCCATCTTAAGCTGACAGATCTTGGGGTGAATCACAGAGTCATAGAATTACTGAGGTTGGAAAAGACCTCTAAGAGCATATAAGTATGGCCCACAACTGCCTTTTTTCCCCTCAAAGGGATGGCTTTTGAGAGAGAAGCTAAGTCCGTTTTGTAGCATAGCACCAGGCTGAGAACCTAACCTGGTTTGAAGACCAAGGTGGAGTCAGGTCAATGGTTGGACTTGATGCCCATGGAGAATTGTTTTTCCAACTAAAACAGTTCTCTGATTCTGTGATCATCAAGTCCAGCTGTCAATCCAACACCACCATGCCCACTAAACCATGGCACAAAGTGCCATGGCCACATGGGTTTTGAACACCTCCGGGGATGGTGACCACCACCTCCCTGGGCAGCCTCTTCCAATCCCTGACCACTCTTGCAGCAAAGATTTTTCTAAGATCCAACCTAAACCTCCCCTGATGCAACTGGAGGCCATTTCCTCTCATTCTATCACTTGTCACTAGGGAGAAGAGCCCAACCCCCACCTCACTCCAACCTCCTCTCAGGGAGCTGTAGAGAGCAATGAGGTCTCCCCTCAGCCTCCTCTTCTCCACACTAAACATCCCCAGTTCCCCCAGCTGCTCCTCACCAGCTCTGCTCTCCAGACCCTTTCCCAGCTTTGCTGCCCTTCTCTGGACACACTCCAGCCCCTCAATGTCCTTCTTGAAGTGAGGAGCCCAAAACCAAACCCAGTGAACAGATGAGCAGCTTGCTATCAGGCACATGTCAAAACACAGACATTCTAAATATTTCCCATTTTCCTCTTTCCCTCTCCAGGGGAGATCCACCCCCACAGAACAAAACCTAAATTACTGAAGGCAGGACCAACCACACTTTTGTTCTCTCACTGCCCAGAACTCATATCACCTCCATGGGCCACATTCACCTTCACTATTTGCATTCTGTTTGCAACTCCAAAATTTTTGTGCTCTTTGCTTCTAGTCTCTCTTGCCTCTCCAATTTGCTGCAGAGACAACAATCTCCATCCCCATCATATTTTGGGCCAGTTGCCCAGGCAAGGAGCACAGCCCAGCAGGAATGGGGTTAAAAACCCCAGGAAAGGGAGCACAACCTCTGCTCTGGGTCACTGAGCAAACAGAGATACCCCAGAGCCAAGTATTTTACCACAGCACAGTTCTGGGTTTATTTTTACCACAAAATTCATCAGCAAACAGAGACAAGACACAAGGAAGCCAGCACTTGGTCACTCCCCTGTCCCCTCCATCCCTCCTCAGCCATCTTTTACTAATTGCAGATTCCAAACTCCCCCTAATAGGGTTAGAAAGAGAGTGGTAAAAGCAGCATGCCTGGTAAAAGATGAATGAGGAGCCTCATTTCGAGCAAAGGGCAATTCCCTCCCAAATTTACAAGCCCAGCCTTTCTAAAGATCAGGACACTAGTTTGCGTAGCTCCTCTGTTTATCTTAAACTAAAAGTTACAAGCAATTTCTAGGGTCGGGGGGAAACCCTCACAAACCTGCATGTCTAGCAAATTCCTTTACTCATCCAAATAAATGAAGATAAAGCAAGCCACCGGGTCCAAGCTGGTCTTCAAAAAGTCAAAGGACAACAAAAAAAAAAAAAAACAAACAAAAAAGCCTTTGGAAATGTGTTGGTCTCAGTAACTTTAGAGCAAGGCAGATCTGAGAGAGGGGTTTTCCAGGCTGCCTTTCATTCCAGAGGGCTTTTATCAGCCTGTTAAGTCTCCCACAATGGAGAGCAGACTATTTATTTAAGAAGCAAATTCCTTCCTTTCTAATCTCCCCTGGCCAAATTCGCTTTTAAAGTTCTCTCCACTTGTCTGATGAAAAGCAAATAGAAAAGATCAGTTCTTGATCCCTAGAGTAACAGGAAGGACTTGCACTGATTCAAGGGCACCTGTTGGTGATGTTTGAAGTCCCTCCAGCCCCTTTATTTTGGATTTCTGGCTTCCTACCTGTGCTGGCCAAACTTCTTCAGCAACATACAGCAGCCAACATTCATCTGACTCTCTCTCCCCCTAAGGAAAGGCTGTTTCCAAAACACAGAACAGTGCCCAGGCTCTCTAAAAGCAGTTTAGTGATTTCTAAGTTGATGTCCCTCTGGGTTTCCAACACAGAAATTAGACCATGGATCATCCAAGTGCAGCCAACTTCTTTCAATGCTTCCTGAGGACAGGGAGGTGCTGGAGAGGGTACAGCAAAGGACCTTGAAGATGATGAGAGGACAGGAACATCTCACTTGATGAGGAAAGGCTGAGGGACTTGGGGCTTAGACTGGGGGGAAGAACTTATCAATGCTTATCAATACTTAAAGAGTGGGTGTCAGAAAGATGGGGACAGTGTTTTTTCAGTTGTGCCCAGTGTCAGCACAAGAGGTAATGAGCACTCCACCTCTGGAGTCATTCAAAACCTGCCTGGGCACTGTCCTGGGCAGCCTCCTGTGGGTGATCCTGCCCTGGCTGGGGGGTTCCATCTGAACATGAGGAGGAACTTCTTCACTGGGAGGGTCCAGAGCACTGGAACAGGCTGCCCAGAGAGGCTGTGGAGTCTCCTTCTCTGGAGACTTTCCAGCCCCATCTAGATGTGTGACCTGTGCTGGATTCTACATTCCTGCTCTGGCAGGGGGGTTGGACTCGATAACCTTCGGAGGTCCCTTCCAACCCCTAACATCTTGTGAGCCTGTGGCTGGACTCAATAACCTCCAGAAGTCCCTTCCAACCCCTACCATTCTGTGATTCAAATTGATGCTTGGGTAGGTCCTGGCCCAGGCAAGAAGCAGAAGGTGAGACATCACATCCTGGTGGCACCAGCTGAGTCCACGGCTGGGCCAGCCCCAGCATCCCCCATGGCTCCTGCATCCTGCTTGCCCTGGCTCAAAGCCCCATTTAGATGAAGACTCATTTTAAAAGGATGTGATGGTTTATGGTCACCTTCCTGTCCCCTGTCAGAGCATGGCAGCTGTTGCAACTGGAGCTCAAGATGATGGTTTGGCTTTCAAGAGCAAGGCTCACAGCCACCGCTGCCAGAAATCGATCCAAAGCTCCACCACCCGCTCCAGATGAGCTTTCCTGCAAGCACATGAATAACCCTCTGCAAAGCAATGGCACCATTCATCTCTCCAAAGTTCCTCACAGGCTTAAATCCCTGGAACATGGCAGGGGGGCCACAACTTTAGCCCTGCTCCCACGGAATTAAAATTCAGTTTGTTCTGCTTCTAAAGAGCAACAGGGAGAGGATCGATTGATGCATTCCCCAAAAGTTTGCTGGCAGCTGGGCTGCTCAGCAACAGAGCAAGCCCTGCTTTGAACCACATGGTTCAACATGTAATCTCCTGATCAATAACACTGCTTGTTTATAAATAATGATAACAGAAGGAGTAAGGAAAAAAACATCCCAAAACCATGGAACGGTAGCAACTGGAAGTGACCTCTGGAGATCCTGACAGAGCAGGACCACCTAGGACAGCTCACACAGGAACACATCCAGATGGGTTCTGGAAGTCTCCAGAGAAGGAGACTCCACAACCTCTCTGGACAGCCTGCTCCTGGGCTCCAGCACCCTCACAGCAAAGAATTTTTTCCTCATGTGGAGGTAGAACCTCCTGTGTTCCAGTTTGCATCCATTGCCCTTTGTCCTATCACAGGACACCACAAAAAAGAGCCTGGCCCCTTCTTCTTGACACCCACCCTTCAGATATTTATAGACATTGATGAGATCCTCTCTGAGCCTGCTCTTCTCCAGGCTAAACAGCTCCAAGTCTCTCAGCCTTCCCTCACCAGAAATGTTCCAGTCCCTTCATCATCCTCATAGCCTGTGTTGGACATTGTCCCTCTTGAACTGGGGTGTACTCCAGATGTGGCCAGGCTATAGGGCACAGTATAGGGGAAGGAGAACCTGCTAGGGATACTTGCAGCATAATCCACTAAAATTAAGCCCCCAGACTTCCAGGGCTGCCTGTGGAAGCCAGCACTGAATGTATGATCTATCAAAGCTGAAGATTCATCTCCATCGTTGGAGTGTGCTAACCCCTCCATTCTGCAGCTCCCAGGGCATAAGTGTGGGACCCTCTTGGTGACATTTGATAGTCTGTCTATTAGCTTCTAATTTGCTAATAAGCTCACCATGATCAGCAGTGTGCCAAGAAGGTCAATGGTCTCCCGGGGTGCATTGAGAAGAGCGTGGCCAGCAGGATGAGGGAGGTCCTCCTCCCCCTCTGCTCTGCCATGGTGAGGCCACTTCTGGAGTATTGTGACCAGTTGTGGGCTCCCCAGTTCATGTGCTACAGGGAACTGCTGGAGAGAGTCCAACAGAGGCCACAAAGATGCTGAGGGGTCTGGAACATCTCTGTGAGAAGGAGAAGCTGAGAGTCCTGGGGCTGCTTAGCCTGGAGAAGAGCAAACTCAGAGGGGATCTGATCAACGCTGATCAATAGCTAAAGGCTGGAGGTCATAGGATGGGGCTGGGCTCTTTTCAGTGGTGGGACAAGGGGAATGGGCACAAAGTGGAACCCAGGAGGTTTCACTTGACCTTAAGGAGAAACTTCTTTGCTGTGAGGGTGCTGGAGCCCTGGAGCAGGCTGCCCAGAGAGGTTGTGGAACCTCCTTCTTGGAAGAGATTCCAAACCCACCTGCACATGGTGATCGTGTACAACCTACTCTGGGTGACCCTGCTTTAGCAGTGGGGTTGGATTAGATGATCTGCAGAAGTTCATTTGAACCTCCACTCTTCCGTGATTCTCATATCTCCAGACTCTTTCTTTTCCAAATGAAGGTTGTCACCTTCCACCTGAACACTTCCACTCAAGTTCTTTCCTTACTGCAAACATTATGCTTATTTTGGAACCTTCCCTAAGCATGACAAAGGCAGGTCAGAGAAGATTATAAATCACATCACCTGACTTTTTTTCCTTTCCAATTACTGTGCATGTTCAGATGATGCTACCACAAATAGGTTGCAAGAGGGGGGGGAGCGGGGGGAAATCTATTAGCTTACTATAAATCTATTTAAGTTGGGAATTCATGCCTTGCAGAATTTGCCCATTAGTCCTGAGAATTAGTTTATTGCTGGACAGGGATGGCAGAGCCCATGAGGGTCATTTCAAAGACATACTGCACCATGGTCTGTCTCAAAAGGCCCAGATTCAGGTATTTAATGTTGCTGAGTTTTTGAGTAAGTGCTTGCATGCTTCCCTCTACAGAGATATTCTGCTGAGTAAGAGAAGGCAACAGCTTTTTCTGAACCTTCACATGGATTCTCCTCCCTTCCACAGTCTCCTCTACTCTGGAAGTTTTGGGGACCTCACCACAAGAAGGTCATTGAGGTGCTTGAGCAGGACCAGAGGAGGGCAGTGAAGCTTGGGAAGGGTCTGGAGAAGAGGGCTGGGGAGGAGCAGCTGAGGGAACTGGGGGTGTTCAATGTGGGGAAGAGCAGGCTGAGGGGAGACCTCATTGCTCTCTACAGCTCCCTGAGAGGAGGTTGGAGTGGGATGGGTGCTGGTCTCTTCTCCCTGCTAACAAGTTATAGGAGAGGAAATGGCCTCAAGTTGCATCAGGGGAGGTTTAGTTTGGATATTGGGAAAAATGACCTTCCTGCAAGAGTGGCCAGGGATTGGGAACAGGCTGCCTAGGGAGGAGGTGGAGTCACCAGCCCTGGGGGTGTTCAAAAACCATGCAAACATGGCACTTGGGGACATGGTTTAGTGGCCATGGTGGCATTGAGTTGACAGTTGTGCCTGAAGGTCTCAGGGAGCTTTTCCAACCTTAATGATTGGATGATTCCTGAAAAACCACAGCTGACCACACCATGTTGCAACCCCCACCCTGCACTCCCCACCTGCTTTTCCACTACAAAACACTTGGCAGAGGCCCTTCATCTTCAGGACAGATGGGACAGCAAGTGATAAGAGCCAACAGCATCATAGGCAGACAGAAGTCTGCTTAGCATGACAGCTGCAGCAGGCTCATGGAGCCTGAGTCAAAGGCAGAGTGAAAATGCTGCCAGTGAGCAGAAGGGACAGCCTTGCTCTGCTGCTGCCACTGCTCCCCAAATGCTGTCCACCTGCTGTGACAGACTTTGGAAAAGCTCTTCCTGACTTCATAGGATCTCAGGATGTTAGGGGTGGAATGAGACCTCTGAAGGTCATCCAGTCCAACCCACCTGCCAGAGCAGGACCAGAGAATCCAGCACAGGTCACACAGGAACACATCCAGATGGGGCTGGAAAGGCTCCAGAGAAGGAGACTCCACAACCTCTCTGGGCAGCCTGTTCCAGGGCTCTGGGACCCTCCCAGTGCAGAAGTTCCTCCTCATGTTGAGGTGGAACCTCCTGTGCTGGAGTTTCCATCCATTGCTCCTTGTCCTATCCCAGGGTGCAACTGAGCAGAGCCTGTCCCTGTCCCCTCCCTCTTGACCCCCAGCCCTCAGCTATTGATAGACATTGATCAGATCCCCTCTCAGACTTCTCTTCTCCAGATTAAGAAGCCCCAGGGCTCTCAGCCTCTCCTCCCCAGGCAGTGCTCCAGGCCCTTCAGCATCCATGTAGCCCTCCCTTGGACTCTCTCCAGCAGATCCCTGTCCCTCTTGAACTGGATGCGATATTCCAGGTGAGGCCTCACCAGGGCAGGGTAGAGGGGGAAGAGCACCTAGATCTGCTGGACACACTCCTCTGAATGCACCCCAGAAGCAGCAGCTCAAAGCAAGCCCCCACAGCCACAGACCCAGCCTTTCCCTGCAGCATGCAGAGCCAGGCACAAAGCCTCCTTTCATTTCACCCTTGCACCCAGCAGCCTGCTCTGCCAAGTCAGAGGTTGCTCTGCCAACCTCCCTCCTCCTTCTGGTACAAACTGATGAAGGCATTCTCCATGCCCAAGAAATCTAAAGTGGAACCAAACCACAGTGACAAAAACCAAACCCAAAGCTGGCTTCCTGCTTTGGAAGATGTTAAAAACCCTCTGCAGCGAGTCATTAGAACTTGCAAAGGTGCAGATAACTCCCCCCAGACAGCAACCCCCCATCCCCTTGGCTCAGACAAACAGCCCAAGGATGCCAGAGCTGCAGACTCTCCCCATAAACACTTTCATCTGAAGCCAGCTGAACTGGGGAAAGGTCAAGACCAGGAAGAGCACAACATGTGTTAGCAGTTAAACAAAGTTAGCAGCTATCAGCTAAACAAAGACCGCTTAGGCACAAACCAAATCAAGCATCCTCTGTACTTCAGGCCCTTGGGACGAAGCTTTAATACCCTACTAAGCCTCTGAAGTCTCCATGAAGTCTGCACTGGACTTTTTTTACTTGCCCATGAATTTCCCACTCTTTTTCACTTGTAGACTATTTACCTAGATGGTTAACAACATTAAAAATCTAAAAGTGTCATAGAATCATAAAACTGTTCGGTTTAGAAGGGACCTCAAGGCTCAGCCAGTTCCAACCCCCCTGCCATGGGCAGGGACACCTCACACTACAGCAGGTTGCTCACAGCCACATCCAGCCTGGCTGCAAAAACCTCCAGGGATGAGGCTTCCACCACCTCCCTGGGCAACCTGTGCCAGTGTCTCACCACCCTCATGGGGAACAACTTCTTCCTAACATCCAATCTAAATCTCCCCACTTCTAGTTTTGCTCCATTCCCCCCAGTCCTATCCCTCCCTGACACCCTCAAAAGTCCCTCCCCAGCTTTCTTGGAGCCCCCTTCAGATCCTGGAAGGCCACCAGAAGGTCTCCTTGGATCCTTCTCCTCTCCAGCCTGCACAACCCCAACTCTCTCAGTCTGTCTCCACAGCAGAGCAGCTCCAGCCCTCTGCTCATCCTGGTGGCCCTTCTCTGGACACCTTCCAGCACCTCCACATCCTTCTTGTGTCACCTACATCTCTGCTGCTCAGAGGAGCTGCTGTGTTCCTGTATTCCTAACCCTTATGAGTGGGCTGATTCTTCCCCTCTGCTCTGCTGTGACCCCACCTGGAGTACAGTGTCCAGTTCTGGTGCCCCTATTACAAGATAGGGAACTGCTGGAGAGGGTCCAGAGGAGGCTTTGAAGATAAACAGAGGGCTGGAGCACCTCTCTGATTGGGACAGGATGAGAGAGTTGGGGCCGTTCAGCCTGGAGAAGAGAAGGCTCCAGGGAGACCTTAGAGCAGCCTTCCAGTACCTGAAGGGGGCTACAGGAGAGCTGGGGAGGGATTTTTGCCAAGGGCTGGGAGTGCCAGGA
Source organism: Indicator indicator (assembly GCF_027791375.1). Classification (NCBI taxonomy): domain Eukaryota; kingdom Metazoa; phylum Chordata; class Aves; order Piciformes; family Indicatoridae; genus Indicator; species Indicator indicator. The sequence goes on from NC_072026.1 coordinate 23,509,702, forward strand.
TGAGGGACAATGGCTTTGAGCTGGGAGAGGGGAGACTGAGACTGGAGATGAGGAAGAAATTCTTTAGAGTGAGGGTGGTGAGACACTGGCACAGGTTGCCCAGGGAGGCTGTGGATGTCCCTTCCCTGGAGGTGTTCAAGGCCAGGCTGGATGAGCCCTTGAGCAAGCTGGGCTGGTGGGAGGTGTCCCTGCCCATGGCAGGGGGCTGGAACTGGATGACTCTTTCAGGTCCCTTCAAACCCAAACCATTCTGTGATTCTCTGATAAGTACCATCTAAATTCCTGCCCAATTTGTTTAATCAGCCCACAGAGTATCCCCCCCCCCCCCCCCCGACCCCCCTCAGAGCTCAAACAGAGCTAATTATTAAGCACACATGCAATGAGAAGCTTGCTCTCTGCTGCAAGTTTTCATGCCATGCCATCTGGGGTATACAAATACAGTCAGGACTCAACCTGGTGTATTCCCCACGCTCCAGTAAGAGGTATTGGTAGCACCTTTTCACCCCTGACAAAGGCTGAATCTATTCCCAGCTGCTGGAACTGCTCTCCCATCTTGCCTAATCCCTTGTTTTCCTGAAGCTTCCTTAGCTTTGGCAAGAGCAGATTACACCCAAGACCTCGGTTTGCAATTGAAAACCAAAACAATCCAAGCCCTGACTGCTGTGGGAAAATGCTTGAAAATGTGACCTGTAGTGCTGGAAGAGAAGAAAAGTAAATTAAAGAGAAACCTCACAATGTATTATTTTTTTCCCCCTCAAGCTCACCAATTTTAATGCTGCTCACATTGTTCCTAGGGCTTCAATCACTGTTTCGTAATGCCTTGAGGTTATGGGAACTGCAAACCACAAGCTTCCACTCAAATGAGACAGCAGAACAGCTTGCAAATTCATCTTTCCTATGAAGACTTCACAGAACCAAGGAGTTCTTTCAGCTGGAAAAGGCTTCCAAAGATCATCCAAGTCCAACCATTCTCTAATTCACAGCCCACAGGATGTTAGGGGTTGGAAGGGACCTCTAGAGATCCTCGAGTCCAACCCACCTGCCAGAGCAGGACCAGAGAATCCAGCACAGGTCACACAGGAACACATCCAGATGGGGCTGGAAAGGCTCCAGAGAAGGAGACTCCACAACCTCTCTGGGCAGCCTGCTCCAGGGCTCTGGGACCCTCCCAGTGCAGAAGTTCCTCCTCATGGTGAGGTGGAACCTCCTGTGCTGCAGTTTCCATCCATTGCCCCTTGTCCTATCTCAGGGTGCAACTGAGCAGAGCCTGTCCCTGTCCCCTCCCTCCTGACCCCCAGCCCTCAGCTATTGATAGACATTGATCAGATCCCTCTCAGCCTTCTCCTCTCCAGACTAAACACCCCCAGGGCTCTCAGTCTCTCCTCACCAGGCAGTGCTCCAGGCCCTTCAGCACCCCTGGAGCCCTCCCTTGGACTCTCTCCAGCAGATCCCTGTCCCCCTTGAACTGGAGAGCCCAGAACTGGATGCAACATTCCAGGTGTGGCCTCACCAGGGCAGAGTAGAGGGGGAGGTGAACCTCCCTGACTCTGCTGGACACACTCCTCTTGATCCAACCAAGTCTGGTGCTGAACCATGGCCCTCAGCACCACGTCTCCAGCAAAACTAAAACTAAACAAAGTCTCCCAAAGTCTTTCTAGCTTAAGATATGGTGCATTTATTTTGGTTTTGTTTTTTTTTTTTTTTTTTAGAGTACCAGGGTAGCCTTACCCTGATTTGGGGCAGTCCCAGCCTTTAGCTATCAACAAACACAACCAGTTTTAAAAGGCAGGGGTCTTGTTTTCAGCCCCCATTTCTCAGCCTGCCATGCAATTCATGCCCCAGAAGCTAACAAGCAGCACATAAGCACAAGATGTGAGTCCCAAAGGCCCCAAACCACAAATAATTCCTCCCAGATGTCGCACTTGGAAATTTGGACATATTTCTCTGCAGGCTGAGTGGTGCCAGAGCTGGGAAGACACAGCCACGACTTCCCCTGCCAGGGCTGGGGCTGCCCACCCTCCCCAGCAGCAGAAGCAGATGACACTGCCTGAAACAGCCAAACTTCAGGCAGAATCAAGGAGAACTAAGAAAACTTCAGGAAAATTAAGGGGGGAAAGCTAATTTCCTGAATCATTCAATCCTGAATGAATTATAAGCAACAGTTACTGTCACAGAATCACAGAATTCACCAGGTTGGAAAAGACCTTTGAGATCATCAAGTCCAACCCATCACCCAACACCATCTGATCAACCAAACCATGGCACTGAGTGCCTCATCCAGGCTGTTTTTCAACACTTCCAGGGACAGTGACTCCACCACCTCCCTGGGCAGACCATCCCAATGTCCAATCTCTCTTTCTGGGAAGAATTTCTTCCTCACATCCAGTCCAAACCTCCCCTGGTGCAGCTTGAGACTGTGCCCGCTTGTTCTGGTGCTGCTTGCCTGGGAGAAGAGCCCAACCCCCACCTGGCTACAACCTCCCTTCAGGTAGTTGTAGAGAGCAATGAGGTCTCCCCTGAGCCTCCTCTTCACCAGGCTAAACACCCCCAGCTCCCTCAGCCTCTCCTCACAGGGCTTGTGTCTTCTTGGCCACCTGGGCACACTGCTGGCTCCTGTTCAGCTGCTGTGCGCCAGCACCCCCAGGTCCCTCTCTGCCTGGCTGCTCTCCAGCCACTCTGTCCCCAGCCTGTAGCACTGCCTGGGGTTGCTGTGGCCAATGTGTAGAACCTGGCACTCAGACTTGTTCAATCTCATGTCCTTGGGACTCTGCTCATCTGTCCAGCCTGGCAAGGTCCCTCTGCAGAGCCCTCCTACCCTCTAACAGATCCACACCTGCCCCCAGCTTGCTGTTATGTGCAAAGTGTTTCTGCTGGCCTAAAGCAGCATGAAAACAACATGAAGTGGGCAAGGAAAAAAGAAGAGCTCATGTTCACCCAGCTGTCACCCAGCACCCCCAGGGCTTTCTCTGCTGGGCAGTCTCCAGCCACTCTGCCCCAAGCCTGGAGCATTCATGGGGTTGTTGTGACCCAAGTGCAGGACCCACCTCTTGCCCTTGGCCTCAGGCCAGCCAGCCAGCCTGTCCAGGTCCCTCTGCAGAGCATTCCTACCCTCCAGCAGCCCAACACTCCCCCCCAGCTTAGTGTCATCTGCAAACTCACTGAGGGTGCACTCAATTCCCTTGTTCCCTACCAGAGCCCTCTGATGGCCACTGCCAGCCAGGCAAAGGCTTCCACCACACTTCATTTGCTGGATAAATGAGGAGGGATGGGGAAGGCTGAAAGTGTTTGCAAGTTTCTTTCACTTTTGCTGGTTTGTTTGTTTGTTTGTTTTTTAAACCATATAAACAATCAGCACATCACTTTCTGTTCCTCACTCACTGGGTTGTGTGAAGGGGGCTGGTTTCTTACCACATGCATCTGCTCTCAGAGGTTTTCTCTCCATGGAGAAACAGCAACATCAGCTAGATGGTAGGAAAAGAGCACTACAAGCAGATGCTAAACTGCTGCTCAGCAGCCATCACATTCCTGGGCAAACCCACTCCTGCCACACTCCACTCTTCTTCCAGCCAGAGCCTGAAATTTTAAACCCCTGTCTGCTGATGGAATTAGGCTGGATTTATGGCAAACACCTCCTCCCAGTGTTTGTAAAGCAATTGGAGAGCACCTAATGGATTTAGGATTTAGCTAAATTGGTGCCACCCAATAAAGAGATTAAGAGCATGGTCAATCACAAGCCATTGAGTTACTGCATCCTTGAAAAGCTACCAGCCATCAGCAAGGCCCAGGAGAAACAACCAAGCAGGGAAAAAAGGGAGCAGAAATGCAAAGCAGAGACTAAGGATTCCTCCAGCAGAGCCTGGGGAAAGTCTCTAAGGAGATGCATGGGGCAGCTGGTGTGACAGGGACACAGATCTGCCCTTGCCCTCCTTCAAGCCAGCTCCCACCCTCTCACCTGACTCCCCTCCCTCTTGCCTGACTCCCTTGCCCACCAGCCCAACAGATCCACAGATTGCATCAGGTTGGAAGGGACCCTCAAAGGTCATCTTGTCCAATGTCCCTGCAGTCAGCAGGGACACCTCCAACTAGATCAGGCTGCCCAGGGACACATCAAGTCATCTGGAATGTCTCCAAGGATGGAGCCCCCACCAATCCCCTGGCCAACCTGTTCCAATGTCTCACCACCCTCACTGTGCACAACTTCCTCCTGATGTCCAACCTAAATCTCCCCTGCTCTGGTTTCAAACCATTGCCTCTCATCCTATCCCCACAGCCCCTTCTGAGCAGTCCCTCCCCAGCCTTTCTGTGGTCCCCTTCAGGTATTACAATGCAGTTAGAAGGTTCTTCCCCAGAGCCTTCTTTTCTCCAGGCTGAACAACCCCAACTCTCTCAGCCTGCCTCATCACAGAGACTCTAGACAAGAGTCTCTTTTAGCAACCTATCAATCCCACTCCTCCCTGCACCCTTTGTTTCCAAGCAAACAGAAACACAGCTAACCTTTCTCTTAATGCACTGAAAGGGCATTAAGTTCAGTTCAAACATGTCCTCTGCTATTTCTACTGGTTGCAGAATCCCAGCATGGTGAGGGCTGGATGGGACCTCTGGAGATCATCTCCTCCAACCTCCCTGTTAAAGCAGGGTCACCCAGAGCAGGTTGCACAGGAAGAAAGAAGTTTGGGCTCATAGAAATCACAGAACAGTGGGGGTTGAAAGGGACCTCAGGAGATCACCTAGTCCAAGCAGGTTGTGAAAGTCTCCAGAGAGGGAGACTCCACAGCTTCTCTGGGCTACCTGCTCCAGGGCTTCAGCACCCTCCACAGCAAAGAAGTTTCTCCTTAAGTTCAAGTGAAGCCTCCTGGGTTCCAGTTGGTGCCTGTTGCTCTGTGCCTGTACCAATATATAAGCCATCCTCATGTCAGAAGAAGGCATCCTCCTTTCAGAAGAAGTCATCCATATTCCTCAACCTCAGGATAATTCTTTTGTCAAACAAGCTGCCATGAAAGGCTTCCCCACGTGCATAGAATCATAGAATGGTCTGGGCCAGAAGGGACCTCCAAAGCTCATCCAGTCCAACCTCCCTGCAGTCAGCAGCAACATCCCCAACTAGATCAGGTTGGCCAGAGCCCTGTTGAGTCTCACTAGGGATGGGGCCTCAACCACCTCCCCCTGGGCAACCTGTTCCAGTGTTCCACCAGGCCCACAGTAAAGAACTTGTTCCTAACATCCAATCTCAATCTGCTCTGCTCTAGTTTGAAGCCATCACCCCTCGTCCTGTCCCTGCAGATCTTTGCAAACAGTTTCTCTCCAGCCTTCCTGTAGTTCTCTTCAGGTACTGGCAGGCTGCTACTAGGTGTCCTCAGAGCCTTCTCTTCTCCATGCTGAACACCCCCAGCTCCCTCAGCCTGGCCTCATAGCAGAGCTGCTCCAACCCCCTGATCATTCTCATGGCCCTCCTCTGGACCTGCTCCATCAGGTCCATGTCCTTCCTGTGTTGAGAGCTCCAGAGCTGTACACAGTAGTCCAGGTGAGGTCTCACCAATTTGTCAGGAGCACACAAAGCCCCAAACCTTTCTGGTTGCTGGCATTACATAACCACAGCTGAGCCTCTTGCTGGGCTTTGCCTGCGAGCTAGTGAGGCTTGCAGGCATTTCCAGCCAGCCCTTCCCTTCCTGTAAAATGCCTTTTATTGACAATTCAATCATGTCAGGTTTGGAAGAGCAGACAGACTGATCTGACCAGCTCTCCCTGGGTTTACAAGAAGGAACTGACAGCCCTGGCTCGCAGGCAGCTGCCTCCCATCGATTTCTATTCTGCTAGCAAGGAGGAAAAATCACAGCGCGACGGAGCGGCGGAGCCTCCAATCAATACCAATTTTTTTTTCCTTGATGACACCAAGGGCCAAGAGAAGGACAGCATAAGTCAAAGGCAGAAAGAACAGATTTGCCCCATGTCCCTTTCAGTGAGTAAGGCACACGTGCAGGAGGAGTGGAAGGTTAAGCTGAGGGGAACCTAATCAAAACGCTTTACAAATCACAGCAGGTCGACAAGGCTGCCCAAAGTCCCCAGCGTCCCTGGGGGTCAGGATGGACAACACAGAGCTGCTTGGTCCCATCACAGAATACCAGCTTGGAAGGGAGCTCAAGGTCCAGCACACTGCCTTGCCAGCCCTTGATGAATCACAGAATCAGCCAGGTTGGAAGAGACCTCCAAGATCATCAAGTCCAACCTATCACCAAACCCTGACTAATCAACCAGACCATGGCATTGAGTGCCTCATCCAGGCTTTGCTTAAACACCTCCAGGGATGTCAACCCCACCACCTCCCTGGGCAGCCCATCCCAACAGCCAATCTCCCTTTCTGTTAAGAACTTCTTTCTAAGATCAAGCCTAAACTTCCCCCTGCACAGCTTGAGACTCTGTCCTCTTGTTCTGCTGCTGCTTGCCTGGGAAAAGAGACCAACCCCCACCTGGCTACAACCTCCCTTCAGGTAGTTGTAGAGAGCAATGAGGTCTGCCCTGAGCCTCCTCTTCTCCAGGCTGAACACCCCCAGCTCCCTCAGCCTCTCCTCACAGGGTTGTGCTCCAGACCCCTCACCAGCTGCCTGCAGGCTAAGGCTCCCTGGAGAGCTTGCAAGACCAACTCTGCTACCATGAGGCAAGGGACTCTCCTTTGGTACCAGCAAACTCATCAGCAGTTGTGGGTAGTGACATTTGCTCCATGGCCACAGCTCTGGTGGTGCACAGTGCACCATGGCGTTAGCGCAGGGCCACAGGATCACAGAATGGTAGAGGCTGGAAGGGACCTCTGACAATCATCTAGTCCATCCCTCCTCCTAGAGCAGGACCACCTAGAGTAAATCACATAGGAACACATCCAGGTGGGTTTGGAATGCCTCCTGAGATGGCATTTGTGAACAATGCCAGAGATGGAGACTCCACAACTTCTCTGGGCTCCCTGGGGTGCTGCCAAAGCATCATCAATGCAAATAAAAAAATGAGGCAAAAAAACCCAGACCCCAGCAAATAGTATTTGAGTATTCCTCCTAGCTCATCTGGTTCAACCCTTCTCCTCTGATGGCCCAGGGGCAGTGATGATGGTACACAGTGCCACCTCCCCACCCCTCAGCAAGTGATGCACCTAACCCTGGGCATCACCTCAAAGTGCCCAAGGAAAAGGGAGCAGAGTTAAGCACTTTTGTAGATCCTTTCCCTCACTCTGTACCAACCAGCCTGACTCCTACAGGACCACGTTTAGCCTAGCAGCAAGAGAAGCTTCATCTGATGATGTGCTCCACTTCCCAGCAGATTGCAGATCCCAGGCAGGCACCACACAGAATGGGGGGGGGGGGAGGGGGGGGGAGGTGGAAGGGACCTCTGGAGATCAAGGGTCCAGATGAGTTTTGAAAGTCTTCAGAGAAGGAGACTCCACAACCTCTCTGGGCATCCTGCTCCACAGCTCCAGCACACTCAAAGTCAAAAAATTCTTCTTAAGCTCAAGCAAAACCTCCTGGGTTCTAGTTCGTGTCCCTTGCCCTGTGTCAGCACCAATCTATAACCCATCTATGGCTCCATCCATAGTCCTCAATCTCAGAATAATTCTTTTTCAGTCCCCTCTCAGGCTGCTCTTCTCCAGGCCAAACAGCCCCAGGTCTCTCAGCCTTTCGTCCTCAGACAGGTGCTCAGCATCTTCATAGCCTGTGATGGACTCCCTCCAGCAGTTTCCTTTCTCTCTTGGACTGGGAAGCCCAGAACTGGAGACAACACTCCAGGTATGGCCTCAGCAGGACACAGCAGACGTGGGGAAGGACCTGCCCTCCCCCCACCCAGGGCTCAGGCACACTCCCAGCCATTGCATGAGGCACTGGCATGGTCCTTGTTTGTCTGAGCTCTTCCAGCTAAGACATCTCTCTGGAAGGTTCAAGCCATCAATAATAGAAACCTCCTAATTATTCCAGCAGTGCCACCATCTCATAAATCCAGTCATGGCTGCATGAAAAGTTATGAGCAAGCCCTTTCTTCATTAACTCTTCTGTGAGAGGCAGGAACAGAAACTTCCCAGCCCTAAAGCCTCCACACATCAGCAGCTCAAACCTCCACACTTAATTAGCAGCTGGAAAGCAAGGCTGCCATGATTGATGCCTCTTCTGTGCTCCAAGGTTGTGGAGAACTACAACTTGTGATTCATCTCTTTTGCACCCTAGGAATGACAAACCCAAACCCATTTGGAAATGAGCATTCAGGCAGTGGCTGGAGTACAGGCAATGTGATGGTGAAATGGGAGGACAAAGTGCAAACTAGAGCCAGGAGGATGCTTAGGGGGTTTGAGCATCTCCCCTGTGAAGAGAGACTGAGAGCTGTTTAGTCTGGAGAAGAGAAGGCTGAGAGGGATCTGATCAATGTCTATCAATAGCTGAGGGGTGGGGGTCAGGTGGAGGGGGCCAGGCTCTTTTGGGTGGGGCACAGTGATAAGCCAAGGAACACCAGGTTCAAACTTGAACAGAGAAGATTTCAGCTCAACATGAGGAGAAACTTCTTTGGTGTGAGGGTGACAGAGCCCTGGAACAGGCTGCCCAGGGGGGTTGTGGAGTCTCCTTCTCTGGAGACTTTCCAACCCCACCTGGATGCATTCCTGTGCAAACTACCTTAAGTGATGCTGCTCTGGCAGGGGGGTTGAACCTGATGATCTCTTGAGGTCCCTTCTATACTGTGAGGCATGGGGGGAAAATATGAAATTAAATTAAATTAAAATAAAATAGAATAAAACAAAATAGAATAAAATAGAATAGAATAAAAAAAAGAATAAAACAAAATAGAATAAAAGAGAATAGAATAAAAAGAATAAAACAAAATAGAATAAAAGTAAAGTAAAATAAAACAAAATAGAATAAAAGTAAAGTAAAATAAAACAAAATAGAATAAAAGTAAAGTAAAATAAAACAAAATAGAATAAAAGTAAAGTAAAATAAAACAAAATAGAATAAAAGTAAAGTAAAATAAAACAAAATAAAATATAAAATAAAATATAAAATATAAAATAAAAGTTAAAGTAAAAAATAAATAATAAAATAAAATATAAAATAGAATTCTACTTTGAGAAGAAAGTGATAAAAAATGCAATAAACTCTTAAGTCTCCCCACTCTGCTTGCCTCAGAGAATCCCACAAGTCCTTGTGGCAGCAGAACCAATTTGATGCTCGAAGCAGGTCCTTGAGTCACGTTGTTCCCAGAGCACATTAACTTGACATGTAGAATTATTGGGTTTCAGAGCCCTTTGAACATTAAGAAGTTCCTGGCTGCTCATGGAATAGGCTGGGCTGGAAGGGACCTCCAAAGCTCATCCAGTCCAACTCCCTCTGCATCCAGCAGGGACATCCCCAACTAGAGAAGGTTGCCCAGAGCCCTGTTGAGCCTCACTTTGAATATCTCCAGGGATGGGGTCCCAACCACCTCCTTGGACAACCTGTTCCAGTGTTCCACCACCCTCATGGTAAAGAGCTTCTTCCTCACATCCAATCTCAACCTGCTCTGCTCTCCTTTCAAACCATCACCCCTCGTCCTGTCCCTGCAGGTCTTTGCACACAGTCTCTTTGCAGCCTTCTTGTAGGTCCCCTTCAGGTCCTGGCAGGCTGCTCTAAGGTCCCCCGAGAGCCTCCTCTTCTCCAGGCTGAACACCCCCAGCTCCCTCAGCCTATCCTCATAGCAGAGCTGCTCCAACCCCCTGAGCATTTTTGTGGCCCTCCTCTGGACCTGCTCTATCAAGTCCATGTCCTTCCTGGGTTGAGGGCTCCAGAGTTGGATGCAGTACTGTCTTTCTAGCTGGAGCTGTTCAGTCTGGAGAGGAGAAGGCTCTGAGGAGACCTTCTTGTGGCCTTCCAGTATCTGAAGGGGGCTACAAGAAAGCTGGGGAGGGACTTTTGAGGGTGTCAGGGAGGGATAGGACTGGGGGGAATGGAGCAAAACTAGAAATGGGGAGATTCAGATTGGATGTTAGGAAGAAGTTTTACACCATGAGGGTGGTGAGACACTGGCACAGGTTGCCCAGGGAGGTGGTGGAAGCCTCATCCCTGGAGGTTTTTGCAGCCAGGCTGGATGTGGCTGTGAGCAACCTGCTGTGGTACGAGGTGTCCCTGCCCATGGCAGGGGGGTTGGAACTGGATGAGCCTTGAGGTCCCTTCCAACCCTGAGAACTCTATAATTCTATGATTCATGCTCTGGCAACAAAACCAAGTTGGAATAAAAATCTGGTTCCTGTATGTCACAGGTCTGAGGCAGCATCCACTCAGTTTATGTTGACTGCATCATTGTCAGGACTTTCTGAGCAGAATGGGGAACCTAAGACTGCAGGATGGCAACTGCACATCTACTGCATTTCAAAATAGATGGTTTGCAGTCCTGCAGGAGGGATGCCAGGCTGATTTTTATCACCCACACACCAAAGAATGCTCAGCTAAGAAGCTGCTAAAAGAAATGCTAGAAACTTGCCTTGGCAGGAATCCTCTTCCTCATCTCTCCACAATCAGCTCATGCATTGAACCAGCAGCCCAAGCAGTGTCCTACAAAGAGGTCTTTAATACCCTCTTGGAGCAGATTAAGCTAATAGCTTCCTATCCAGCACTGAACTGCCATTGGGATGTGGCAGGCATCCCAGCTTGAGGGGCAGGAGCTGTCCCCAAAGCTCTCTGTTCTGCAGCTGGTAGGAGGACAATGGGAAGGGGCACAACATCAGAGCAGCCCCCAGGCTGCTCAAGAGCACACAGGGGGCTGAGAAGAGTGAGATAAAAGCAGCAAGGCAGCAATTGTTAGCCAGTTATTGTTCCCATGGGGGAAATATTTTTTTATTATGTATTTTCTTTAAACAATGTCTGAATTCCCTTGCTTGGAAAGCACCCAAGGAGATAGTGAACCAAATGAATTAGCAATCCTGAAGTTCTACCCTTCTGAAGGTCATGAAGGGACATGTGCTCTGGAGCACATCTGTCCTCCCACTGTCATACCCACACTCTGTCCTCAGCCCTGGGACACCTTTAAGGGGAGCAAAGGACCAGGAACAAAAACAGCCAAGATGGGCTGAGATGCCTTCAACTTGAGGACAAAAGGAGAGGAAAAAAGTAATCCACAGAGATGAGTAGAGAGGGCAGAGGACAGAAAGGAGAATGATCAGCAGCAGGAAATCTGTGCTTCTTGCTCCTCCTCCACACCTCTACCAACAAAAGACATCTGCCTTCAGCTGTGCTGCTGCACTGTGCTACTTACAGCAGTTTACTGGGACCTGGAATTGCAACTGGTTGCTGCTGTTAACTGTGTTATGATGCATAGAATAATTTGAGTTGGAAGAGACTTTAAAGATCATCCAGTTCCAACCCCCCTGCCATGGGCAGGGACACCTCCCACCAGACCAGGACGCTCAAGGCCTCATCTAACCAACACCTCCAGGGAGGAGGCATCCACAGACTCCCTGGGCAACCTGTTCCAGTGTCTGACCATCCTCATAGTAAAGAACTTCTTCCTAATGTCCAATCTAAAGCTCCCCAGCTCTAGTTTAAAACCATTGCCCAAGAGCCTGTCCCCACAGTTCCTTACTAGAAGTCCCTCCCCAGCTCTCCTGTAGCCTTTAAGCTCTCCATGGAACCTTCTCTTCTCCAGGTTGAACAAGGAGAAGGGGTCCTTGTTCAAAACAAGGAGCTTTTATACAATGATTGATTCCTGGCTTGTAGCCCCAAGTGAACCCAAAAATCCCAGTAAAACAATGGGCAAGTGCTCTGAGCAGTCCACCCAGCTGTGCCTGTGGAGAGGGAACTTCCCCTCCCCTTGCATCCTTTAGGACAAGGCATTAAGAGCCTTCACACCTGTCCACATACACACCACTCTGCTCACAGGTGCTTTAACACCACCATTCTCAACTCAGGTGCATGCACAAAGAGTGCAAAGTGCAGAGAAGTGCTTCCTGGTGGAGATCATTTTGCAGCTGGTGGATTAGAACTGTTCCTGCTGTGTCCTCTAACACTACACTTACTGACAGAGCAGGCTTTCTCCTGCTTTGCCTCTGTTTCCTCTAAATCCTAACCAGATGGGTTAGCTGGATGCTTGCTCACCCAAATCTGCCACATTGGAAGCAAACAGGAGCTGTAAACCAGCCCAGGTATCCACCTTATCCTTCATCAGGCTTCTATCAACACACCCCCAGATCCCCCTCCTCTGATACCAACAGGTGAGTGATGCAAGACAGAATGGCAATGCCAGGCATCCACAGGGAAGTCACCTGGGATTGAAAACAGAAGTTTTCTTCACTTAAAAAACAAAAAAGCACAAAGCAGGAGTACAGCTCTTGCAGTCCAACACAGTCCCCATGTGCTGAGCTCCAGCAGTGCCATAAAATCAGAGTAGTTTTGATTGGTGAAGACCTTTCAGTCCAACCATTCTCTAACTCTACCTCCCCACACCACCACAGTCACAGGGAGAAAGTCTGAGCTGGCATAGAATCACAGAAGGGTTTTGGTTGGAAAAGACCTTGAAGATCATTGAGTTCAACCATTCTCAGACACTGCTAAGGCTGCTGCTAAACCACATCCCTCAGCACCACATCTCTGCTTCTCTGAAACACCTCCAGGGATAGGAATTCAACCACTTCCCTGGGCAGCCTGTGCCAGGCTTTGAGAACCCTTTCAGTGAAAAAGTTTCTTCTGATGTCCAAACTGAACCTCACTGGCTGCAACTTGAGGCCATTTCCTCTTTTCCTATCACCTGATACTAGGGAGAAGAGACCAAGCCCCACCTCACTCCAACCTCCTTTCAGGGAGCTGTAGAGAGCAATGAGGTCTCCCTTCAGCCTCCTCTTCTCCATACTAAACAACCCCCACTCCCCTCAGCTGCTCTTCACCAGCTTCTCCAGACCCTTTCCACCCAGCTTGGTTGCCCTTCTCTGGACCTGCTCCTGCACCTCAATGTCCTTCTTGGACTGAGAGCCCCAAAGCTGAACCCAGGACTCAAGGTGTGACCTCCTCAGTGCTCACCAACCTTCTGCACTAGGGGATTTTATTATTATTATTATTATTATTATTATTATTATTATTATTGTTGTTGTTGTTGTTGTTGTTGTTGTTGTTGTTGTCATTATTATTACTATTATTATTAGGCAGCCAAGATTCTTGCAAAATGCTATTATTAATTGCTTCAATGTTGTTTGGTTTTTTTTTTTCCATTCTGGTTCACACAAGTACCCCAAAGTTCCCACTGATGAAACCTCTCCAAAGCATTCCCACCCTTCAGATTTCGGTTTCCCATGAGGAAACAAAGGATTGAGGGCTAAAGCAAGCTGCCAGCATTGCTTCTGTGTTCTTCATTATCAGAATTAGACACTTTTTTTTTCTCTTTCTTTCCTGAGCTTAATGACAAACAGCCTAACTGCGACTGCTGCTGCTCCATCAACTGCTCTTCACCATCTACCAACACCCAAAGCCACCCTCCACATGAACATGCCAAGATCTGTCAGTCAGCTGAGAAGAAAGAACCTCAAATGCTATTAAGGAGGACTGACCCTGGCTCTTGGGAGAGGGGGAGAAGGGAGGGGGCTGAAGCTGATGAGTGACAAACAGTTGGCTACAGAAATGCATCAAACTTCTCAAGATGAAATGTGTAATTGCACACTCACACACAGGGAATGCCACATATGGGGCATTCTCCATCTGCAGGAAGAGAATATTTGAATTTCTCTCAGAAGAGGGGGGAGAGAAAGAAAACCAAAATGTTTTAAATAAATGGATGGGTGGGTGGATGGGTGGGTGGATAGATGGATAGATGAATAGATGGATAGATAGATGGATGGAATTTTGTCTTTTCCCCTCTCTGATTTTTTAGGTCTCTTGAATGAATTTTTGCTAAAAATCCCAAGACAGACAATACCTGCTCTAGTCTGAAAAAATACATTATAGATTCATGGAATGCTTGAGGTTGGAAGGGATCTTAAAGAGCACCCAGTTCCAAGCCCCTGCCATGGGCAGGGACACCTCACACTACAGCAGGTTGCTCACAGCCACATCCAGCCTGGTCTTAAAAACCTCCAGGCATGAGGCTTCCACCACCTCCCTGGGCAACCTGTGCCAGTATCTCACCACCCTCAGGTGGAAAAACTTCTTCCTAAGATCTACCAGCCCAGGTTGCTCAAGGCTTCATCCAGCCTTGCTTTGAACACCTTCAGGGAGGGGACATCACTGTGATAAGCCAAGGAACACCAGGTTCAAACTTGAACACAGAAGATTTCAGCTCAACATGAGGAGAAACTTCTTTCCAGTGAGGGTGACAGAGCCCTGGAGCAGGCTGCCCAGAGAGGTTGTAGAGTCTCTTTCTCTGGAGACTTTCCAAACCCACCTGGATGCATCCCTGTGCAGACTACCCTAAGTGATCCTGCTCTGGCTTGGACTTGATGATGTCTTGAGGTCCCTTCTAACCTCTGATATACTGTGAGACTGTGATCCACAGCCACCCTGGGCAACCTGTGCCAGTGTCTCCCCACCTTCACTCTAAAGAACTTCTTCCTCATCTCCAGTCTCACTCCCCCCTCTTCCAGCCCCAATCCAATCCCTCTCATCATATCACTACAAGCCCTTGTATAAAGTCCCTTTCCCTTGTAAAATGTTCTTCTCATGTGACTGAGATAAAAATCTTTTCATTCAGAGGAGAGCTGTGACTCTGGACCAACACAGCCCCATAAGCACCATGCAGCACACAAGTGGTGAAACAAGGAACAAGCAACAACTTTGTGACAAAGATTCTGGTTTAAGCTCATGATTTAGTGGGGCAGGTTTTCCTGTCTCACTAATTATCACTGAAGCAAGCCTAGTTGTAGTAGTAAAGTCTTTGACAGAGTCTCCCACAGGACTTTGGTGGGGAAGCTGGTGGGGAAGCTGGTGGCTCATGGCTTACACAGGGATCCTCTTTGCTGGGTTAAAAAAGTGGCTGATGGCCAAGCCCAAAGAGCTGTGGTAAAGGGAGTTAAACCCAGTTAGGAGCCAGTCACAAGTGGTGTGCCCCTGGGCTCAGTGCTGGGACCACTTGTCCTTAATGTCTTTAGCAGTGATCTGGATGAGGGGACAGAGGCAGCCTCTGTAAGCCTGCAGGTGACACTAAGCTGGGAGGGAGTGTTGGGTTGCTGGAGGGACTTGGACAGGCTGGATCAAGGAGCTAAGGTCAGTTGTATGAGGTTTAACAAGGGCAAGGGCCAGGTCCTACACTTGGGTCACAACAACCCCATGAATGCTCCAGGCTTGGGGCAGAGTGGCTGAAAACTGCCCAGCAGGGAAAGATTTGGTTGATAGCTGGATGAACATAAGCCAGGGTGTGCCCAGGTGGCCAAGAAGGCCACCAGCATCCTGGCATGGATCAGGAATAATGTGACAAGCAGGAACAGGGATTGTCCCCCTGGACTCAAACACTGGAGTCCTGGGTTCAGCTTTGGTGCCCTCACTACAAGAAGGACCTCGAGGGGATGGAGCAGGTTGAGAAAGAGCAATGAAGCTGGTGAAGGGTCTGGAGAACAGGGCTGGGGAGGAGAAGCTGAGAGAACTGAGGTTATTTAATCTGGAGAAGAGGAGGCTGAGGGGAGACCTTCTGGCTCTCTACAATTCCCTGAAGGGAGGTTGGAGTGAGGTGGGGCTTGGTCTCTTCTCACTAGTAAAAAGTGATAGGACAAGAGGAAATGGCCTCATGTTACACCAGGGGAGGTTTAGGTTGGATATTAGGAAAAATGTTTTTGCTGCAAGAGTGGTCAGGGATCGGAAGAGGTTGCCCAGGGAGGTGGTGGAGTCCCCATCCCTGGAGGTGTTCAAAAACTGAGTAGCTGTGGCACTTTGGGACATGGTTTAGTGGTCACAGAGGTGTTGGGCAGAAGGTTGGACCTGATGATCTTAGAGGTCTTTTCCACCCTTCACGATCCTATGATAATACAGACAGTTTTGTGGTGAAAAAAAATCAGGGGAGGAAGAAGAGAATGCTTTCTTGGTTTAGTTTGTAAGTGGCACATTAGACTCAGCACATCTGGTCTGGTGGCCCATGGCATGGGGGATGGAACCAGCTGATCTTTAAGGTCTCTTTCAACTTAAGCCATTCTATGCATCCACACAGCAGCTGCCTGGTTCTGTGAGTAGCTACAGCCCAAACAACAGGCTCAGATCTGCTCCCTTACACCAGCCACATGCCTGGCAGCACAAGGGGTATTTTGGGGTCTAAATCCAGGCAAAGCTTGCTGCAAGTTTCTCACCACTATTCCACTTGACAATAACTTTCCCCTCTTTCCACACTGACCAAGCTCAAGGCTCCAGAGAGATCCAATTCCATTTCATACCCTCCAGTCAACAAAAAAAAGAAAGAAAGAAAAAGAGTTTCAAACAGACTCAAGCAAAACTGCTGCAATTAAGCAGCTCTCTCAGGAAGCAGGACTTTGCTGGCAGAAAGAGCAAAGCTCTTGCCTGCAGTGCCTGTTAAAATTAGCCATGGCTAGCTGAAGAGAAACTGCTGCCCAGAGCTGCCTGCTCCTGCCCCCACCTCCCGCAGCCCCTGGCAGGCTGTGCTCCTGGGAGTTTCTGGTTTTTTAAAAGTCTTTTTTTTTTTTATGAGAAACCTCAGTTAAAATGGAACCCTGGGAAGGCCTTTCAGCAGGTGGAGTGCAAGAATCTGTCAAAGTGACACAGCAGCAGCAGTGTGATCCCCTTAGGTCTGGGGAAACGAAGTGACAGGGCATGCCCCCAGCCGCCGCCGGCTGCCACGGGCAAGGGCTGAGCCACTTGGTGAGGATGGAGCCAGTGGGTGGGACAGGAGGGCACTCATAGGGGCAACACAGTGATACATGTCTGGCCAGAGAATCATTGAATCATTGAAGTTGATAAAAACCCCCTCTAAGATGATCAAGGTCAACCAGCAACCCAACACCCCCATGGCCACTAAACCATGGTCCAAAGTGTCGTGGCCACACCTTTCCTGAACACCTCCAGGGATGGGGACTCCACCAGCTCCCTGGGCAGCCTCTTCCAATCCACTGCTGCAGATAAGACATTTTTCATATGATCCAACCTAACCCTCCCCTGGTGCAGCTGGAGGCCATTTGCTCTCATCCTGTCACTTTTTACTTCGGAGAAGAGCCCAACCCCCACCTGGCTCCAGCCTCCTTTCAGGGAGTTGTAGAGAGCAATGAGGTCTCCTCTCAGCCTCCTCTTCTCCAGACTAAATAACCTCTGTTCCCCCTCAGCTGCTCCTCACCAGCCCTGTTCTCCAGACCCTTCACCAGCTTTATTACTCTTCTCTGGACACACTCCAGCACCTCAGTGTCCTTTTTGGAGTGAGGGGCACACAACTGAAGCCAGGACTCAAGGTGTGGTCTCCCCAGTGTTGAGCACAGGGAGACAATCACTGCCTTGCTCCTGCTGGCCACACCATTGCTGATCCAGACCACGATGCTGGTGGCCTTCTTGGCCACCTGGGCACTCCCTGGCTCACGTTCAACCAGCTGTCAACCACCACCCCCAGGTCTTTCTTTGCTGGGCAGTTTCCAGCCACCCTGCTCCAAGCCTGCAGCATTTGTTGGGTTATTGTGACCCAAGTGCATCTACTCTCCAAATGCCATCACCTCCCATGGCACAAGAGAATTTGGCAGGGGGTTCAAGGAGCTGTGATGTATAGGCAGAGGAGAGCCAGGGATCCTCCCTAGAGCAGACTGCCCTACCAGGATGCCCCAAAAGTCCCCTCTCACCAGCAGCTCACACAGTAGAGTGCTCCCCAAGCAGCACAGGGACAAGCACAGCAGGTTGAGACCTCCCTCAGCAGTGAGTGGCAAGATCAATGCAGGCAGAGACAGGGGAAATCAGCTCAGGGGAGAGCTGGGTTCAGGACAGACAGGCAGTGTTGTTCTGCAACGGGGGCTTTATGAGCACTGAAGTCTGTGCTCACTTTGTGCCAAGCCAAAGCAGTAAAAAAAAAAAAAAAGGTCATTAGGATTAAAAATAAATAAATAAATAAACCCAAGGCCATTTAATAAAAACAAGACAAATTCATTTGATTTGTCTGCTGAGATCTAAGCCTGCAAAGCAAAGACTGGGTTGGGTTTTCAAGCCTCTCCCTGCAGTTACCTAGGCTAAGCTTTTGTTTGGAAAACAGAAACAAAACCCAAACAGCTAAACCTCTTCTCTCAGTAATTGTGTACAACTGGCAGCCAGGAGGTTCTGTTACCAGCATGCCAGAGGTTGGGGGAAAGCTACCACTGCTGCTAACCAGCAAAGCCCTTGAGTCCTCAAATGGAATGAAAGGATCTCTGCAATAGCTCAATTCACAACCTGGATTCATGAATGGTTCACTAATTCCAAGAGAAATGCTCCAAACTTCCACGCCCCTGCGTGCTGGAAAAAGCTTCAGAGCTGTTAGGAGGCCGACAGGGACTTGGTGTGCAATCTGCATCTCAAGCCCTGGGAATTCCAAGCTTTGCTAAACCCTGACCTTCACAGCCCTGGGGTGCTCAGAAGGGATTTCCTCTCAAGGTCCTTTAATGCTCTGCGATTATCACTGTGCTCAGCAGCACCCAACCAGTCGTTATGTTTATTCACAACCTGCAGCGGGAACAGCAACTTCCCGGGCTTGAATCCCTTGCAATTAATAAAGGCACCTCCCTCCACCTGCAGACCAGGCTAAAAGAGAGGAGGGGATGGGAGGATCAACAGCTAGAGCCTCCAGGAAGAGGCATTACCTTTTTAATTGAATTATCTCCCTATGCTTCACAGAAACACAGAAACATTCAGGTTGGAGGAGACCCTCAGGAGCACCAAGTCCAACCCAGAACCCTGCTCTACAAGGCTCACCCCTAAACCATAGCCCCAAGCACCACATCCAAACCACCTTGAAACACAGCCAGGCTTGGGGACTCCACCACCTCCCTGCACAGCACATTCCAATCCCTGACCACTCTTGCTGGCAAAAATGTTTCCTACTGTCCAGTCTAAACCTACCCAGTGGCAGCTTGAGGCTGTTCCCTCTTGTTCTGTCACTAATGACCTGTGAGAAGAGACCAGCAGCAGCCTCTCCACAACCTCCTTTCAGGGAGCTGTAGACAGCAATGAGGTCTCCCCTCAGCCTCCTCTCTTTCACACTAACCATCCTTCAGTCTCTTCTCATCAGATTTCTTCTCCAGGCCCTTCCCAGCTTCCTTGCCCTCCTCTGCCCTGGCTCCAGCACCTCCACATCTCTCTGGCATTGAGGTGCCCAAAACTGGACACAGCACTCCAGGTGTGGCCTCCCCAGAGCTGAGTCCCAGGGGACAATCCCCTGCCTGCTCCTGCTGGATACAGCATTTCTAATCCCAGCCAGGATGCCTTTGGCTCTCTTGGCCACCTGGACACACATTGCCCCCATGCCAGCTCACCAAAACCCAGCACCACAGTAACCATCACTGCAGCACTGTGCAGCCACCTTCCCACACCACCACAGCCACAGAGAGAATGTCTGAGCTGGCTTAGAATCACAGAATGGTTTTGGCTGGAAAAGACCTTTAAGATCATTGACTTCAACCATTCTTTAACTCTACTACAGCTGGTGCTAAACCACATCCCTCAGCACCACATCTCTCCATCTTTGAAACATCTCCAGGGATGGGGATTCAACCACCTTGGGCAGTCTGTAAAAGGCATTCAGACTGGAGGATGAGGTGTTAGAAAGCAGCCCTTTGGAGAAGGACTTAGGGGTGCTGGTAGGGGAGAAGCTGGCCAGGAGCAGGCAGTGTGAGCTTGCAGCACAGAAGGCAAATCACAGCCTGGGCTGCATCCAAAGCAGCATTGCCAGAGAGCCAGAGAGGTGATTCTGCCACTTTGCTCTGCTCTGCTGAGACCTCCCCTGGAGTGCTGTGTGCAGGTCTGGAGCCCTCAATACAGGAAGGACCTGGACCTGATGGAGAGGGTCCAGAGGAGGGTCATGAAAATGATCAGGGGGTTGGAGCAGCTCTGCTATGAGGACAGGCTGAGGGAGCTGGGGGTGTTCAGCATGGAGAAGAGAAGGCTCTGGGGAGACCTAATAGCAGCCTGCCAGGACCTGAAGGGGGCTACAGGAAGGCTGCAGAGAGACTGTTTGCAAAGGCCTGCAGGGACAGGACCAGGGGCAATGGCTTCAAACTAGAGAAGAGCACATTTCAGATTGGATGTTAGGAACAAGTTCTTCACTATGAGAGTGGTGGAACACTGGAACAGGTTGCCCAGGGAGGTAGTTGAGGCTCCATCCCTGGAGATATCCAAGGTGAGGCTTGATGAGGCTCTGGGCAACCTGATCTAGTTGGGGATGTCCCTGCTGACTGCAGGGAGGTCAGACTGATGACCTTTGGAGGTCTTTTCCAGCCTGGACCACTCTATGATTCAATGACTCCAGAGGTCCCTTCCACCCCCACCCCCTCCCCCCCACCATTCTGTAATTCTGTGCTGTACCAGGAAGCAGCCACAAAATTATTTTTCTCTCCTGGTTGTGATCAAAGGTTTTCTGGTGACAAACCAAGACAGACTCACACCTAGTCCACAACAGCCAACCTGTAGCTGTGAGCAGAAACTGTGAGCTGCAAGGAGTTTGAGATCAAGACAAGCAGCAGTACTGGGAGGCTGGGTGGGGTTTAGGTTGCTGTTATGCATCCTGAGCTGAAAAGTGAGACAAATATGAAGACTAATGTGTTTTGATCATGAATTAAACAGGAGAGCAGCTTGATCTTCAGAATCAAGTGCTACAGGAAAGTAAATAATGAGTCAGGTAGCCAGAAACAGGCTCAGATCAAAAAGAGGTTTACAGACAAAGCAGACAGTTCAGAATGCAGAGAAATGATGACTCTGATGAGTCTCTATCACACATGCCTCTGTGCCAGTGACTGCAAGACATAACAGGCACGAGAGGAAGGCTCCAGTAGCACCTGCGTACATCACTCATGGAGAATGAGAAACTGGAAACATCCCAAGGCTGAGAACAAGCACCAGGTGGATGCATCTGAGAGAGGTCTGCAGAGTCTCAAGGCATGAAATGCACCTTGTGAAAGCAGGCACTGGAAATGGGCACACATCAGTCCAGATAGAGAATCACAGACTCATACAGCTGGAAAAGATCATCCAGTCCAAGCATCAGCCCAGCACCACCATGGCCACTAAACCATGGCCCCAAAGTGCCATGGCCACACATTTCTTGAACACCTCCAGGGATGGGGACTCCACCACCTCCCTGGGCAGCCTCTTCCAATCCCTGACCACTCTTTCTCTAAAGACATTTTTCCTGATATCCAAACTAACCCTCCTCTGGCACAATTTCAGGCCATTTCCTCTCCTTCTATCACCTGTCACTAGGGAGAAGAGACCAACCCCACCTCACTCCAACCACCTTTCAGGGAGTTGTACAGACAGAATCTCTCCCCTCAGCCTCCTCTTCTCCACACTAAACACCCCCAGCTCCCTCAGCTGCCCCTCCCCAGCCCTGTTCTCCAGACCTTTTCCCAGCTTTGTTGCCCTTCTCTGGACATGCTCCAGCCCCTCAATGTCCTTCTTGGACTGAGGGCCCCAAAACTGAACCTAGGACTGAATCTCACCAGCACTGAGCACTGGAGGGCAATAACTACCCTGCTCCTGCTGGCCACACTATTGCTGATCCAGCCCAGGATGCTGGTGGCCTTCTTGGCCACCTGGGCACCCCCTGGCTCATATGCAGCCAGCTGTCAACCAGCACCCTCAAGTCCTTCTCTGCCAGGCAGCTTTCCAGCCACTCTGCCCCAAGCCTGAAGCATTGCATGGGGTTGTTGTGACCCCTCAAAATCTTCTGCATTGGAATCATGCATGGTCAAGGCATTGCTCACTGGAGGATGGTGTCAGAAGCAGAGATTAATCACATTTAATGATATCAGGAGTCAGGATGAAGCTTACTATTTCACAGTTATGTGCAGGCAGACTTTACTGAGCCCCATAAGCCCTAAACCATTTTTGCTAACTCATGCATTTTGCATGTGGCATCTGGTAATCATTTCAAGCTGGTTCTATTGGTTTAACTGGTGTCCCCTTGTAAACTTACTGACCCAAGTCAATTCAACAAGTTGAACAGAGGAAAAAAATCATGCCAGGCACCAATTAAATCCATAGCAACCCACAGGAACCTGCACGGATCAGAGCTGAGGGAGAACCATAGAATTGTTAAGGTTGGAAGGGACCTCAAGTTCCAACCCCCCTGCCATGGGCAGGGACACCTCACACTACAGCAGGTTGCTCACAGCCACCTCCAGCCTGGCTGCAAAAACCTCCAGGGATGAGGCTTCCACCACCTCCCTGGGCAACCTGTGCCAGTGTCTCACCACCCTCATGGGGAAGAATTTCTTCCTAACATCCAATCTGAGAAGGCAGCTTTGAAAACAGCAACACACCAAGGCAGAAATCCAGCAACAAAGAGAGAGAGATCATGATAGGGCAGAGGAGCTCAGATGCAGGAGACACAAATCACATGAAACAAAGCTCACAATGATGGGAGAAGCCAGCTCCAGAGCTTACAGAGGGGTGCTGGGGCAGTACCCTGAGCACCACAGGCAATGGAAACCATAAACCCTTCCCTGAGAAGGCAGCTGGACCAGATGAGCTCCAGACATCCATTCCAGCTTAAATTATTCAGTGAACAGACTGAAGAGGTCATACTTGGACAGAAGGTTCCTAAGGGGCAGATTTTTTCCCCCTTTTATCACAGTCTTTCTTTAATCACAGCATCCCAGCATGGTGGGGGTGGGAAGGGACCTCTAGAGATCATCCAGTCCAAGCCCCTGCCAAAGCAGGGTCACACAGAGCAGGTTGCACAGGATCATAATTTCCAGGCTAGTTTGAAACCTCTCCAGAGGAGAAGACTCCACAACCTCTCTCAGCAGCCTGCTCCAGGGCTCCAGCAACCCCACAGCAAAGAAGTTTCTCTGTAAGTTCAAGTGAGACCTCCTGGATTCTTGTTTGTTCCCATTTTATCACTGGGCACCACTGAAAAGAGCCCAGCCCCATCCTGCTGACTTCTACTCTTTAGCTTCTGATCAGAACAGAGAAGTGATGGGAGAAAAAAAATAATAAATTGTTTTTAAAAGCAACACTTTAAATCTCACTCCTTGAGCCAAAAGCTACATGATGGTTCTTGTGGTTGAAGCAACAGGCAATCCAGAGGCTAGCAAGTCCAAAGCATCACTTCTGAGACCACACAACCCCACCAGCCAAAAAAAAAAAAAAAAATAAAGCTCAGTATCTATTGGCAGACCAGGCTGTGAGCAAGGCATCCCTGAGCAGAGAACTACCAGAAATAATTCTGGTATTCAAGTTCACACAAGATGTGGCACAAAAACCACAGAAGAGGACCTCAGAGATCATCTTCTCCAACCTCCCTACCATGGGCAGGGACACCTCTCAACTAGACTCAGCTGCTCAAGGCCTCACCCAACCTGGGTTTGAACACATCCCCAGGGAGGAAGCATCCACAACCTCCCTGGACAACCTGTCCCTAACCCTCCTACTGAAGAACTTCTATCCTAAAATCCAGTCTAAACCTCCTCTCCCTCAACTTCAAACCATTCCCCCTTGGCCTATTGCTGGACACCCTTATGAAAAGTCCCTCTCCAGCCTTCCTGCAGTCCATTGCAGTGCAGGGAACTCTCTCCAAAAGCAGGAGGCTAAGAGGAAAAAGCTGATTCCTGCTGCATCCCTTCCCTCCTAACTTCCATTTCCCAGAAACTGCCAAGCACAAAGCTGAACAGCTGTATCTGCTGACCAGTCTGCAGCAGCAGGTGACTCCTGGGACTGAGATGTTCATCTTTCAGCCCAGCTGTTGCCAGGCAGCCCCCAGGGTCTATGCCATTCAGTGCAAGAAAGTCAGTGGAGCATCCTGGCTGGGTTCCTGCATATCACTCCTCTCGCAAAGCAAAGCAGAAATGTCAGGATGTAAAAAACAAAATCCACCTCAGCACAGCCAGCCTCTTGGGGGGGCTCAGAAATAAAAGGCTGTTATTAGAAAGGTGGCTCATGAGACATGGCAGGCAATGTCTGCACTCTCTTGAGGCACTGGAGGTGGCTTTCTGGAATTCTTTTTTTTTTTTTCCCATTATAGGCCAGAGAAATGAAAAAGAAAACCATTCTGGAGCTACATTTGGTGCAGCTTCTCCAGACACACAAGGCTTATCCAGACTGCTGGGTGATAGGAGCCAAAGAACCAGTGCTAGTCCTCATGCTAAATGGGGAGCAGGCTGGTCTGAATGTAGACCCCAGAGGAGATGACCCTTCTCTGCTCCCTGCCTTCAGGAACTCAATTCCACTTCTGTCCAGGAACTGGGAATAAATGGAGAACAGATATTGTGAGGAGTGGCTGAGGGAAGTGGGGGGGTTTGGGCTGGACAAGAGGAGGCTGAGAGGAGACCTCATTGCTCTCTCCAGTTCCCTGAAAGAAGGTTGCAGTGAGGTGGGGGTTGGTCTCTTCTCCCTGATATCAAGGGATAGGACAAGAGGAAACAGCCTCAAGTTGCAGGTGGGGAGGTTTAGATTGGACATTAGAAGAAAATTCTTCACTGAAAGGGTTCTCAAAGAAACAGGCTGTGCAGGAAGGTGGTTGAATCCCCATCCCTGGAAGTGTCTCAAAGGGGCAGAGATGTGGTGCTGAGGGACAAGGTTCAGCACTTGACAGAGAGAGAATGGTTTGACTTCATGATCCTAAAGGTCTGTTCCAATCAAAACCATCTCACTGAAGATAGGGAATGTGAACTGGAGTACCATAAGCCTTATGCAAAAGCAATACAGGGAGAAGATAAAAGTATTAGCAGTGCAGGAACACCCACAGCCACATTGCACAGGATGGGAACCACAGAAATCCAGTAGCAAGGCAATAAATGAGCAAAGGGAGCATCCAAAAGCCCAAAGTCAGCTCCAATGTCAACTCCCATATCTAGAATTGCCATGCAGATCATTCCACTGTAATCCAGGGAGCATCCAAAAGCCCAAAGTCAGCTCCAATGTCAACTCTCACATCTAGAATTGCCATGCAGGTCATTTCACTGCAATCCTCTCCCTCCATAACTCCAAGGAGGAGGCCAGGCATGCTCTGCTTTGTTGGCTTTCTGGTGGAAAACGCTGTTAGATGAAAGGCTGGGAGTGGTTTTGAGCACAGTGCCAGTAGTTGTCTCAAGTAATTGTTACTTGTCACAGAATTTGAGCTGAACAGCATTTAGCAGAGACACCAAGCCCTGGAGACACAGCAAGGCAGGAGCACAGGGGATGGGGAAGTGGCACCTGGTATCTGAGCTACAACTCTGCTCTGCCCTGGTGAGACCTCACCAGGAATACTGCATCCAGTTCTGGGCTCCCCAGTTCAGGAGGGACAAGGATCTGCTGGAGAGAGTCCAAGGGAGGGCTCCAAGGATGCTGAAGGGACTGGAGCACTGCCTGGGGAGGAGAGGCTGAGAGCCCTGGGGCTGTTTAGTCTGGAGAAGAGAAGACTGAGAGGGATCTGATCAATGTCTATCAATAGCTGAGGGCTGGGGGTCAGGAGGGAGGGGACAGGGACAGGCTCTGCTCAGTTGCACCCTGGGATAGGACAAGGGGCAATGGAGATAAACTCCAGCACAGGAGGTTCCACCTCACCATGAGGAGGAACTTCTTCACTGGGAGGGTCCCAGAGCCCTGGAACAGGCTGCCCAGAGAGGTTGTGGAGTCTCCTTCTCTGGAGCCTTTCCAGCCCCATCTGGATGTGTTCCTGTGTGACCTGTGCTGGGTTCTATGGTCCTGCTCTGGCAGGGGGGTTGGACTTGAAGATCTCCAGAGGTCCCTTCCAACCCCTAACATCCTGTGAGCCTGTGAACATTTTGCTTAAAACTCGTTTGGTTTTTTAGACACACACACAGAGAAAAAAAAAGAACTTAATTTTATGCCAATTTAATCAATATTTCATGCAAGGCAGTTACCACTTTAGATGGTCTGTCCACATGCAAATCTGAAACACAAAGCCAAGCTGCCCTCAGCACACAGCCTGGCATTAAGAAACCATTGCAGGGGAAAGGGATTTTCAGTAAATTGCACTAAATGTTATGGGAAGTGGCTTCCCTTTGCTTCTTCCAACAGTCACCTCCTGCTATTAATGACCACAAGCAAGGCAGTGACCCTTGGAACATCTGATTTCACAGCAAATATTTTAATCTCTGAAGGTGAAATGTGAGCCCTGCTCTCCTCTAACACTTATCTTTATGGCTCTCTTAATTCTTTAGAATTTATAGTTTCCACTAAAAGCACACAGAACATAATTGAAATAGATTTTTTTTTTCCCCTCTCCTTTCCCCCCCAAGATATATCTGGATTATTTTAACCTACCTTTCCTTCTTAGCCATTTAGATGATCTTATTTTAACACAGAGTAAGGGGGAGGGAAATAAAGTACTTTCACACTAAAAGCTTTACCAGCAGCTTTTTAAACTCACAAAAAAAAAAACAACTTAAAAATAAAGTAAGTGGAGTAATGGCTTTAAAAGATAAAAAAACAACACTGGTTTTGGCAGAGAAGATTTTCACAATTCAGGAGTTGAGGGAGGGCTTTGCAGCCCCAACATTTTGCTGTTGACCCTCCTGTCTGATCCAAATGGATCAGTGTCTCAAATAAAGGCATTAGTGCTGCCTTGAAATTCTCTTTCAAATCTAAATGTGAAGTTTTAGACCCCCTAGAAAGGTGTGAAGGTGACACTGGAATGAGAGTCTCCAGGGCATGGCCAACAGCTGTGCTCCAAGTCTAGAGCAGGGTAGATTTAGATTGGAGATTAAGATGACGTTCTTTACTATGAGGATGGTGAGACATTGGAATAGGTTGCCCAGTTCCATGCCTGGAATTGGGTAAGACCAGGCTGGATGAGGCTTTGAGCAACCTGGGCTAGGGCAAGGTGTCCCTGCCTACGGCAGGGGGGTTGGAACTAGACGACCAAGGTCCCATCCAACACAAACCATTCCATGCTCTATGGAGTCAGCCCTGAAAGGAGCTTTTCCCAAAAACATTCCTTGCTTCTACAAGCCCCACTGTGCTCTGGGAGAGACTGTCACACCTCCAAGTGTCAGTCACAGAACCAACCAGGGTGGAAGAGACTTCCAAGATCATCAGGTCCGACTGATCATCCAACCGTAGCTCATCAACCAGACCATGGCACATCCAGGCTTTGCTTAAACATCTCCAGGGATGCTGACCCCACTCCCTCCCTGGGCAGCCCATCCCAACAGCCAATCTCTCTTTCTGGGAAGAGCTTCTTTCTCAAATCAAGCCTAAACTTCCCTCTGCACAGCTTGAGACTGTGTCCTCTTGTTCTGTTGCTGGTTACCTGGGAGAAGAGACCAACCCCCACCTGGCTACATGCTCCCTTTAGGGAGTTGTAGAGAGCAATGAGGTCTGCCCTGAGCCTCCTCTTCTCCAGGCTAAACACCCCCAGGACCCTCAGCCTCTCCTCACAGGGCTGTGCTCCAGGCCCCTCCTCCCCAGCTTTGTTGCCCTTCTCTGGACACCTTCCAGCATCTCAACATCTTTCTTGAACTGAGGAGCCCAGAACTGGACACAGCGCTCCAGGTGTGGTCTAACCAGTGCTGAGCACAGGGCAGGATGACTTCCCTGCTCCTGCTGGTCACAGAGCCAAAGTGGACAAGCAGCCAGACAGAGGTGAATTTAAGCTTGCAGTAAAGTAGAAGAGGGACCAGAAAGTCCTTTCTCAGGTCACTCCACTCTACTACATTGCATCCAGAGCATCTACATCAAGGGACTGGAGCATCTCTCTGATGAGAAGAGCAGCCTGAGAGGGGAATCTTCCCAATGCTCAGCAAGAGCTAAAGGATGGAGGTCAAGAGGCTGGGGCTGGGCTCTTTTCAGCGGTGCCCAGTGACAGGACAAGGGGCACTGGGCACAAACTAGAACCCAGGAGGTTTCATTTGAACTTAAGGGAAAACTCAACATGAGGAGAAACTTCTTTGCTGTGAGGGTGCTGGAACCCTGGAGCAGGCTGCCCAGAAAGGTGATGGAGTCTCCTTCTCTGGAGACTTTCAAGACCCCATCTGGGAGTGTTTCTGTGCAACCTGCTCTTTGTGACCCTGCTTGAGCAGGGGGGGGTGGCCTGGATGATCTCCAGAGGTCCCTTCCAACCCCTACCATTCTGGGACTTTATGATCTGTTAACTAAGGAGACACAGCATCATCAAAGACTGGCTCTGCAGCTCACTAAGCTTCTCTAACTGTTTCCCATTATTATTTTATGTGGGGTTTTTTTTTCCCTCCAGAAAAAAAAAGGACTACTAATAATATTGAAACAAAAAGAGCAGTTTGAGGAATGTCTGCTTCTTCCCAGTGTTATCAGAGCAGCAACAGGAACAGATGGGAACTCAATGAGGGCTCAACTCTGATTTATGTTTGATATTTCATTTAATTGAATTTTGTAAGAAAACTGCTTTCATTATTGAGAAATGGACCTCCCATCATGCAAAGAGTGGGTGTTGGGGTGGGGGGGAGGGGGAAGAGGAGAGGGGAGGAAATCAAAAGCTTAAACTCAGCTTCATTTACCAGTGACACTTTGGGAATGAACAGTGGTTTCCTCCATAAATTTCCTTGTTTGGCTGCCACAGAGATGAACTGCCAGGGTGTTTTAGACCCAAAGAAACACCACACCAAAGCCAACCTGTAGCTGAGTTAATCCAGATGCCACCTTTTAAATGCACAGGTTGTTTGACACCCAAAAGAAGGCATTAATTAGAACACACCCATCCACAGGAAATCTAAGATGTAAGTGGAGCACAGACAGCAGAAGAATTTTTCAACTGCAAGAAATACCTTTCCCTGTGCAGTCTGCCAACCACCACCAACTCCTTCCTCCCCCTTCCCAAAAAAACCACCAACCCAACACATCAAAAAGCATCCTCTGCTTCTTTTAAGC
The DNA here is from genome assembly GCF_027791375.1 of Indicator indicator. NCBI lineage: Eukaryota > Metazoa > Chordata > Aves > Piciformes > Indicatoridae > Indicator > Indicator indicator. Next base: position 23,538,627 of record NC_072026.1, read on the forward strand.
CATGGAAACACTTAAGCCACCTGAAGTATGTGAGCTACCAAAGCTGGCTCAGCACATTGCACTGCTCAGGGTGACAGAGTTGGTCACAGCACTTTGTAAACAGCCCTTACTGAACAAGATATTTCCCCCCCACACACTCTTTCCACTAAGTTTTATCCAGCTACTGGTTTTCAGAGCTTCCAGAGCTCAGAGTGGTTTGACTGATAGAGAATGGAAATGTTGGCTACATCTGCAAAGCTTTCACTCACTTTCTGCAGCAGTTTGAGGGAGGAGGAGTGGGTGAGTCACAGAATGATAGGGTTGGAAAGGACCTCTGGAGATCATCAGACACTGGAACAGGTTGACAGGCTCACAGGATGTTAGGGGTTGGAAGGGACCTCTGAAGGTCATCAAGTCCAACCCCCCTGCCAGAGCAGGACCATGGAATCCAGCACAGGTCACACAGGAACACATCCAGATGGGGCTGGAAAGGCTCCAGAGAAGGAGACTCCACAACCTCTCTGGGCAGCCTGCTCCAGGACTCTGTGACCTTCACAGTAAAGAAGTTCCTCCTCATGGTGAGGTGGAACCTCCTGTGCTGGAGTTTCCATCCATTGCTCCTTGTCCTGTCCCAGGGTACAACTGAGCAGAGCCTGTCCCTGTCCCCTCCCTCCTGACCCCCAGCCCTCAGATATTGATAGACATTGATCAGATCCCCTCTCAGACTTCTCTTCTCCAGATTAAGAAGCCCCAGGGCTCCCTTGCCCACTTCCATGCTGGACTAGGCTGGATGAGGCCCTGAGCAACCTGGTCTAGTGGGAGGTGTCCCTGCTCACAAGCAGGGGCATTGGAACTGGATGATCTTGAAGGTTGCCCAGGGAGTTGGTGGAGTCACCATCCTTGGAGGTGTTCAAGAAACATGTGGACATGGTGCTGTGGGACATGTTTTAATGGCCATGGGGTTAGGTTGAAGGTTGGACTCAATCTCTCCCAACAGAAACAATTCTATGATTCTAGAGTAAAACTTGGCAGGGTTAAGCCTTGATTTTGCAAGCACACAGTTTGGCTGCTCACAACACCATGCCCAGCTGGGGAAGCTTAACATCAGCTCTTAAAAGTCAAGCCCCATTCAGTTATCATCTATTACCACAAGAGTCACTTAGGTTGCAATGAAAACACTCCAAAGGGAGGTTTAGAGAGCAGTCACTCTGTCTCCTGCTTCTCAGTGCTTGGGGGTTAAGTCCAATGGGATCCTGGGATGCATCAAGAAAGGTGTCCAGCAGGGCTAGGGAAGTTCTTCTACCTCTCTGCCCTGCCCTGCTGAGACCACAGCTGCAATCCTGTGTCTAGTTTTGGGCTCCCCAGTTCAAGAGAGACAGAGAGCTGCTGGAAAGAGTCCAAGGGAGAGCCAGGAGGATGCTTAGGGGACTTGAGCATCTCCCCTATGAAGAGAGACTGAGAGTCCTGGGGCTGTTTAGTCTGGAGTAGAGAAGGCTGAGAGGGATCTGATCAATGTCTATCAATAGCTGAGGGGTGGGGGGCAGGAGGAGGGGGCCAGGCTCTTTTGGGTGGTGATAAGCCAAGGAACAACAGGTTCAAACTAGAACATAGAAGATTTCAGCTCAACATGAGGAGAAACTTCTTTCCAGTGAGGGTGACAGAGCCCTGGAACAGACTGCCCAGGGAGGTTGTGGAGTCTCCTTCTCTGGAGACTTTCCAAACCCCACCTGGATGCATTCCTGTGCAGACTACCCTAAGTGATGCTGCTCTGGCAGGAGGGTTGGACCTGATGATGTCTTGAGGTCCCTTCCAACCTCTGAGATACTGTGATGCTGTGAAGTCCACTACCAGAGCTTTGTCTTTGCAATACAAACATGGTTCAGAGCAGGTAAAACCCCAGCCCAGTTGGGAATCTCAGCACTGCCTGCATTCTGCAGCCTACAAGCCTGCACAGATGAGCTTCCTTGAAAAATAAACCCATCACCTTTCTTCTAGCCTGCCACAGCATGGAAAGCTGCTACATCCTCCAGGCACAAAGGAAAAGCCACAAAAGGTCATCCCCAGCCTTTTGAGGAATTTGAGGAGCTGGGCTCCACAGTTCATTAACGAGCTGGGACCCCAGCAGATGAACCTGAGTTCAAGAAAGCACAGCTGGGGTCCATCTCCATGCAGAAAGGAGCAGCATTAATGAGCTGCAGCACTCTGCCATGAGGCCAGCAAACCCTGCTGGCAGATACTGCCACACTGCTCTCCTGCAGGGGCCACTTTTAGCTTGTCACAGACTCACTGCAGTTGGAAAAGACCTTTAAGATCATTCAGTCCAACCATTCTCCCACTGTACAAAGCCTGGTGCTAATCCATGGCCCTCTGTACCATATATCTGCCTCTCTAAAACACCTCCAAGGATGCAGACTTCAACCACCTCCCTGGGCAGCCTGTGCCACTCTTTGAGAACCCTTTCAGTCAAAAAGTTTCTTCTTATATCCAACCTAAACCTCCCATGGTGCAACTTCAGGACATTTCCTCTTGTCCTATCACTTCTTACTAAGGAGAAGAGACCAAACCCCACTTCAGCCTCTCTTCAGGGAGCTGTAGAGAGCAATGAGGTCTCCCTTCAGCTTCCTCTTCTCCACACTAAACACCCCCAGTTCCCTCAGCTGCTCCTCACCAGCCCTCTTCTCCAGACCCTTCTAAAGCTTTGCTGCCCTTCTCTGGACACGCTCCAGCACCTCAGTGACTCTTATATTGCAGCACCTAAAACAGAACCCAGGACTCAAGGTGTGACCTCACCAGAGCTGAGGACAGAGGACAATCACTGCCCTGCTCCTGCTGGTCACACCATTGCCAGGCCAGGATGCTGGTGCCCTTCTTGGGCACCTGGGCACACCCTGACTCATCTTCAGCTGGCTGTCAAGGAGCAACCCAGATCCTTTTCTGCTGGGAACCTTCCCAGCCACTCTGCCCCAGACTTATAGTAGTCTCAACTCAGACAGCAAAGAGACTTCCTCACCCAAAGTATCTTGCTGAATGTGCAGGATCAAGGTGTCCATCACCATACAACCACAGAATCACAGAAACATTCTGGTTGGGAAGACTCTCAGGACCACCAAGTCCAACCCAGAACCCTATGCTACAAGGCTCACCCCTAAACCATAGCCCCAAGCACCACATCCAAACCACCTTTACACACAGCCAGGCTTGGGGACTCCACCACCTCCCTGCACAGCACATTCCAATCCCTGACCACTCTTGAAGGCAAAAATGTCCTAATGTCCAGTCTAAACCTACCCAGTCACAGCTTGAGGCTGTTCCCTCTTGTTCTATCACTAATGACCTGTGAGAAGAGACCAGCAGCAGCCTCTCCACAACCTCCTTTCAGGGAGCTGTAGACAACAATGAAGTCTTCCCTCAACCTCCTCTTTTTCAAACTAAACACCAAGCTCTGCCAGCAGCACTGCAAGTTGGTAATTTCCTGAAAGACTGAACTCCTATAAGCCTTTCTAAGCCTTTCTAATAAATGTTTGGATTGGTAAACACTTCAGCTCCAGACAACCCTCCTCCCACCACACCTCAAAGCCCTGTAGATATCACCACACTTCATGCTCCTGGGCTACAGTGTTGGCTTGGATTTGAAAGCAAAATGTCATTAACAGCTTTGTGGGGACTTTCTGCTTCTGCTGTTCCCCAAGAAGCTGTCCTTCAGCAATCTGACAAACTCACCCCTTCCAAATGACTTAAACATCCTTTGATCCCTGCAAGTGACAGCTAAAAAGCACTATCAGGGCTTTACTTCGGATACAGCTGCAAGAAAAAAAAAATATTTGTAAGGTTTTCAGCTGCAACCAGGAAGCAAAAAAACTTTGAAATGTTTCCTCTGACCAATCTGAATAACCAACATGTCTAGGAGAAAAATATCTTCCTTTAAGCCTTCCAGTACCTGAAGGGGGCCTTTGAGAAAGCTGGGGAGGGACTAGTAGCCATACAACAAGAGGGAATGGAAAGGAGACAGTCAGATGGAAAAGCCAACCAGAACTGGTGAGTATGGAGTGATGGGACAGGGAGCAATGGTGTGAAACTAGAGCAAGACAGATTTAGGTTGGAGCTTTGAAGGAAGTTCCTCACAATGAGGGGGGGGTAGAACGCTGGAACAGCTTGCCCAGGGAGGTGGTGGAGATGTTCAAGATCAGGCTTGATAGGGCCCTGCGCAATGTGATCTTGTCAGAGATGTCCCTGCTCACTGCAGGGGGTTTGGACTAGATGACCTGTGGAGGTCCCTGCCAACACAACACATTCTATGATTCTACCTCTCCAAAGAGTTTAGAAGATCTCTCTACTAAATTGCCCACTCTCTTCTTAGATTTGAGGAGTTGCACAGAATACAAGCAGTGTTCTGGCCAGTTGATTTTTCAGGAGTCAGTTTCCACCCAACTTTTCCCATCCTGGGCTGCATCAAGAGAAGTGTGGCCAGCAGGGCAAGGGAGGTGATTCTCCCCCTCTACTCAGCTCTGGTGAGACCCCACCTGGAGTACTGCATCCAGTTCTGGAGCCTCTATTACAAGAGGGATCTGGACATGCTGGAAGGTGTCCAGAGAAGGGCCACCAGGATGAGCAGAGGACTGGAGCACCTCTCCTATGAGGAGACACTGAAAGAGTTGGGGCTGTTCAGTCTGGAGAAGAGAAGGCTCTGAGGTGACCTTATTGTGGCTTTTCAATATCTGAAGGGGGCTCCAAGAAAGCTGGGGAGGGACTTTTTAGGCTATCAGGTAGTGACAGGACTGGGGGGAACGGAATAAAGCTGGAAGTGGGGAGATTCAGACTGGACATGAAGAAGTTCTTCCCCATGAGAGTGGTGAGAGCCTGGAATGGGTTGTCCAGGGAGGTGGTTGAGGCCCCATCCCTGGAGGTGTTTGCAGCCAGGCTGGATGAGGCTCTGGCCACCCTGATGTAGTGTGAGGTGTCCCTGCCCATGGCAAGGGGGGTTGGAACTGGATGATCCTTGTGGTCCCTTCCAACCCTGACCAATTCTATCATTCTATGATCCCTGGAAGTTTTTAAGGCCAGGCTGGATGCGACTCTGGGCAACCTGATCTAGTAGAAAGTGTCCCAGACCCTGGCAGGGGGTTGGAACTCAGATGGATCCTTGAGGTCCCTTCCAACCCTGACAGTTCTGTGACTCTGTGAGTGCTCAGGCAGTTTAGAGAGAAGAATGTTGTGGGGGACTGTCTTAAAAGTCCTTAGAGGCTTCCTAGGGTGGACTGGGGTTTGGACAAAAGCTTGCCCTCTCCTAAAGCAATGAAGCAATGCTCTGTCTGGAAACATTATTAGGCTATTTAGTTCTTTATTGGTAGAGCTCTTGAGATGTATAACCTCCACAAAAGGGTTGCTCAATCAACAAGGAGCAACTGAAGTGAAAAAGCCTCAAAGCTACCACCCAGGCAATTACTGTAACATGATCACAACTCCAAGGCGTCTTTAATCTTTTTTTTTTCTTTGCCAGCACAAGGGCTTCACTAACACATGGATCCCTGTTTCATTAAGATATGATTTGTAATAATAATATGAGGTGGGTGAAAGAGAATCCAGTCTCTCAACACTCCAGCATTGCTCTCTCCTGAGGATATCAAGCTACAGAATGGGGTTTGCAGCAAAGTGCTTGTAATCTCAGAAGCCACTGCACCTATTAACCACTTAGCAGGGCTCCAGCAGAAAGGCAACACCAGAGACAACAGGCTCAAGGCAGATAAAAATCTCAGAACCTTGCTTCAGTTCCATTTAACATCTTAGCTACCTGGAAAGCCAAACAGACAGGAAAATGTCACCGCCCTCCGAGGAGCACAGCAGCAATTCTCCCATCCCAGGTGGCTGCAGCAATGCCACTCTTGGCCACTTTGGCAGGACGAAATCAATTCCCTGGGGCCAGCTCTCCTGTTGCACAGTCTCACAGTATATCAGAGGTTGGAAGGGACCTCAAGACATCATCAGGTCCAACCCCCCCCTGCCAGAGCAGCATCACTTAGGTTAGTCTGCACAGGAATGCATCCAGGTGGGGTTGGAAAGTCTCCAGAGAAGGAGACTCCACAACCTCCCTGGGCAGCCTGCTCCAGGGCTCTGTCACCCTCACTCTAAAGAAGTTCCTCCTCATGTTGAGCTGAAATCTTCTATGTTCAAGTTTGAACCTCTTGTTCCTTGGCTTATCACTGTGCACCACCCAAAAGAGCCTGGCCCCCTCCTCCTGACCCCCACCCCAAGGGGTGGGAGCTTTTCCTTAGGCAGGCTTGAGATGCAGACCCAAAGGGTTGCCCAGGGAGGTAGTTGAAGCTCCATCCCTGGAGATATTCAAAGTGAGGCTCAACAAGGCTCTGAGCAACCTGATCTAGTGGAAGATGTCCCTGCTGGATGACCTTTGGAGGTCCCTTCCAACCCAAAGCATTCAAGGATTCTAATATCATAGAACTGTTTCAGTTGGAAAAGACCTCTAAGATCATCAAGCCCAGCTGTCAACCTCAGACCATCATGGCCATTAAACCACATCTCAAATATCTTGATGGAAGAAGCTGATCTGAACTACTTCTCCAAATTTTTGTGGTGGTTTGGGGTTTCTATTGTTTTGTTGTTTGGGGTGGGGGGTGTTGGTTGGAATTTTGGGGCTTTTAGTTGGTTGGTTTGGGAGTTTCTGGAGTATTTCTGGTTTGGCTATTTTTTTTTGGTTGGTTGGTTTTCTTTTGTGTTTTCTTTGTTTGGGTTTGGTTTGGGTTTGCTTTTGTTCTTGCTTTTGGCTTTGCCCCTTTTTTTTCTTTTCTTGTAAGGGAAGCAGACAGCAAGAAAAAAGCTGTCCTGACTAGAACACAAAAAGAGGGAGATGGAGGAGATATCTATTAACGGAAAGAAGTTTCCTGCACTGTAATCATCACTTTGCTGAAAGATCAGATCCTATCAAGACACTTATCTCCATCTCCTAATGAAAGCTTATCTGAGTTTAGATTTCAGAGCAATATAAGAGAGAAGGGAAAAGTGATTCCCTGTCTCCCCAGGTAAAGAGGGACAGGGAGCTACTGAAAAGAGTCCAACAGAAGGCCACAAAGATGCTGAGGGGACTGGAGCCGCTCTCTTATGAGGAGAGGATGAGAGACTTGGGGGTGGTTAGCCTGGAGAGGAGCAGCCTGAGAGGGGATCTGATCAATGCCTAGCAAGATCCAAAGGGTGGAGGTCAAGAGGATGGGGCTGGGCTCTTTCCAGTGGTGCCCAGTGAGAGGACAAGGGACAACAGGTACAAACCAGAACCCAGGAGGTTTGACTTGAACTTAAGGAGAAACTTCTATTGCTGTGAGGGTGCTGGAGAAGACCTGATCGATGTCCATCAATATCTGAGGGGTGGGTGTCAGGAGGAGGGGGCCAGGCTCCTTTGGGTGGTGCACAGTGATAAGCCAAGGAACAACAGGTTCAAACTGGAACATAGAAGATTTCAGCTCAACATGAGGAGAAACTTCTTTACAGTGAGGGTGACAGAGCCCAAAGCTCTGACTGCAGCCACAAGAGAAGCTCAACAGCAGTGAGCAGATGGATTTCTGGGAGCTGACATCCAAGCCTTTGGTGGTCACCAACTTCTCCACCCAGCACCAAAGCAACTGTTTCATGTAATTAGGTTTATGTGACCCCTTAAAGGTCTTTTCCTACCAAAATGGTTCTATGATCCCAAGTTGCTGTTGGCTGCTTTGTCAGTTTGCCCCAGCAAAACACAACTAGGCATGAAACAACATTCATTGTATGGAATGGAGCACTGGAGGAGGCTTCCCAGAGAGATTGTGGAGTCTCCTGCTCTGGAGAGCTTCCAGACTCACCTGAACATTGCTTTCCTGTACATCCTGCTGTGGGTGACCCTGGCTTTAGCAGGGGATTGGACTGGATGATCTCCAGGGGTCCCTTCCAACCCCCACCATTCTGTGACACCCAGGAGAAGGCAGTCCTGCAGATCTCCTTGGTCACCTCAGCTGGAAGCCAACAGCTTGGGTTTATGAGAAAAGGGAGGCTGTGACATTTGGGCTTTGCTGAAACAGAGGTTTTTAGCTAAGAGGCATTTTGCTGTCCAGCTCTCAAATTGATCTGCCCCTGGATTCTCAACTCAGCATCACTCTTGCCATGTTCTACACTGAAAATATTTGCAAAGGCATCAAAACTAACTCTGTGGAGGACTTTGGTGAGCAGGGGAGGGAGGCCACAAGTAAGCAAGGAGAAGAAGCTGTCTCCTTTCACTGCAATCAAAGAAACAGAGCAACTGGGAGACCAGCTCTGAAGTCACACGAAATGAATGGCAACTACAGCAAGGACCCATAAAAACACCAATAAAAAAGTTGCCAGAAGGGAAACAGGCAGCTCAACACCTCTCCAGCAAGGTAAGCATAATAAACTGACTCCTCACACAGACAGCAGTTTATTTTTTCAGGTGCAACCTAAACACAAAACCAGGGAGAGAGAGGCAGCCGAAGCAGCACCCAGCTTAAAATTCCAGCTGCTAGGCAAACAGCCTTGCTTGTTGATGGAATTAGTTGCACAATTTAGATCAACATGGGCTGACCTTAAACAATGAAAGCAGCAGCCAAAAGCCAGTGCTCCCCCGCTTCCCTGGGAGCTGCAGCAGTTTCTCTGCAAGCCTTTTTCTCAGCAAAATCCCCCCCACCCCCCTCAGAGAAGTGATTCCTCCTGTGCCTGTCTCAGCACCTGTCAGAGGCTGTGGTTTATTTAACTTTGCACCAATGCAAAGAGGTTCTTAATATTCCGGAATTAAACCCAATCACCAAACATGAAAGTGCTTAGGAGGCAGTTCCAGCTTCTCCTCATCTGGCAAGCAGCTGATTTACAAGCCAGCTGTCAGTACAGAACAATTGCTCACCTCCTTTTACAGGAAAGCAAAAAACAAACTAAAATAAAAGGACTAAAAAGGGGGGGAAAATAATGATTAATGAATAAATAAATAAATAAAATACTTGCAGGACAGTATTTACCATGCAAAATTGCTTCCTTCAACATAGCAATCAGATGTGTCTGCTCATCAGTGACTTGTCAAGGTAAGAAGCCTCTTTAGCTTTCAGATGATCACCCTTGGAATCACAGAATGGTAGTGGTTGGAAGGGACCTCTGGAGATCATTGAATCCAACATCTGTTCACATCTCTGTCCCATTCTTCTCTGCCACTCAGCCACTCTTGCAGCTTCTGCTACAAGCAAACTGGACAGCTTCACAGAATGCACTGGGCTGGAAGGGTCCCTCAAAGGGTATCTTATCCAACCCCCCTGCAGTCACAGCAGGGACATCTCCAACTGGATCAGGAAGCTCAGGGCCACGCCAAGTCTGACCTCAAATGTCTCCAGGGATGAGGCCTCCACATCATCTCTGTGCAATCCGTTCCAGTATTTCACCACTCTCATTATGAAGAAACCTTCCTCCTGATGTCCAACCTAACTCTCCCCTGCTGCAATTCCAAACCATTGCCCTTCATCCTATCACCACAGGCTTTTCTAAACAGTCCCTCCCCAGCCTTCCTGTTGCTCCCTGTCAGGTACTGCAATGCTCTTTCCTAGAGCCTCCTCTTCTCCAGGCTGAACAATCCCAACTCTCTCAGCCTGCCTTCCTATGAAAGGTCCTCCAGCCCTCTGATCACTTTTGTGGCTTCCTCTGGACCCACTCCAGCAAGTCCATGTCCTCCCTGGAGCTTTCTCTTCCCCAGGCAGAAAAAAAATCCCAACTCTCTCTTAGCCTGTCCCCACAGGGGAGGTACCCCAGCCCACTGATCACCTTCATGGCTCTCCTCTGCACCCACTTCTGCAGGTCCATGTCCTTCTCATGTTGGGGGTCCCATGGCTGGATGCACTACACCAGGTGAGGTCCCACCGGAGCAGAGTGGGAGAATCACCTCTCTAGATCTCTGCAAGGGGCAGTTCAGGTGCAGTGACCTCCTGATGTTTCCAGCCCCCTCACAGCAGTGCTAACCAGCTGCTGTTTGCTGAGCTGGTTCCTTAATCCAAGTGGATTCTCCATCAGCACTGCACTTCCCCACACCCTCCAGCCTGCTGCAGCTCCTGGCTCATTCAACTGCTGTTAAGTGATTATAAAACAAGATTCTTGTCTCCTCCCCAGGCACCACATCAAAGATGCATTGTACTGCTGGTTTGGGTTGTTGTTTTTTTTGTTTTTTTTTTTTTTTTTACTTTTTAATTATCTAGCTGCTGCAATCACATTACACAACCCTGGTCATAACTATTTCATTAACCTTCGGTTTGAAATAATTAGGAGCCTGCTGCACCACTGCTAACCTTGTGTTTGAAGCTGGGGAGTTGGTTAAATAGCTTGAAGGAGGTCACAGCCCTGCCCCAGGGCTGTGTGGGATGACAGTCTCACAGTATATCAGAGGTTGGAAGGGACCTCAAGACAGCATCAGGTCCAACCCCCCTTGCAGCATCACTTAGGGTAGTCTGCACAGGAATGCATCCAGGTGGGGTTTGGAAAGTCTCCAGAGAAGGAGACTCCACAACCTCCCTGGGCAGCCTGTTCCAGGGCTCTGTCACCCTCACTGGAAAGAAGTTTCTCCTCATGTTGAGCTGAAATCTTCTATGTTCTAGTTTGAACCTGTTGTTCCTTGGCTTATCACTGTGCACCACCCAAAAGAGCCTGGCCCCCTCCACTTGACCCCCACCCCTCAGCTATTGATAGACATTGATCAGATCCCCTCTCAGCCTTCTCTTCTCCAGACTAAACAGCCCCAGGGCTCTCAGTCTCTCTTCACAGGGGAGATGCTCAAGTCCCCTAAGCATCCTCCTGGCTCTCCCTTGGACTCTCTCCAGCAGCTCTCTGTCTCTCTTGAACGGGGGAGCCCCAAACTGGACACAGTATTACAGCTGTCGTCTCAGCAGGGCAGAGTAGAGAGGGACAAGAACTTCATCTATAGAAGACAGATGAAGGGATGGGCTGGCACAAGATGCCTGGCTGTGGAAGGTACATAGGAGGACATGAGTGGGTCTAGAGAAGGCCACAAAGATGACCAGAAGGGCTGAAGAACCTCCACTGTGGGGACAGGCTGAGAGAGTTGGGGCTGTTCAGCCTGGAGAAGAGAAGGCTCCAGGGAGAATGTGATAGTTTTAGGCTATGCCTTTAAAATTTTTCACAGATCTTGAACAGAAAGTGATAGAATGTAAATAAATCACTATTGGGTATAAAAAGGAAAGTGATGACAGTTCTGAACAATGCCATTGGAGAAGTATCTACCATAAGATCTAGCTTGCAAAACAATTTCTCTCTCTCTTCTCACTTCCTCAGGCTGGGAGATACTAACTTTGTGCTTCTGCTTGACCTTGGCTGCATTGTCTTGGCTAAGTTCTAACTTCTCTGTCTTTCCTTTCTCTTGTCCCTTTTGTGTACAAGGGAGTGAGGGGGGAAGGGGGAAGGCAGGGAGGGAGAAGCTCTTAGCAGCTCCCCTGGTCTTTGACCGGGGGGATCCTTGTGCTGTTCATTAATTGTAAATCCCTGTAAATATTGTATATTTTGTACCTTTTGATTGCATTCCATTGGAGATTGTAGTTTTGCTTGTAAATACAGCTATCATTTGCTTCCAATTGAGCTGGTCTGGCAAATTTCATGTTGGGGGGAAATTTTCAACCCATCACATTACAGAGAGCTTAAAGCAGCCTTCAGTACCTGAAGGGGGCTACAGGAGTGCTGGGGAGGGGCTTGCAGTGACAGGATGAGGGGCAATGGATGGAAACTCAAGAAGGGCAGACTTAGACTGGAGATAGGATTTCATGAACCCAAACCTCCCCTGCTGCAATCTGAGACCATTTCTTCTCATCCTGATACCAGGAAGAAGAGACCAACCCCCACCCTTCTCCCTCAGCTACTCTCCAAACCCTTCACCAACTTCATTGCCCTTCTATGGACACATTCTGGCACCTCAACATCTTTCTTGGAGTGACAGGCTCAAAACTGAACCCGTTATTCGAGGTGTATCCTCCCCCAGTGCTGAGCACAGGAGCACAATCACTGCCCTACTCCTTCTGGCCACACTACTGCTGATCCAGGCCAGGATGCTCCTTACAAACCTGAAAGAAATATTCTACAGGACACCACCACAATGCATTAAGAAAAAAAATAGAGGCAGCAATTATGTAGTAAGGACAAAGAACTGCATTTTGAAAGAGCAGCTCTGACTTAGCCCCAAATGGTCATTACTAGTAGGGAAACAAACAAGCTAAGGACTCCTTATTTTGTGCCATTAAGCATTTGGAAGCATCTGGGTGCCACCACTGCTCTGACACTCTGCTCACCTTCCCATACAATTCAGCAGGCAGCTGAAAAACCTCTTCAAGACAAAAGGGAGGGTTGGCATCCTCCTCATTTACGTTTTGCCTGCATTAACAGAGGCATCATGAGGAGGGAAGGAAGAGTTGTCAGATATCATTTTAATAGCACACATCCTTTTAAGTGCATCCAATGCTCCTCGTCTCATTAGACACAGGGGGAAAACTCATAGGGTACTAATGGCCAAGCAAATTCTGGGTACCAGACCTGTTCCTTCTCTTCTTGCACATTATCAGCCTACATTCCACCTCCATTTCTTCTCCAAGACCATTTGAAGTAATAAAACAGACATTTTCACAGAACCATAGAATGGTTTGGGTTGGAAGGGACCTCCAAAGCTCATCCAGTCCAAGCCCCTCTGCAGTCAGCAGGGACTCAACTAGATCAGGTTGCCCAGAGCCCTGTCAAGCCTCACCTTGAATATCTCCAGGGATGGGGCCTCAACCACCTCCCTGGGCAACCTGTTCCAGTGCTCCACCCTCACAGTGAAGAACTTCCTCGTGATACCCAATCTAAACCTGCTCTGCTCCAGTTTGAAGCTATCACCCCTCATCCTGTCCCTGCAGGCCTTTGCAAACAGTCTCTCCTCATCCTTCTGGTAGCCCTCTTCAGGTCCTGGCAGGCTGCTATTAGGTCTCCCTGGAGCCTCTTCTTCTCCAGGCTGAACACCCCCAGCTCCCTCAGCCTGTCCTCATAGCAGAGCTGCTCCAACCCCCTGATCATTTTCATGACCCTCCTCTGGACCCTTCTCCATCAGGTCCAGGTCCTTCCTGTATTGAGGGCTCCAGACCTGCACACAGCACTCCAGGGGAGGTCTCAGCAGAGCAGAGCAAAGTGGCAGAATCACCTCTCTGGATCTGCTAGCCACACATCATTTTCCTAGGCAGCAATTATTCCAGTCTCTGTGAACAGAGCATCCTGCCATGGAAAAACAAAAAGAACCAGTGTGGGAAAAAAGAAGAACCACAGTGTGGTGATGGACTCTGCCTCCTAAACTGGCCAAGCTGTTGCTAACAGAAGGGCTGTGACACAGGGTCCATGTCCATCAAACTGCCATATTCAATTCAAGCACAAGGAACTACAGGAGACAGTCCAACAGAGGGCCACAAAGATGCTGAGGGGCCTGGAGCATCTCTCTTGTGAGGAGAGGCTGAGAGACCTGGGGATGGTTAGTCTGGAGAGGAGCAGCCTGAGAGGGGATCTGATCAATGCTGATCCATAGCTAAAGGGTAGGGGTCATGAGGATGGGGCTGGGCTCGTTTCAGTGGTGCCCAGTGACAGAACAAGGAGCAATGGGCTCCAGGAGGTTTCACTTGAACTTAAGGATAAACTTCTTTGCTGTGAGGGTGCTGGAGCACTGGAGCAGGCTGCCCAGAGAGGTTGTGGAGTCTCCTCAAACCCACCTGGACACATTCCTGTGCAACCTGCTTTAGGTGGTGCTGCTTTGGCAGTGGGGTTGGGCTCAATCTCTAGAGGTCTCTTCTGATCCCTACCATTCTGTGATCCTATGAAATCTGCCTGACTATTAAACTCCCTCCCATGCTCACCTAAAGGGCTGCCAGAGACATGAGCAAAGCTACTTTTTTCTGTGCCTTCAGGTTTTTCCTTCCCACATTATTTTGCTGTGATGCTGAGCCCACAGCTCTCCACACGTCCATCATTGCACCTCCTTTGCATCCCCTTTCTGTCCACACTTAACTGCTGTCACCTGTTCTATACACTTGGACTGCAAACCCCAGAGAGAAGCAAGGTCAGACATGAGCACCACTGCCCCTTGGAGGGACTGGGTACAAACAGTTATCTTAGGTGAGATAAGCTGCAGAGCAGGACTCATCCAGTGGTCTCAGAATAGAATTGTTTCAGTTGGCAAAGACCTCTAAGGCCATTGAGTCCAACCATCAACCTAAGACCACCATGGCCATTAAACCATGGCCAATTCCACCACTGAGCTACATGCAGCCAAGGCTACATCATTGTAATTCAGATGGACAAGTCCCCCCTAAGCCTAGATCTCAGCAAGAACCTACATCAGCATTCCCCAGTGTCTACACTGATGTTCCCTTCCTTTCCAAGGACAAAAGGAAAACCAACACTGAAAGGATCACCAGGGCAACCCTTTGGTGTTTTGCCTCCCCTTGTACTTCTTACTACATCTCCAGCTCTCAAGAGGTGCACACATGCACAGAACCCAGCTGGTTTCCTCCACCTCTACCTCCACACACTCCAAGGAGCAGCAGTAGGTACTTTCCTCTACAAGGTGTGTGCTTTTGCATGGAGAGGAGCAGAGAAACAGAGAGCACCACTGAAGAGCAGAGGAAGTCATGTTCCCTCAACTGTAATTAGAGGAAAGACTAATTTCTGAAGCAGATAAACCCAGCTGTATAAATTAACTGTAGACAGTAAGTGCACAGAAGGCAACTCCTTCTGAAGAGGTGCCACCATTCCCCAGCAATCAGTGCTTAAATAGATCTTTTCACCTTAATGCAGATTTTTCTCTCTCTAATGCTGCTGCTGCCCTTTCACCACCTTCCCTTCCCCCTCACCCTTGGTGGCTCCCTCCTCTGACAACAGCCCAGGGCAAAAGGGAAAAAGAGCCAAGGTGATGAATTTTTCAGCAAAAGCCAAGTTGTTGTTTTTTTCTCTGGAACGTTTTGCACTTCAGGAAACACCAGAAATGTCAGAGCCCATAAGCAGGAACAAAAATCAGGGATCTGCTTGCCTGTTAACACTGCCTGACCTCCTCAAGCATCTCACTCCGGGAGAGGGAGACAGGGCACGCTGCGGGGAGCTGCCAGCCATGGCCAAGGAGGGGAGGGGGCCAGCAGGCTGCACAAAGTATTAGCCAGTGAGGAGGTAGAACAGCAAACACATCTGAGATACAGAGAGCACCACATGAACAGTGCCTCTGCCTTGGGAGCAGGCTGGAAAGTTGGATGTTCTCCTGAAGAAGGGGCATGCGAAGCCTGGAAGAGAGCAGGGAGGCAGGATTGGATCCCCATTCACACAGAATGGGTTGGAAGGGATCTCTGGGGATCATCCCCCGAGTGACAGGACTGGGGGGAATGGAATAAAGCTGGAAGTGGGGAGATTCAGACTGGACATGAAGAAGTTCTTCCCCATGAGGGTGGTGAGAGCCTGGAATGGGTTGTCCAGGGAGGTGGTTGGGGCTCCATCCCTGGAGGTGTTTAAGGCCAGGCTGGATGAGGCTCTGGCCAGCTTGATGCAGTGTGAGGTGTCCCTGCCCATGGCAGGGGGGTTGGAACTGGCTGAGCCTTGTGGTCCCTTCCAACCCTGACTGATTCTATCATTCTATGATCATCAAGTCTAATCCCCCTGGGCAGGAGCAGAATCACCCAAAGCAGATCACACAGGAAAACATCTCCATCAGTGGAGACTCCACCACCTCTCCAGACAGCCTGCTCCAGCGCCCTACCACCCTCAAAGACACAAAGTTCCCTCTCACGTTTAGATGGAACTTCCTGTGTTCAAGTTGATGCCCATTTCTTCTTTTCCTGTCCTTGGGAAGCACTGAGAAGAGTCTGGCCCCATCTTCCTGACACCCACCCCCCTCAGATATTTGTAAGCAGTGATCACATCCCCCTCAGCCTCCCCTTCTGCAGCCCCAGCTCTCTTAGCCTGGCACATTAAACTTGCCTAATGCTTCTCCTCATGGAATGGTTTGGGTTGGAAGAGACCTTAAAGATCATCCAGTTCCAACCCCCCTGGCATGGGCAGGGACACCTCCCACCAGCTCAGGTTGCCCAAAGTTTCATTCAACCTGGCCTTGAACGCCTCCAGGGAAGAAGCATCCACAACCTCCCTGGGCAACCTGTTCCAGTGTCTCCCCACCCCCACTGCAAGGAATTTCTTCCTAGAAATTTCTTCCTGATCTTTAGACCCTGTTCCTACTCACCTATAATTTCACCAAGCTCTAACCATCTGGACTGCAACCTCACATGCTTTTTGTCTGCCTCAGGCAAATTTTCACCTCAGTCAAAATTATTTGACTGCTTCTGAGAAGCAAGCAGAGAAGAGAGACTAGAGGTTTGGGGTTCATTTTTTTGCTTTTTAGTTTGGTTGCTTTTTGTGGGTTTTTTTTTGTGTATGTGGATTTTGGTTTGGTGGGGGTTTTTTTGCCTACAATTTAAAAAAAAAGTCTTACTGACCTTTTCCTTTAATTAGCTGAAGCATTCCCCACACTTTGAAACAGAGCTTCACTTTTGAGAGGGTTTTGTTGAAATCTATATAAACATGAAGCTTTTGGTCACAGTTTGGGGATGCAATGAGTTTGAAATGGGTTTTGGGATTGTTTGGGTTTTTTTTTTTGCTGTACCTGAAAGAATGCTCTGGTGAGACCCCACCTGGAGTACTGCATCCAGTTCTGGAGCCTCTATTACAAGAGGGATATGGGCATGCTGGAAGGTGTCCAGAGAAGGGCCACCAGGATGAGCAGAGGGCTGGAGCACCTCTCCTATGAGGACAGACTGAGAGAGTTGGGGTTGTTCAGTCTGGAGAAGAGAAGGCTCTGAGGTGACCTTCTTGTGGCCTTCCAGGATCTGAAGGGGGGTCCAAGAAAGCTGGGAAGGGACTTTTTAGGCTATCAGGTAGTGACAGGACTGGGGGGAATGGAATAAAGCTGGAAGTGGGGAGATTCAGACTGGATGTGAGGAAGAAGTTCTTCCCCATGAGGGTGGTGAGAGCCTGGAATGGGTTGTGCAGGGAGGTGGTTGAGGTCCTATCCCTGGAGGTGTTTAAGGCCAGGCTGGATGAGGCTCTGGCCAGCCTGATCTAGTGTGAGGTGTCCCTGCCCATGGCAGGGCGTTGGAAGTGGATGATCCTTGTGGTCCCTTCCAGCCCTGACTGATTCTTTGATTCTAATGTACCCAGATCCAACTCACTTGTAGCTTTGAGGGAAGAGAATAAGAGCTGACATTTTTTTTTTGGAGGGAGTGAGGGTTAACCTTAAGACCTCCTGCTTTTTAAAAGGGACCCCAGGTTTTGGTGCATTATTGCCCCTTTTTATTAAAGACAAACCTGAAGTACTTGGAAGTTGGGCACTGCTCTTTCAACTCCTTGCCTTGCCAGCTCTGGGAGTTGAAAGGTGAAATCAAAGAGGCTGTACACAAACCCAGACCTACATCTCTCATATTGCTGCCCTGCAGTGAACATAATCAGAACAGGTCTTAATTAGGCTCCTTCTGCATTTCAGTTTCTCTCCCTGCAGAAGAAACATGCCACCACTCAGCACTGAGCAGCATGGAACAGCAGAAAAATCAAACAGTCACATGAAATTGAGAGCTTTGAAGAGTCCTGTCCTTAACTGTCATTTGAAAGTGTAAGAACCAGCCATGGAAGAACAAAGAGAAAGAAACCCAAGCACCCCATCCTGCAGTGCTGCATCCAGCTCTAGAGCACACAATGCAAGAAGCAATTTGTTCTGTTGAAGAAGGACCAGAGGAGGCCACAAAGATGCTCAGAGGGCACCTCCCCTATGGTGACAGGCTGGGAGAGTTGGGGCTGTTCAGCCTGGAGAAGAGAAGGCTCCAAGGAGACCTCAGAGCAGTCTTCCAGTGTCTGAAGGGGGCTACAGGAGAGCTGGGGAGGGACTTTTGATAAGGGCTGGGAGTGACAGGACAAGGTCAATGGCTTTGAGCTGGAAGAGGGAAGATTGAGACAAGGAAGAAATTCTTCAGAGTGAGGGTGGGGACACACTGGAACAGGTTGCCCAGGGAGCTTGTGGAAACCTCATCCCTGAAAGTGTTTAAGACCAGGCTGGA
Organism: Indicator indicator; assembly: GCF_027791375.1. Lineage (NCBI taxonomy): Eukaryota > Metazoa > Chordata > Aves > Piciformes > Indicatoridae > Indicator > Indicator indicator. The sequence goes on from NC_072026.1 coordinate 23,556,728, forward strand.
TGAGGCCTTGAGCAACCTGGTCTTAGTGGGAGGTGGGGTTGGACCTGGATGATCTTTCAGGTCCATTCTAACTCAAGGCATTGGCTCATTAAGGGACATTCATTCTGTGCCTTCACAAAAGGGAAATGCTCATGGAAAGTGACACATGATGCTGTAACTAAAGGCTGCATTCTCATGCACAGGACAGAAGCAACCAAATAAGAGGCTGCAGAGACTGTCTGCTTTGTTCACAAATCTTTCACTCTCCACCATGTTCTTCTGGTGCAGTTCTCTGAATGCTGTTTTGTGATCTAGCTGCTGGTGGGAGACGAATCAATGAGAATCAATCTGCATCTGAAGAGGTTTCCTTTCTCCCAGCTCTCTAGCTCCAAGATGCATTTCAGGATCAAATATTTACTTCCTAGGGGAGCCTAATTATTTTTCATGCTTATGTCACAGTGAAGTATCACAAGCTAGAGAAAGAAACGGCTTTCACCCTCTCACCAGTTCAAAGGCTGCCTTCCCATTTGATGTGAAGTATTTGCTTTTATTTCGTACCAGCAACACAGTGCACTCTGCAGAGCATCTTCAAGGTGAAAAGAAAAAGAAATCTCTGTGCAACCCACTTAAAAAAAAAAAAAAACAAAAACAAAAACACCAAACACACAGCATTATGCTGTCCATTAGTTCAAGAAGTAGATTCTGAACCATATCGGTTAAAAAAAAAAATAAATTAAAAATGAACCATTTCCCCAAATGTCAAAGGCATTACTTATTCTTCACTGGTAGCAAAATGTGACACAGAGGTTTAACTAATGTAATTTCCAAGCCATTATCTAAACAAACAGCCTAAGAACAAAGAAAAGGGGAGAGGGTAGAGAAAAAACAACCTCCACAGCTTATCACCTCCAGCTTCAGAGGTGCTGCAAGTTCCAGCACACAAGTGCCAGCTCTCAGCAAACACAGATGAGAAGAGCCACTCTGGATGGAAATGAACCTTTCATCTTCCTTCAGACAGCACAAAGCTCATTCCCAAGGACAACAAAGCCTATATCAGCACAAGTGCTCCCCGAGGCAGACCCTTCCCCCTTCTCCAGACTCTCCATTTATATGTAAGCACTTTCTTCATTGATCACAACACTAACATCATAAAACTTGCAGTGAGTGAGTACCCTCCTGGTCATGGCAATGTCTGCTTTCCCCACCCTGTGTTTTCCCCATCTTCCATCTTCCCCATCCCCTCCAGCTAGGAGCTGCACAGCTGGGTTGGACTAGATGACTTTTGGAGGTCCCTTCCAACCCAGACTATTCTATGATTCTATGTGAACCTCCAGCAAACCACTGAAGGTTCTGGGCTGCTCACACATGCACCATACAGAATGTGCTGGGCAGGGAGGTGGTGTAGTCACCAAGCCTGGAAGTGTTTCAAGGTGGTTTGGATGTGGTGCTTGGGGATATGGTTTAGGGGTGAGCCTTGTAGAGTGGGGTTCTGGGTTGGACTTGGTGATCCTGACGGTCTTCCCAACCTGAATGTTTCAGTGGTGGTAGGGTGATGGACACCTTGATCCTGCACATTCAGCAAGATACTTTGGGTGAAGAAGTCTCTTTGCTGTCTGAGTTGAGACTACTATAAAAATCTGGGGCAGAGTGGCTGGGAAGGCACCTGGGAGAAAAGGATCTGGGTTGCTCCTTGACAGCCAGCTGAACATGAGCCAGGGTGTGCCCAGGTGCCCAAGAAGGGCACCAGCATCCTCACCTGGATCATCTATAGTGTGACCAGCAGGAGCAGGGCAGTGATTGTCCCCCTGACTCAGCACTGATGAGGTCACAACCTGAGTCCTCAGTTCAGTTTTAGGTGCTGCCATATAGGAGTCATTGAGGTCTTTCCAACCTGAATGCTTCTGTGATCACAACCCCACAAAGCTTCTCAGTGTTCAGCACCCCAGCACATGCCACAGCAACACCCCACCTGCTCACAGACAAGTCATCCTCTTTTGGTTGTCCCCCTGGTCTCCACAGAGGGTAAAGCCCAACACATGGCTCACCAAGCAGCCTTGCCCTCCTCCTGCAGCACCACAAGCAACAGCAATCATCCCTTCCCCCCTAATCTCACCTACGAGCAGCTCACTGCCTAATCCTGGGACAGTCCAGGGTGTGAGACTCTCACACCTTTTGCTCAATACACCCCTGGCACTGCTTTTGCAGAGCAGGCAAGAACCACACCACACACAGCTTGATGGTCAAACATCATCCTCCTCCAACCAGCTCTTCAGGGGATGGAGGGTATCCAGAGAAGGGCAACCAAGCTGAGGAAGGGTCTGGAGAACAGGGCTGGGGAGGAGCAGCTGAGGGAGCTGGGGGTGTTTAGGGTGAAGAAGAGGAGGCTGAGGGGAGACCTCATTGCTCTCTGCAGCTGCCTGCAAGGAGGTTGCAGTGAGGTGAGGCTTGGTCTCTTGTCTCAAGAGTTAGCACAACTATGACAGGTCTCAAGTTGCACCAATGGAGATTTAGGTTGGATGTTAGGAAAAATATCCTCCAAGAGTGATCAGGCACTGGAACAGGCTGCCCAGGGAGGTGGTGGAGTCACCCTCCCTGGAGGTGTTCTAAAACACAGGGCACTTTTGGGCCATGGTTTAGTGGGCATGATGAGGTTGGGTTGATGGTTGGACTTGATATGCTTAGAGATCTTTTCTAACCTTAATGATTTCATGATTCTCTTCTGCAAAAAGAGGGAATATCAGCATTTATCACCCTGTCCTCCACAGGAGGCTGAGCAGAAGACCACCTCTCAGTGCTGGCCTCTAGCTATTTCCTCAGGAAAACAAATAAGATCATAAAACTTTTCAACATTTCTTCATTTCATACTGATGCACTAACAGCAGGAGCCAGCTCCTCCTTAGATTAAACATTTCAGTCATCAGAAATGCTGTGCAAGAGATTAAGCATTCTCCTGCTCATTTATCTCTTTAGACAAGACTGTATATTTAATTTCTTTTCTTCCCCCCCCCCCTTTTCTTTTTTTAATGCCTTTTCCACACAAGAAGAGGCTCAGCTGCAGAACCACTCACCAGCTGTGCCTCCTAGCCCTGCTTCTACCCAGCCAAAGGGGGGTCAATGTATCACATTATGCCTGAAAACCTTTCTCAGGCCACCTCAAAGACCTCCACCCAGCCCTCACAAAGTAGATCATCATTCCCAAGGGTACCAGAAGAAGTTCACTCACAGCTGTGCAGCCAAATGTCATAGACCAAAACACTTCCCTGACAACTGACAGCATAAATAACAACCTCCAAAGCCTGATCCAGAGGGAAGCTGGAGAAGAAGAGGCTGAGGGGAGACCTTCTGTCTTTTTACAACTCCCTGAAGGGGAGTTGGAACCAGGGAGGGGTTGGTCTCTTCTCCCTAGTAACAAGTGATAGGATGAGAAAGAAATGGCCTGAAGTTGCACCAGGTTTAGGTTGGTGCACTTGGTTGTACCAGGTTTAGGGAGGTTTAAGGTTGGACACTAGGGAAAAAAAAAAAAGAAAAAAAAAAGAAAAACAACACTTTAAGAGTGGTGATGCATTGGAACAGGCTGCCCAGGGAGGTGGTGGAGTCACCATCCCTGGATGAATGCGAAAGCCATGCAGATGTGGTGCTTGGCTTAGTGGTGGACTTCGTAGAGGAGGTTCATGGTTGGCCTCAATGACCTTGAAGCTCTTCTCCAATCTAAACGACTCCATGAAGCTGTGCACCTAAGTGAACCAGGGAAGATTCCACTGGCACAAACAGGACTTCCCCCCCTGCCCTGCTCTGTGCTGAAGGACTAGGGATATCATCTTCTTCCATTTAAAGACCTCTTTGGAATTCATGAGGCAATACATTTAAGAGCTGACTTACATGAGAGACTGAAGCATATGGAGATTGTCCTCACTACAAGAAAGACATTGAGGTGCTGGAGAAAGCCCAAAAAACAAACTAAGCTGGTGAAAGGTCTTATGAGGAGTGGCTGAGGGAGGTGGGACTGGTTAGTCTTCAGAACAGGAGGCTGAGGGGAGACCTCATTGCTCTCTACAACTCCCTAAAAGGAGATTGGAGTAAATTGGAGGTTGGTCTCTTCTCACATGCAACAAGTGGTTGTACAGGAGGAAACGGCCTCAAGTTGTGCCAGGGAAGGTTTAGGTGAGACACCAGAAGAACTTCCTTCACTGAAAGGGCTCTCCAAGCCTGGCACAGGCTCCCCAGGGAGACGGTTAAATCCCCATCCCTGGAGATGTTTCAAAGAAGCAGAGATGTGTTGCTGAGGGACATGGTTCAGCACCAGCCTTGGTGGAGTTGGGCAATGGCTGGAATGGAGGATCTTAAAGGTCTCTTCCATCCAAAAGAATTCTCTTAATCTAGGATAAGGTTGGATATTATGAAAAATGTCTTTCCTCCAAGAGTGGGTCAGGCTGCCCAGGGAGGTGGTGGAGTCACCATCCCCTGAAGTATTTCAGAGCTGTGTGGATGCGGTGCTGAGGGATGTGGTTGAGTGGCAGTGGCTCAGCAGTGGAGGTGGATCGTGAGCTCTGGGCGAGGGGTTGGCCACCATGACCTCCAAGGTCTCTTCCAACCTCAACAATTCTGTGACTGCAATAAGTTTTTACAATTAAAAGGCAGTCAGAGCTTGTGTGGCATTTCAAGTTAACTCCTCAGAAATTCAGTGGCTATTTCATTTTTAATGAGAGAGATTCCAATGAAGGCATCGATCCCAGCAGCCTTCGCCTCCTTTCCTCCCCTTTTAGGGGAAGCCAAATCTCCTTACACAGATTATCAGCCCTCTTTCAATTTCCTTTTCCCCCTTCAAAGAAAAGCAAGATCATTTTTCACTGCAATCATAACAGCCCTGTGAGCAACACAAAGATGCTGTATTACTGCAATCTGTTCCTCACCTGTTTCCTGGAAATGGAGAATTCCAAAGCTCTGAGCTGCACTCCTAGAGGCAGTCTCACTGCAGTCCAAAAAAAAAAAAAAAAAAAAAAATCTACATTACACTCCATCCTAACTGCTCTGATTTGAAGATGACACATTTGGGGAGAGCTCAGCAGCAGTGGAATTTGTTTGCAATTGATCTGCACTGCTTTTTGCTATGCCTTGTCTCAGAGGGTTGGGGTTTTTTTGTTTCTCATCTTCACTTTCTAACTAACAGATTTAAGGGGGGGAAGAGGGGTCTGGAGTGGAATTCTATCATGGAATGATAGAATCACAAAATGGTAAGGGTTGGAAGAGACCTCCAGAGATCCTCATCCAGTCCAACCCTCCTGCTAAAGCAGTGTCACCCACAGCAGGTCACACAGAAACACTTCCAGGTGGGTTTTGAAGGTCTCAAAAGAAGGAGCCTCCACCACCTCTCTAGGCAGCCTGCTCCAGGGCTCCAGCAGCCTCACAGCAAAGAAGTTTTTCCCTAAGTTCAAGTGAAACCTCCTGGGTTCCAGTTTGTACCCATTGCCCCTTGTCCTATCACTGGGCACTGCTGAAACAAGCCTGGTCCCTGTTTCTTGACACCCACCCTGCAGATATTTGTAAATAAGATCCCCTCTCAGCCTTCTCTTCTCAGCCTTTCCTCCTCAGAGAGATGTTCCAATCCCTTCATCACCCATGTAGCCTCCATTGGACTCTCTCCAGCAGTTCCCTGTCCCTCTTGAACTGGGGAGTCCAGAACCAGACACAGTACTCCAGGTGTAGCCTCACCAGGGCATAGTTGAGGGGGAAAAAGCCTTCCTTAACCTGCTGACCACAATTTCTTAATGCACCCCAGGTGGCCTTTGGCCTTCTTGGCCACAAGGGCACATTGCTGTCCCATGCAGAACTTCCTGTCCACCAGCACTCCCAGGTCCTCCTCCATGGAGCTGCTTTCCAGCAGGTCAACCTCTCACCTGCACTGATGCAGGAGGTTATTCCTCTCCAAGTGCAGAGGAGGCTGAGTGGAGACCTTCTCACTCCCTACAGCTCCCTGATCCCAGTGGGCATTGATCTCTTCTCCCCAGTAGCAAGTGCTAGGATGACAAGAAACGGACTTAAACTGTACCAGGCGAGGTTTAGGTTGGAGATTTTCCTCGTAGTGAGGGCAGGTGAGAGCTTTCTACACCAGTGTGTGTAGCTGGCAGCATCCCCTAGGATTACCCGCGAAATATAGAAGCCAGGGTGACTTCTGGACACATTGGTCGCACCAACAATCCAGTTTGCAAGCTTTGGGCTTTATCTTTGACATGTGCTACAATCATAGCATCTTGCTCAAATCTTTTGCTGCTCAAGGACAGCAGTTTGAAACCAGGTTTCAAGTGATATTGGGCTGAAATCAGCTTTTTAAGCTTGATGTCACCTGGGAGGAGGTGCTCCCAGTGTCTTGGAGCTTGCTAGTGGAGCCCCCAATGTTGCCATGTGCAAGGGTCCATTCTCAAAGTGATCTGCAGACCCCTTTTTGGGCAACCAGGGACTCCACCACTCCCTGGGCAGCCTGTTCCAATGCCTGACCATTCTTGCAGGAAAGGCATTTTTCCTAGTATCCAACCTAAACTTCCCCTGGTACAGCTTAAGTCCATTTCTTGTCATCCTAGCACTTGCTACTGGGGAGAAGAGATCAATGCCCACTGGGATCAGGGAGCTGTAGGGAGTGAGAAGGTCTCCACTCAGCCTCCTCTGCACTTGGAGAGGAATAACCTCCTGCAGCAGTACAGGTGAGAGGTTGACCTGCTGGAAAGCAACCCCATGGAGAAGGACCTGGGAGTGCTGGTGGACAGGAAGTTCTGCATGGGACAGCAGTGTGCCCTTGTGGCCAAGAAGGCCAAAGGTCTCTTGGAGTGCATTAATAACAGCATGGTCAGCAGATTAAGGGAGATTCTCCCCCTGTACTCTGCCCTGGTGAGGCCACATCCAGAGTATTGTGTCAAGTTCTGGGCTCCCTACATCAGACAAGACAGGGAACTACTGGAGAGAGTCCAACAGATGATAAAGGAATGGGAACATCTCTCTGAGGAAGAAAGGCTGAGACACCTGGGGCTGTTAAGCCTGGACAAGAGAAGGCTGAGAGGAGATCTTAATGTTTACAAATACCTGCAGGGTGGATGTCAAGAAAAAACGGACCAGGCTTGTTTCAGTGAGGGCAGGTGAGAGCTTTCTACACCAGTGTGTGGAGCTGGCAGCACCCCCCTTGGATTACCTGGGGATGTAGAAGCCAGGGTGACTTCTGGACACATTGGTGGCACCAGCAATCCAGCTTGCAAGCTTTGGGCTTTGAACTCTGAAATGGGCTAATATCACAGCATCTTGCTCAGATCACTCTGAAATGGGCTAATATCACAGCATCTTGCTCAGATCACTCTGAAATGGGCTAATATCACAGCATCTTGCTCAGATCACTCTGAAATGGGCTAATATCACAGCATCTTGCTCAGATCACTCTGAAATGGGCTAATATCACAGCATCTTGCTCAGATCACTCTGAAATGGGCTAATATCACAGCATCTTGCTCAGATCACTCTGAAATGGGCTAATATCACAGCATCTTGCTCAGATCACTCTGAAATGGGCTAATATCACAGCATCTTGCTCAGATCACTCTGAAATGGGCTAATATCACAGCATCTTGCTCAGATCACTCTGAAATGGGCTAATATCACAGCATCTTGCTCAGATCACTCTGAAATGGGCTAATATCACAGCATCTTGCTCAGATCACTCTGAAATGGGCTAATATCACAGCATCTTGCTCAGATCACTCTGAAATGGGCTAATATCACAGCATCTTGCTCAGATCACTCTGAAATGGGCTAATATCACAGCATCTTGCTCAGATCACTCTGAAATGGGCTAATATCACAGCATCTTGCTCAGATCACTCTGAAATGGGCTAATATCACAGCATCTTGCTCAGATCACTCTGAAATGGGCTAATATCACAGCATCTTGCTCAGATCACTCTGAAATGGGCTAATATCACAGCATCTTGCTCAGATCACTCTGAAATGGGCTAATATCACAGCATCTTGCTCAGATCACTCTGAAATGGGCTAATATCACAGCATCTTGCTCAGATCACTCTGAAATGGGCTAATATCACAGCATCTTGCTCAGATCACTCTGAAATGGGCTAATATCACAGCATCTTGCTCAGATCACTCTGAAATGGGCTAATATCACAGCATCTTGCTCAGATCACTCTGAAATGGGCTAATATCACAGCATCTTGCTCAGATCACTCTGAAATGGGCTAATATCACAGCATCTTGCTCAGATCACTCTGAAATGGGCTAATATCACAGCATCTTGCTCAGATCACTCTGAAATGGGCTAATATCACAGCATCTTGCTCAGATCACTCTGAAATGGGCTAATATCACAGCATCTTGCTCAGATCACTCTGAAATGGGCTAATATCACAGCATCTTGCTCAGATCACTCTGAAATGGGCTAATATCACAGCATCTTGCTCAGATCACTCTGAAATGGGCTAATATCACAGCATCTTGCTCAGATCACTCTGAAATGGGCTAATATCACAGCATCTTGCTCAGATCACTCTGAAATGGGCTAATATCACAGCATCTTGCTCAGATCACTCTGAAATGGGCTAATATCACAGCATCTTGCTCAGATCACTCTGAAATGGGCTAATATCACAGCATCTTGCTCAGATCACTCTGAAATGGGCTAATATCACAGCATCTTGCTCAGATCACTCTGAAATGGGCTAATATCACAGCATCTTGCTCAGATCTCTTGGAAATGTGCTAATACCACAGCACCTTGCTCAAATCTCTTGGAAATGTGCTAATACCACAGCATCTTGCTCAAATCTTTTGCTGCTCAAGGACAGCAGTCTGAACTCAGGTTTCAAACAAATGCATTTGAATTCAAGCCCTAAAAGCTTGATATCACCTGGGAGGAGAGGCTTCTAGTGTCTTGGAGCTTGCCAGTGGAGCAATGCTGCCACATGCAAGGGTCTGTTCCCAAAGAGATCTGCAGACCCCATTTTGGGCAACCAATGACTCCACCACCTCCCTGGGCAGCCTGCCCTCACTCTTTGAGCTGTGCTTTCCCCACAAATGGATATAGTCCCAGAATAAAACTGCAAGATGATAAATTGCCAAGATTGCTTTCACATCAGTGGTGAAGCCCAAGTGAGTAAAACACACCTGAGGTGATGCAGCCTGCTCGGGGGGAATGGCAGAGCACGGCACACCGACACTTTAATTGGCTCAGCAAGAGTTCATTTCCCTCAGATGAAATGCACCATTGGCCACTTTATTGCTCTCTCTTAGTGCTGCTTTAAAAGTCAAGTAGATGACAATCTAGCAAAATGTTTTCTTTACAGTCCCTGCTTTTTATTGCTGGGTGCTGGCTCCTTTACCTCCTTTCCTCCCAGCTCTCATTTGCATTTTGAACCCCTTGCACAATAAAGAATTGCTTCTATCTATCCTTTAAGACCAAGAGATGGAAGATACCACCCAGGCTCATTTCTGTACTGGAATTACAAATGGGGGGAGAGAAAAAAAAAAAAAATCAAACCTAAACCCACTAATTGAATGGCACCAAGCAGCTCTGTAAACACCTCGTTCAAGGGCAACATAGCATTTATAGGAGCTTACTGCAAGCTAGAAAGATGTAATTTGACTGCTTTATAGCATTAGGACGTGTTTTAAGAATGTTAGTACTTAAAAAAAGAGATAAGTTGCTGCTCAAGAGGTAATTACAGAAAGCAGCCCACTTGTGGAAGGGGAAGCCTTGAAGGAAACTTGCTCCTTGGTTAGCTCCTGATTCAGGCTCCAGGCAGGGGAGTGCAGGCAGAGCCTTGTGTTTTGCCAGCACAGGTTCAGAGCAGAGGCAGAAGAGCTGCAGGAGACACTGCAAGCATCTCAGCAAGGCCACCATGCTCCTGCAGAGATTCAGCCCTACCACAGGCCCCACAGCCAAAAGGTCCACAGCTCCCATGGAGGTGGAGCATCACAGACACAAGAAAAAACAAAGTGGGTACAGCCCCTGCCACAGCCCTGCCCAGGGAACAGCTCCAGGGTGCCCATGGTCAATGCCTCTCTACACTCCTCAGGCACCCCTTTCACAGCACAAAGGCAGCAGTGGGATCACAGAATTGTTTAGGTTGGAAGAGACCTCCAAGATCATCAGGTCCAACCATTACCCCAGCATTGCCAGGTATCCAGGAATTCCTCTGCACACTTCCAACTGGGGACCCCTAAGCCCAGACACCAAGCACGGTTTAAAAGCTGCTGAAGCAGCAGGAAGACAGTTCCAAAAAGTCCTCTATTAACCTCCAAGCCTCATTTCATCCATGAGGGGAAGGGCATCAGCAGGATTTAACTGCAGGAATTAAAAAAAAAAAAAAAAAAAAAGAAAAAGAGAGGCAGGACACAGGGCAAGGACCTCAACCACATGCAACCTCCCACAGCTGTACCTGTCAAAGCCACACAGGCTCCAAAAATCCAAAAGCAGGAGCTGGAGGCTAGGGACATCTCCTATCACACCTCCACAGATGTGCCAGCAAATTGCTGCCAGCCCTCTGCCAACAGCTTCTTCCTACAGCACCCAACCTATGGATACCCAACGTGGGGACCCTAGAGGGGCCCACTCTGCATGGAAAGAGAGATGGGAGCAGGAGAGGCTGTGGGTGTGCATTGCAGAGCCCAAATGGGGATGGCAGGGAAACAGCAACAAAAGCCAACAAGCTCCCTCCTGCAATGGAGGCACTCCCAAGATGCACACCAAGCTCTCCAGCAGCTCTGAGCAAGGGCTGTGGAAAGCTGTGTGAGATGCAACAGGACTTTGGAAGATCAAGGGAAATGAGACCACTCCGGAATTGACTGAGACAGGGGAGAGGGAGCCCAGGCAAGTGCGGAAGCCCCATACAGAACCACAGAACTGCTGAGGTTAGAAGAGGCCTTTGAGATCATGAACCTCATGAGGTTCAACAAGACCAAGTGCAAGGTCCTGCGTCTGGGTCAGGGCAATCACAAGCACTGATACAGGCTGGGCAGGGACTGGCTGGAGAGCAGCCCTGAAGAAAGGGACTTGGGGGTGCTGGGGGATAAGAAGCTCAGCAGGAGCCAGCAGTGAGCACTTGCAGCCCAGAGAGCTGCAGCAAGAGAAGTGTGGCCAGCAGGGTGAGGGAGGGGATTCTGCCCCTCTGCTCCACTCTGCTGAGGCCACACCTGGAGCTCTGTGTCCAATTCTGGAGCCTCTGTTCCAGGAAGGATCTGGAGGTGCTGGAAGGTGTCCAGAGAAGGGCCATGAGGATGAGCAGAGGGCTGGAGCTGCTCTCCTATGAGGACAGAGTGAGAGAGTTTTGTCTGTTCAGTCTGGAGAGGAGAAGGCTTTGAGGAGACCTTCTTGTGGCCTTGCAGGATCTGAAGGGGGCTACAAGAAAGCTGGGGAGGGACTTCTTAGGGTGTCAGGGAGTGATAGGACTGGGGGGAATAGAAAAAAAAATAGAAATGGGTGGATTCAGATTGGATGTTAGGAAGAAGTTCTTCCCCATGAGGGTGGTGAGACACTGGCACAGGTTGCCCAGGGAGGTGGTGGAAGCCTCATCCCTGGAGGTTTTTTCAGCCAGGCTGGATGTGGCTGTGAGCAACCTGCTGTAGTGTGAGGTGCCCCTGCCCATGGCAGGGGGGTTGGAACTGGATGATCCTTGAGGCCCCTTCCAACCCTGACATTTCTATGACTCTATGACCATCAGCTCTGACTGCTCACCTAGAGCTCACAATCCCACTGCTACTACTAAACTCTGCCTTGGGCTCAGTATTGTGAGGAGCACTGAGACCCATCCAGAGACCTAGAGCCTGGCAAGCTGCATGCCCATGCCATGCTGGCAGCAAGAAGAAACAAAAGCAAATCCAAGCCCTTTCAAACCTCCCTTCTCAGCAGCACGTGTCATGCAACACTTACCAGCCCATGGTTTATGCAGCTCAGGAGGGCAGTTTCGTGCCCTACCTCCTGCATGATGGATTTTACAATTTGTTAAAGAAACCCATCAATCCTCAGCAGTCATTTTTAATGCCCAGAGCCTCCACAGAACTTCTGCATTTTGCTGATCCCCTTCCCCCCCCAATTTCAAATCATTGGGAACTGCTGCTACTATCACAGCTCTGCTCCTAAAGCTAAAGCATTATAGCCCACCCCAGACTGCCAGCTTCATCTGCTGGTGTAATAAACAGATTAACTCTGATTTATGAACAATAACTTCTAGTTATTTGAAAGGAAACATGACCTCCCTGGACCAATTCTGACAACCAGAGAGCTCTCCTTATGCAGACCTCTCTTTCCACCTACCTGCAATCACTGGTTTAGAACATCATTATCAACCTGGGGAACATATCACCAGCTTTCCACCAGGAACTTCATGCATCCAAAGCATCTGGCAGGAACCACTGCCAGAGGCAGAATAGCAGCCTGAATTGACCCAGTGAGACAATTCCTGGTTTAAATACACATTAATTAAAATTAATTCATTAAACCAACAGCAAAACAAATTTTCAGAAAGAACCGTCACTGGGGAAAAAGAGGTGGAGGGAAGGATGCAGCAAGGCTAAAGCAGAGGACTAATTAACCACAGGAATTAGATGATGACACCAGAGATCTATTTCTGGTGCTTATTTACTTACAAGGTGTAATTAGAGCCTTAATAATCTTTAAAAACAAAAAAAAAAGTTATTCTGAGTCCAACTCAAAAATGTCAGCTTTAATATTGTATAAGCCCACAAGCAAGACTTCACCTTCTCACAACACCTTTGAAGCTCACCACCCCCACCCATACCACACTGAACTACTGCTAGGAATCTTTTGTTCATTTGTTTTACATTTATTCAGCTAACCATTGTCATAGGATCATGGAATGGTTTGGGTTGGAAGGGACTTTAAAGACCACTGAGTTCCAACCTCCCTGCCATGGGCAGGGACACCTCCCACCAGCCCAGGTTGCTCAAGGGCCCATCCAGCCTAACCCTTGAACACCTTCCAGGGAGGTGCCCTCTCTGGGCAACCTTCCAGTGTCTCCCCACCCTCACTCTAAAGAATTTCTTCTTAATCTCCAGTCTCAGTCTCCCCTCTTCCAGCTCAAAGCCGTTGCCTTTCATCCTGTCACTCCCAGCCCTTGCCAAAAGTCCCTCTGCAGCTCTCCTGTAGGTCCCTTCAGGTACTGGAAGCCCCCTTCCAGGTACACAAAAAAGCTGTGCAAGAAGCCCTGCCAACAATGCAAACCTGTACACTGGTTAAACAGCCAAACCCATGTGCATACACTATTGTGGCACTCTGGTCCCTAGGGCACATCTTCCCCTCTTCAGGGCTGGTTCAACTCCAAAACCTCCTGCCTCTCAGCATCTCTCACCTCTACTGCTTTATACATCCAAAAATAGTTATTCACTTCCCAAGCTAAGAGACTTTTCCCAGTTGCCCCATAGCACCCCCCTCACAGAATCACAGAGTGCTAGGGGTTCAAAAGGACCTCTGGAGATCATCCAGAACAATCCCCTGCTAAAGCAGGGTCACCCACAGCAGGCTGCATAGGATCACCATGTCCAGGTGGGTTTGGAATCTCTCCAGAGAAGAAGACTCCACAACCTCTCTGGCAGCCTGCTTCAGTGCATCAGCATCTTCAAAGTCAAGGAGTTTCTCCTAGAGTTCAAGTGAAACCTCCTGGGTTGCAGTTTGTGCCCATTGTCCCTTGTCCTGTCACTGGGCACCACTGAACAGAGCCCAGCCCCATCCTCATGACCTCCACCCTTTAGCTATTGATCAGCATTGATCAGATCCCCTCTCAGGCTGCTCTTCCCAGGCTAAACACTCCCTCCCCACCCTGCAAGTGCCAGTCCTGCAGAACAGCATGGTGAGGAAGCTCATCCAAAGCTCTTTCTTCTGCCAACACCCTGAACACCTTCCTGCAGTGTCAGACTTAATTGGCTCAGAGATGATGGAGTATTAAATCATGACAGCAGCTCTGCCATCAGTGGACTCTCCATGATTAACCTGCACAAAAAAAACCTCCCACCCCAGCCTATGGCTTCTCTCCTAATTGATGTCACATGGATCTCTGATTTACTCATGCATGGCATAATTAAAGGTAAAAGTTTGTTTTGTTTTGTTTTTTAAACATTTAAACCTCTTTAACAGAATAAAAGAAATCTCAATTCCCTCACCTTGACTGTGAAGTAGCAACAGCAGCTCATGAAAAAAAAAAAAAAAAAAAAAAGAAAAGGAAAGCCTTGAAGGATTTGGAATAAGAAACTTGGAGAGACAATCACTGATCTTTTATCTTCCAGACTTCAAGCAGAATCAAGTTCTTCAAAAGAAAACCCAATAAAACCCAGACATTTTCATCATAACACCATAAATAATTCAGTCAGGCTTTAGAGGACTCCACCGTTAGGTTTGGCTATTTGATCCATTTGTGGCTTAGGTGCCTCTAAACTGATTAAAGATAACCTGATAGAAGCTTGCAATGTCAAAACTGCCTTCACTCCTGACAGATATGAATGGAGAGTCTAAATAACTATAAATAACCTTAACTGCTACATTTAAGCCTAATGGGGGATTTGCAGCCTGCAGAACCACCTGGGTAGGACCAAGAGTTACAGCTCTGCCCTCATCCTGCCTCAGTATGCAAGGGGAGGTGAGATCCTCCCCATGGTGCCTGCTCTGCCAGAACCACCCAGGGTTCTGCATCAGAGGGAGGAGAAACAGGATTCTCCCACAAGTGGGAAAATACCCAACAGCAAGAGTGGTCAGACCTTGGAACAGGCTGCCCAGGGAAGAGGTGGAGTCACCAGTCCTGGAGGTGTGGAAGAAATGTGTGGATATTGCACTCTGGGATATGGTTTAATGGCCATGGTGGCGTTGGGTTGATGGCTGGACTCAATGATCCTAGAGGTGTTTCCCAATCAAAGCAATCCCTGGCTGGTTTGGATGAGAACCCAGAGCAGTACTAAATGTCACTTGTCAAAAGACACATCAGAAAGTTTGGAAGTGAGGTGGTTCAGCCAAGCTTCATAGAATCACAGAATCAACCAGGTTGGAAGAGACTTCCAAGATCATCAAATCCGACTGATCACCCAACCCTAACTAATCACCCAGACCATGGCACTAAGTGCCTCATCCAGGCTTTGCTTAAACACCTCCAGTGACGATGACCCCACCACCTCCCTGGGCAGCACATCCCAAAGGCCAATCTCTCTTTCTGGGAAGAACTTCTTTCTAAGACCAAGCCTAAACTTCCCCCTGCACAGCTTGAGACTGTGTCCTCTTGTTCTGCTGCAGCTTGCCTGGGAAAAGAGACCAACCCCCACCTGGCTACAACCTCCCTTCAGGTAGTTGTAGAGAGCAATGAGGTCTCCCCTGAGCCTCCTCTTCTCCAGGCTGAACACTCCCAGCTCCCTCAGCCTCTCCTCACAGGGCTGTGCTCCAGACCCCTCCCCAGCCTTCTTGCCCTTCTCTGGACATCTTCCACCATCTCAACATCTTTCTTGAACTGAGGAGCCCAGAACTGGACACAGCACTCAAGGTGTGGTCTAACCAGTGCTGAGCACAAGGCAGGATGACTTCCCTGCTCCTGCTGCCCACACTATTGCTGATGCAGGCCAGGATGCCATTGGCCTTCTTGGCCACCTGGGCACACTTCTGGCTCAATGTTCAGCTGCTGGCCACCAGTACCCTCTCTGCCTGGCTGCTCTCCAGCCACTCTGTCCCCAGCCTGGGGTTGTTGTGGCCAATGTGTGGAACCTGGCACTTAAACTTGTTCTATCTCATGTCCTTGGACTCTGCCCATCTGTCCAGCCTGGCAAAGTCCCTCTGCAGAGCCCTCCTACCCTCTAACAGATCCACACCTGCTCCCAACTTGGTGTCATCTGCAAACTTACTCAATCCCCTCATCCAGATCATCACTGAAGAGGATCATGACAGGCAACAGAGCTGCTGTCAGCTGAAAACCCAAGCTGAGAGGTGTAGCATGGGGGAGGGATGCCAGCAGAGGTGCACCCTGTGAAAGCAGAAAGCTCTGTACTCAAGTGAGATCTAAACTGCAGCCAAGGCAGCTCCAACCCATTCCATCACTGTCAAATGCAGCCAGTTTCCAAAGGATTCAATCACCACTTAAATCATCTCCATATGATTCCAAAATGCCTGCAAGGTAAGACCAGGAGCTAATTGTCCCATTTGAATTTAGTGAAAGAAGGATTTTCTCTTTTTTTTTGGTTGGGACTTTTCCTTCTTCACTGCAATAAAGCAAAAGCCCAAGGGTCTAAAACTAATAATCTAATCAAACTTTGCTAAGTGAACATTGTAACAGAGAGGCCTGGCTGAGATTGCCTGTAAATGCCAGGCAATTCCCCTTGATCTTTATCAACAGAGAAGCCACTCCAGCTTCAGCAGGAAGAAATTAAATTTGGTGCAAAATAATAACATCTGTGTGAGATTTTTTTGTTTGTTTGTTTGTCAGACCAGCAGCCCCTTTAGATGCCAGGCTAAAAACAATCAAATTAACTCTAAAGGATTGCAGGGTTGTCTCTGCAGTGTGAGGGCTTAGGACACCCATGTGCCACCCTGCTCTGGACAACAGTGCAATTAACCATCCTGTGTGCAGGATCTCCAGCTGATGCCAGGATCTGACTCAATGCAAGGTCCATACGGAGAACTTGCTCTTTGCTTTGGCAGGGGAGCTGGACTAGATGATATCTCGAGAAATCCCTGTGTCTCCTTCTCTAGAGCCTTTCAAGACTCATCTGGATGAGTTTCTATGTGGTCTGCCCTAGGTGACCCTGCTTTGGCAGGGGGTTTGGACTCAATGATCTCCAGAGGTCCCCTCCAACTCCTCTGCCGGAGTGTGCTTGTGAGAGCTGGCACTGCTTTGAGCTATCCCACTCCTGCAGCCCCCCTCCCTGAAGCCACAGGGCACCTGTCTCCAGCTTTGAGCAGAAATACCACATGGGAGCAGGACCTACAGCAGATGCTCAGGGACCACAGAGGCTCCAGCAATGGTCACAAGTGCCTCTTCTTCCCTGACTGCTCCAGCAGCTCCATTAGAGTTGAAGTCAGTCCCAGGCACATCCCTGTGGTGGGCACCCTACAATCCAGAGCAGCCCCCAGCCTGCTGACCTGCAACCAGCTCTCAGAGCCCTTACCCTGGCAACATGGAAGGAAGCAAACAGCATACTGGCAGAGTTTGATTAAGAATCACAGAACTCAGCAGGTCAGAAGGAACCCTCAAACGTCACCTTGTCCAACCTCCCTGCAGGCAGAAGGGACATCTCCACCTAGTTCAGGCTGCCCAGGGACACAATGAGTCTGACCTTAAATGTCTCCAGGGATGGGGCCTCCACCACCTCTCTGGGCAACCTGTTGTAGTGTTTCACCACTCTCACTGTGAACAGCTTCCTCCTGATGTCCAACCTAGATCTGCCCTGCTCCAGTTTCAAACCATTGCCCTTGTCCTATCCCCACATGCCCTTCTGAACAGTCCCTCCTCAGCCTTCCTGTAAGGTCCTCTTCAGATAGTGAAATGCAGCTCTAGGTCTCCCCAGAGCCTTCTCTTCTCCAGGCTGAACAGCCCCAACTCTAAACCTGTCTTCTCAGGAGAGGTGCTCCAACCTCCTGATCATCTTTGTGGCCTCCTCTGGACCCACTCCAGAAGGTCCATGTCCCTCTTGTGTGGAAGCTGGCCCCAGCCCTGCAGGTGAGGTCTCAGCAGAGCAGAGTGCCAGGATCCTCTCTCTCCAGCTCTGGCCACACTGCTTTGGATGCAGCCCAGGCTGCCATTGGTCTTCTGTGCTGCCAGTGCCTATTGCTGGCTCCTGTCCAGCTTCTCTCCCACCAGCATCTTCAAGACCTTCTCTGCAGGGCTGCTCTCAACTCCATCATCCCCCAGCATGGACTGACAACAAGGATTGCCCTGACCCAGCTGCAGGACCTTGCACTTCACCTTATTGAACATCATGAGGTTCACCTGAGCTCACTTGCTCTGTCCAGGTCCCCCTGGATGACATCCCATCCTTCAACCATGTCAGCTGCACCACTCAGCCTGCTGTCATCAGCAGCCTTGCTGAGGGTGCCCTCACTCTTGCTGTCTACAGCACTGATGAAGATATCAAACAGCACTGGCCCCACTGTGGAGCCCGGAAGGACACCACATGTCACCCACTCCACCTGGCCACTGAGCCATTGGAGACACTGCACTCCAGCACCAGCACCTTTAGTGATGGCTTGAGATAATTCACCTCCTACCATGAGCAGTACCAAGAAACAGAACAGTCAGACCACCACCATTCTGGTGGGTCCAAGCACAATTTCTACAGCTAGGACAGCCTCTGGCACTGCAGCCAGCAGGATCCTCTTCAACAACAACAAGCAACCAAAACATCCACCTACCAAAAAAAAAAAAAAAAAGCATTCCTCTATCACAGAACCATTTAGGTTAGAAAAGACTTCAAGATCATTGACTCCAACCTTTAAAGTTGTTATACAAAGTCCACCACTAAGCCACATCCCCAAGCACCACATCCACAGAGCTTTTACACACCTCCAAGGGTGGTGACTCCACCACCTCCCTGGGCAGCCTGTTTCAGTCCCTGGCAACCCTTTCATTGATTTTTTTTTTTTTTCTTCTCATGTCCAGCCTGGAGACTACACTTAAAGATAACAAAAGCACACAAGTCTCCAAGTCTGATGAACTGCCCTTTCAAGTCCAAAACTCACATTCCACTCAGGGTGTGCCTGGAGTGACAACCAGATGGTTGTGACTGCACCCCGGGTTTTCAGGACTGGCACAAATCAGGCAAGACAGTGCTTGCAGAGATATTTTAACTCTAGGGTAAGTAGGTTTTCATTTATTTTTTCCCATTTACACTTGAAGAGGTTTAATCTTTCCATTCATATTTGCTGTTTCAGCTACAGCAAACCAACACTGGAACAGGCTGCCCAGGGAGGTGGTTGAATCCCCATCCCTGGGGGCAGAGATGTGCTGGGGGACATGGCTTGGCACCAGCCTTGATAGAGTTAAAGAACGGTTGGAGCTGATGACCTTAAAGGTCTTTTGCAACCAAAATAATGCTGGGAATGTTTGGGACAAGCCTTGCAGAAACCAAACCACCACATGTGACTTTTGTCCTAAACAAGCATATCCAATGTCTACAAACATAACAAACCAAGTGAACAGAAAGCTTCCTGCCACCTGCACTTCCAACTGCCAGGGGATGAGGAAAAGGAGCAGAAGCATCTCCTCTTCCTGCCACCTGCACTTCCAACTGCCAGGGGATGAGGAAAAGGAGCAGAAGCATCTCCTCTTCCTGCCACCTGCACTTCCAGTTGCCAGAGGAAGAGGAGCAGAAGTATCTCCTCTTCCTGCCACCTGCACTTCCAATTGCCAGAGGAAGAGGAAGAGGAGCGGAAGCATCTCCTCTTCCTGCCACCTGCACTTCCAATTGCCAGAGGAAGAGGAAGAGGAGCGGAAGCATCTCCTCTTCCTGCCACCTGCACTTCCAATTGCCAGGGGATGAGGAAGAGGAACAGAAGCATCTCCTCTTCCTGCCACCTGCACTTCCAATTGCCAAGGGATGAGGAAGAGGAGCAGAAGCATCTCCTCTTCCTGCCACCTGCACTTCCAATTGCCAGGGGATGAGGAAAAGGAGCAGAAGCATCTCCTTTTTCAGCCACCTCCACTTCCAATTGCCAGAGGAAGAGGAGCAGAAGCATCTCCTCTTCCTGCCACCTGCACTTCCAGTTGCTAGAGGAAGAGGAGCAGAAGCATCTTCCTCCTCCTTCCACCTGCACTTCCAATTGCTAGAGGAAGAGGAGCAGAAGCATCTTCCTCCTCCTTCCACCTGCACTTCCAATTGCTAGAGGAAGAGGAGCAGAAGCATCTTCCTCCTCCTTCCACCTGCACTTCCAATTGCTAGAGGAAGAGGAGCAGAAGTATCTTCCTCCTCCTTCCACCTGCACTTCCAATTGCTAGAGGAAGAGGAGCAGAAGCATCTTCCTCTTCCTTCCACCTGCACTTCCAATTGCTAGAGGAAGAGGAGCAGAAGCATCTTCCTCTTCCTGCCACCTGCACTTCCAGTTGCCAGAGGAAGAGAAGCAGAAGCATCTTCCTCTTCCTGCCACCTGCACTTCCAGTTGCCAGAGGAAGAGGAGCAGAAGTATCTTCCTCTTCTTGCCACCTGCACTTCCAACTGCCAGGGGATGGTTTGAAACTGCCTGGGCCACCCCCAGTGCTCACCTTGGAAGACAGCAGCGTTCTGGATGATGAGGAACTTGAGCTCCATGCTGGCAGCCTGCAGGAGCTGCTCCAAGTTCAGGCGGGCTGTCGCCTGGTACTTCTCCTCCATCTTCCTGGAGCAGCACGTGGAGCCCTTGGGGATGCATACTTGCAGATCAGACCCTGCAGAGAGACACAAGGAGGGCAGAAAAATCTGTGTTAGGAACTGCAGAGGAAAGCAGTTCCAACAGCTGGCAACACTGCAGTTACTGTTTGGGTAGCTGGAGGACATTTCTGGCTCTTGTCCCAAGCAAGCAGCTTGGCAAAAAGATCACAGAATCATAGAAGGTTAGAGTTTGGAAGAGATCACTTGCCAAAGCAGGGTCACCAAGGGTAGTCCACACAGGAATGCATCCAGGTGGGCTTTGAAAGTCTCCAGAGAAGGAGATAAGGATAAGACTGGTGTGGCAGAGTCAGAGTCACAGAGAATCACAGAACGGTAGGGGTTGGAAGGGACCTCTGGAGATCAGCCAGTCCAACCTCCCTATTAAAGCAGGGTCATCCACAGCAGGTTGCACAGGACCACACTGTGCAGGTGGGTTTTGAAAGGTTCTAGAGAAAGAGGTTCCACAACCTCTCTGGGCAGCCTGCTCCAGGGCTCCACCAGCCTCCAAGTCAAATTTTTTTTCATTCAGTTCAAATCAAACCTCCTGGGTTGCAGTTTGTGCCCATTGTCCCTTGTCCTATCACTGGGCACCACTGAAAAGAGCCCAGCTCCATCCTCATGACAGCCACCCTTCAGCTATTCATCAGATCCCCTCTCAGGCTGCTCTTCTCCAGGCTAACCAGCCCCAGGTCTCTCAGCCTCTCCTCATAGGCGAGAGGCTCCAGGCCCCTCAGCATCTTTGTGGCCCTCTGTTGGACTCTCTCCAGCAGTTCCCTGTCTTGGGAATGGGGGAGCCCAGAACTGGACACAATAGTCCAGTTGTGGCCTCACCAGGGCAGAGTAGAGGGGGAGGAGAACCTCCCTGACCTGCTGGTCACACTCTTCATGTGCCCCAGAACACCATTGGCCTTCTTGGCCATGAGGGCACGTTGGTGATCATAGTGAATTGGTCCACCAGAACTCCAAGGTCCTTCTCCACACAGCTGCTTCCCAGCAGGTCACCCCTCACCTGTCCTGGTGCAGGAGGTTGTTCCTCCCCAGGTGCAGGACCCTACACTTGCCGTGGTTGAACTCCATGAGGTTCCCTCTGCCCAGCTCTGCAGCCTGGCCAGGTCTCACTGAATGCAGCACAGGCTGAAGGGCTGTCAGCCACTGCTCCCAGTCTGCTATCATCAGCAAACTGACGAAGATGTTGAACAAGACCAGACCCAGTACTGACTCCTGCTCAACACCACCAGCTTCAGGTCTCTAACTAGACCCTCCACTGTTGATCACAACCTTCTGAGCTCTGCCATTTAGCCAGGTCTCAAGTGCTAGCCCCTAGGAGCTTGCTATGCATGCCTGCCAGCATGCTGCATCTCCAGCTCCTACACCCCCATCCACTGGCACAGGCTGCCCAGGGAGCTGGTTGAATCCCCATCCCTGGAGGTGCTGAAAAGCAGCAGAGATGTGGTGCTGAGGGACATGGTTTAGAACCAGGTTTGATAGTCAGAGTTTGGTTGGACTCAGTGATCTTAAAGGCCTTTTCCAGCCACAATAATTCTATGAAGCTTTTTTTCCTACCTCCATAAAGAAACGTTTGGTAATTCACACCCTTGCTCTGGGCAGGATCACACAGCCTTCCAGCTTCTCCTCAAGAACCTTTTACCAGATCCACTCTCTCACTAAGCACTGTAAAGTGTCAAAAGTCATTTTTTGCCAGGGTGTTCTAGAAAAGCAGGATTAATATTAATGTCAGTTCAGTTGTGTACTTACTGAAGAAGAGCCATGCACACCAGCAAGGGAGAACCAGCTGCCAGCCCTTGGGAGTAAAGACAGCAGAAACCTTCCTCCCCTCCAGCCCCAACCCTTCCCCAGCACTCTTCATCTGCACCAGTGGAAAGGAGCTTTAAAGCTATGCAAGCCCTGCTCCAAAATAACACATGGCAAAGGAAGTGAAAGCAGCTGGACCTACAGCACCATCCTAGCTCTATCTCCACCCACAGCCTCAGCACAAACTCCTTCAGCAAGATCCCCAATGGAGCCAGAATTGCTGGCGTCTAAAGACCGAGTCACAGGGGTCTGGGAACTAACCCACCCCAGAGGAGCACATCCACAGGGATTTCATGCTTCAAAAATACAAGATGGACCCCAAAACCAGGTGACAGCAAGACATGGCATTAATCATAGATCACAGAATGGGTTGGGTTGGAAGGGACCCTCAAGATCATCCAGTTCTATCCTCCACTGCCAGGGACAGGGACACCTCCCACCAGTCCAGGTTGCTCAAGGTCTCACCCAACCTGGCCCAGAACACCTCCATGGAGAGGGCATTCACAACCTCCCTGGGCAACCTGTTCCAGGATCTCCTCTCACCCTCACTCTAAAGAATTTCTTCCTCATCTCCAGTCTCCATCTCCCCTCTCCCAGCTCAAAGCCATTGTCCCTCATTCTGTCACTCCAAGCCTTTGTCAATAGTCCCTCCCCAGCTCTCCTGGAGCCCCTTCAGGTACTGGATGGCTGCCCTAAGGTCCCCCTGGAGCCTTCTTCTCTCCAAGTGAACTCTGGCATCCTGTCCCCATAGCAGAGGTACTCCAACCCTTTGCTCATCTTTGTGGCTTTCTCTGGACCTTCTCCAGCAGCTCCAGGTCCTTCTTGTGCTGGGGGCACCAGAACTGGAGGCAGTGCTGCAGGTGGGGTCTCAAAAGAGCAGAGCAGAGAGGGAGAACAAGAGAAGCTCTTACACAACAGCAAGTCAAAGAGGTTTGCTCAAGTCAAATGAACAATTTACACTGCAAAAAGCCATAGCAGGTCCCTTTAACACAATGCAGCCAGAAATTTCTTGTTCATACAAAGCTTATTTCCTCCAACATTTATTGCACATTAAAATGTATTTAAAAGAAAAGAAAAAAGCCTTCCATGATTAATGGCAACACCAATACAAAATGTGAGAGCTAGCAATTAGGAGATCCATGCAAGTCAAAGCTAGAAATAGGAAGCAGCAAGGTCATCTCCTCACATCCCATCCTTCTTTTTAGCAATTAAGCAAATTTCTCTCCTTAAATGGATTTTTGTTTTTGGTGAAGACAGACACATGCTGTAGCAGGGCAATCACAGAGAGGGAGGAGGAGGAGGTAGAGGAAAAAGCCTGGGAATTAACTCTGACAGCTTAAAATGCTTTACAGTGACAGCCAACTAACACTGGTGACCAGAAACGTCACAGTAAATGCAACAGGTCAATAAAGGCAGGACAGGCTTTTATCAGCTACCAGGGACAAGCTCCTTCTGGGGGCAGGGGGCCAGGGAATGGGGGCCTGACTCCCATCTGCCAGCTATTTTCTAGATCTGGCTTCCCCAGATGGTGAGCAGAGCCAAACAGTCCCAGCTGTACATCCCAAGAGTAAGGAAAAAAAGTTCTGATGCTCAGGACCTCAGTCCCCCAGGAACCATCACCCTACCCTGCTGACCCTAGCCCCAGCAGACATCAATGAAATGGGGACAGTGAATCACAGAATTAACCAGCTTGGAAAGGACCTTTGAAATCATCAGGTCCAAGCTATCACCCAACATCACCAAATCAACTAACCCATGGCACTAAGTGCCTCATCTAGTCTCTTTTTAAACACTTCTGGAATGGTGACCCACCACTTCCCTGGGCAGCACATCCCAAAGGCCAATCATTCTTTTTTGGGAAGAATTTCTTCCTGACACCCAGCCCAAACCTCCCCTGGAGTAGCTAGAGCCTGTGTCTGTCACTGCTTGCTTGGGAGAAGAGACCAACCCCCACCTACAACCTCCTTTTAGGTAGTTGGAGAGCAATAAGGTCTCCCTGAGCCTCCTGAATGCTTTTTGACCTGCAAATATCACAATGTATGAGAGGCTGGAAGGGACCTCCAGAGATCATCAGGTCCAACCCCCCTGCCAGAGCAGGATCACTTAGGGTAGTCTGCACAGGAATGCATCCAGGTGGAAGGAGACTCCACAACCTTCCTGGGAAGCCTGCTCCAGGGCTCTGTCACCCTCACTGTAAAGAAGTTTCTCCTCATGTTGAGCTGAAATCTTCTATGTTCAAGGTTGAACCTGGTGTTCCTTATCACTGTGCACCACCCAAAAGAGCCTGGCCCCCTCCTCCTGACCCCCCACCCCTCAGCTATTGATAGACATTGATCAGATCCCTCTCAGCCTTCTCTTCTTCAGACTAAACAGCCCCAGGGCTCTCAGTCTCTCTTCACAAGGGAGATGCTCAAGTCCCCTAAGCATCCTCATGGCTCTCTGTTGGACTCTCTCCAGCAGGTCTCTGTCTCTCTTGGACTGGGGAGCCCAAAACTGGACACAGGATTGCAGCTGTGGTCTCAGCAGGGCAGAGTAGAGAGGCAGAAGAACCTCCTTAGCCCTGCTGGACACTTGTCTTGATACACCCCAGGATTCCATTGGCTCTCTTGGCCACAAGAGCACATTGTTGTTCCTTGGATATGTTGGGGGTCTGATCATGCTGTTGCTTGGAGAGGTTGATAGTTGGATTTGATTAGATTTGGATTTTTTAGTCTGGAGAGGAACAGGCTGAGGAGGAAACTTCATCAATGCTGATCAATACTTCATGGATGGGTGTCAGGAGGATGGGACCAAGCTTTGTTCAAGTGGTGCCCAGTGACAGGACAAGGGGTAACAGGCACAAACTCAAACATAAGGAGTTCCACCCAAACTTGAGGAGGAACTTCTATAACTTAAGGGTGACAGAACCCTGGAGCAGGCTGCCCAGAGATGTGGTGGAGTCTCTGTCTCTGGAGACTTTCAAATCCCACGTGGTTGTGCACCTGTGTAACCTGCTCTAGGTGATCCTGCTTTGGCGGGGGGGGGGGGACTTGATGATGATCTTCAGGGGTCCCTTCCAACCCCTACCATCCTGTGAGCTTTGAGATCTTTTCCAACCTTAGTGATTCTGTGAGCCTCTTCTGCACTCACGCTGCAGCACCACCTAAGAGACCCAGATCCTGCAGCCCAGGAGCAGGGCAAACCCTGAGTGCTCCACAGGCAGGGTGAATGCAGAAAGAAACACACCACAAGGCTACCAGCACCAGCATGAATTAAACTGCCACACATTCCTGGTCTTATAAATGCAAAGGGAAGGTTCCTGTGAGTCATCAAATCCTACCCCCTGCCTCCCAACCCACTCCCACTCCCCAAAGTATTTTATCTAACACAAACACCTCCAGTGATAGCTCCCACTTGGGAGATAGCAAAGTCCATGCTGTTGCCTAATGGCCCTCACTGCTAAGGCTGTTTTTATCTCCCCCACCTACACACCTCCCTTTTGCTTCAAGTTTCAAGCCATTACACCTCCTAATGCCCTTGCAAACAACCTCCTCCTCTCATCATCAATCACTACAGATTCCTTTTTTTTTTTTTCTTTTGGAAAATGTGTCCCCCAGATTACTCCCAGGTTTTATTAAATTGCATTTGGATGCTCACATACCAACCTAGGCAAGATCAGCAACAGCAGAGAATTGGTTCAGTTGGAAAAGATCTTTAAGATCATACAAGTCCAGCCACTAACACTGGTGCAATGCTATGCATGGAAGCCTCACCCTCCAACACTCAGCTGGCATGGATGAGGAGCTGGTTTCAGCCATTTCCATTGGCACCATCAAGCACTGACCTGGACAGGCTGAAGGAGTAGCAAAAGCCTTGTGAAATTCAATAGGCACAAATGTAGGGAGCATATAACCCAGGAGTGCAGCTCAGACTGAGATCCACCTGGCTGGAGAGCAACCCTGTGGGAAGGGACCTGGGAGTCTTGGTGGATAACAAGCTCAGCATGAGTGAACAGTGCTGCTGCAGCAGCAAAGAAAGCCAGCAGGATGCTGGGCTGCATCCACAAGGGATCACCAGCAGAGATAACGAAGTCCTTGTCCCACTTTGCTCAGTGTTGGTCAGCACACACATGGAGCACAGTGTGGAGTTTTGACCCTCAGTGTACAAGAAAAAAATATGTGGGCAGGCTGGAAAGCCTCCAGAAAAGGGCCACAAGAATAATCAGAAGCCTGGCAGTCCTGACATGTGAGGAAAGGCTGAGAGAGATGCAGTTGTTCAGCCTTGAGGCTTAGGGGAGACCTTCTCACCACAGATCAGTACATAAAGGGTGGGTACCAGCAGGGTGGAGACTCTCAGAATTGTTAGGGTTGGGAGGGATCTCAAGGCTCAGCCAGTTCCAACCCCCCTGCCATGGGCAGGGACACCTCACACTACAGCAGGTTGCTCACAGCCACATCCAGCCTGGCTGCAAAAACCTCCAGGGATGAGGCTTCCACCACCTCCCTGGGCAACCTCTGCCAGTCTCTCACCACCCTCATGGGGAAGAACTTCTTCCTAACATTCAATCTAAATTTCCCCTCCTCTAACTTGGATCCATTCCCCCCAGTCCTATCCCTACCTGGCACCCTAAAAAGTCCCTCCCCAGCTTTCTTGGAGCCCCCATCAGATCCTGCAAGTCCACAAGAAGGTCTTCTCAGAGCCTTCTCTTCTCCAGACTGCACAACCCCAACTCTCTCAGCCTGTCCTCATAGGAGAGGTGCTCCAGCCCTCTGACTCCCTTTGTACAAGGAGTGCCATGGAACAGACAAGGGGGGATGGGGACAAGTTACTGCTTGGGAGATCCCCCTTGGACTCCAGAAAAAAATGGTTCCCCATGAGACCATTCAGACATTGGAATCATCTCCCAAGAGAAGCAGTGGATTGCCCTCCACTGGGCAGTTTGAAGACTCAGCCTGACAGGGTGCTGGGGCCAGCTCATTTCAACTTTACTATTACCTTGAAAGGTTGGACCAGATGATCCCTGAGGTCCCTTCCAGCCTGGCATTCACTGTGCCATTTATGCCATCTTGGGGAACAGCCCTGTAAATGCTCCAGTAATTGTGCATATGCTCCTGGCTGACAGAACTGATCCCTCCAGCTGCAGTCATTCCACTCTGCCTTCTTCCTCCTCCTGACACAGGAATTTTCACTGAAGACTTTGTGGCAGTCAATTTCAAGCATTACATTTGACTTTGATGTACAATTACTCTCACTGATAGGTGGCTAGGACAGCAGAAGTGGAAATAATTTCAGTGGATTAAATGTCAAATAAAAAAAACCCACCAAACCAACCTTTGAGATCATCTGCAGGCAGCTGTGAGGCTGAAGGATTCTATTGGGATTTTAAGCATCCCAGGATAGCTCAAATCCTGTTGTAAGCTACAGGCAGACAAGACAGTGATGCTGGTGAGACACTGGAACAGGTTGCCCAGGGAGGTTGTGGATGTCCCCTCCCTGGAGGGGTTCCAGACCAGGCTGGATGAGCCCAGGAGCAAACTGGACTGGTGAGAGGTGTCCCTGTCCATGGCAGGGGGGTTAGAACTGGATGATGTTTAAGGTCCCTTCCAACCCAAGCCATTCTATGAATCTATGAAGACATGCAGGCACAAAAGCCAGTCCCCAAAAATCCAACAGCAGCTTGGACCAGGCTAACAGCCCCCTCTAATTCACCCCAGGCAATTCCAGAGTAAGACTCTGTCCCTGCTTCATGTGCCATTACTGCTGCCTCCTCCCCATGGAGCAGGAGGGCTCTGCAGCCCCACACAGCATCACCCTTCACCTTCTGCAGTCTGGGAGTGTCAAAGGGCTTCCTCCCCACCCTCTTGGCTCACTGAGTTGCTAATGTTAGCCATAAGAAAGCTGCTGCTTTATGATAAGAGAGAGAAAGGCCATGAGGATGTACAGAAGGCTGGAGCTCCTCTGCTATAGAGACAGACAGAGAGTTGGGGTTGTGCAGTTTGGAGAAGAGAAGGCTCTGAGGAGATCTTATTGAGACCTTCCAGTATCTGAAAGGGGATAAAAGAAAGCTGGGAAGGGACTTCTTAGGGTGTCAGGGAGTGAAAGGACTGGGGGGAATGGAAAAAAATAGAAATGGGTAGATTCAGATTGGATGTTAAGAAGAAGTTAGGAACAGGTTGCCCAGGCAGGTGGTAGAAACTTCACCCCTGGAGGTTTTTGCAGCCAGGCTGGATGCAGCTGTGAGCAACCTGATGTAGTGTTAGGTGTTCCTGCCCATGGCAGGGGGGTTGGAACTGGATGATCCTTGAAGTCCCTTCCAACCCTGACAATTCTGTGATTCTCTAACTTCCTTTCTCCCATTGTTTCACAGTCAGCACCATGCTTTAAACAGCTACAAGCAGTGATTCAGCCTTTAAATCCAGTGGGCTTTCCCCCCGAGCTATTTCAATATATGGGTTCTCATTAAAAACCTTTTAAGTTTTGTGACGGGGGTGGGGGGGGAGGGGGGGAAGTCATGCATCTGCCACAGGCTTTTAAAGCTCAGCATCTAGGGGAGGAGGGAGGAAACACAAATGTTCAGAATCCAGGTTAAGTGCTGATCTTTGTTGAACCTAATTAAAGAGATAAATTCTAAACCAACCCCCCTTCAATAGGTGATTAAAGATGGAACAGAATGGGTCATTCATGGGATATTTATTACTGCTTTATCAGCCTTTATTTTTCTAGTCCATCTTGTGTTTCACCAGGCCATCTGACTCTGGATTCTTCCCCAAGTCTTGGAGTTGGCCAGATTGATTGCCAAGCAAATACAATGCTTTACCCCACCACATCTTTTAGTGGAAGACTCATAGAACTGCTTCAGTTGGAAAAGAACTCTAAGATCACAGAATCACAGAATGTTAGGGGCTGGAAGGGACCTCAAAAGCTCATCCAGTCCAACCCCCCTGCCAGAGCAGGATCACCTAGAGCAGATCACACAGAATCCAGGTGGGTTTTGAATATCTCCAGAGAGGGAGACTCCACAACTCCCCTGGGCAGCCTGTTCCAAGATCATCAAGTCCCCATCAATCTAAGACCACCAGAGCCACTAAACCATGTCCCAGAGTGCCATGGCCACAGGTTTCTTAAACACCTCCAGGGACAGTGTCCACCACTTCCCTGGGCAGCCTGTTCCAATGCCTGACCACTCCTTCCATAAAGAAACCCTTTCTAATCTCCAACTTAAACCTCCCCTGGCACAATTTCAGGTCATTTCCTCTCATCCTATCACCTGATGGAGAAAATAGAGAGGTTTTACAGAGGAAGATTCCTCCTAGCAAAGGTTCAAATGCATCAACAATCCTGTCATCAGAAACAGGAGAGTTAATTTGGGGGTGCCCATTTCACCATCCACATTTGTTCCACTCACATGCACACACCCTACAGCCATTCCAAAGCCTGGGAAGAACACTCTTCAGGATGTTGTTAAAATTAACCCCTGGGAAGCAAAATAAAATTAATGATCTTGCTATAAAAGCACTGCCTGGGGAGGTTACTGTGTTTTAGGGTTCTGCTCCTGCACTCATAACTACCAAGAGAGCAACTTGCAGACCTGAAATAATTAAGAACAGAAAACTCAATTATCTGGTAAACTAAGATCTTAAACCACCACACTAAGCTAAAGGGGAAAGCTGCACAGGGAGGAATGTTATTAGTCTCACTCAGGAAAAGAAAAACACAACAAGAGAAGAAAAGAGAAGCAGCACAAAGGGAGTCTGCTTCTGAGCAAAGGCACATTGAGCCCAGTGGAAAAAGTTGGGGGTTTTTAGTTTTTCAGTTGTCTGTTGGCCCTCATATCAGCTGCAACAAAAAAACAGAAGAGAAGAAAGCTGAGCCAGTTGTAAAGCTTTACACCTCAGCTCCAAAAGGAAAAGGTTGATGTCCTCTTGTCCTCTCTTTTCTTAGGGTGAATCCATATTTGCTTCCACCAAAGAGAACACACAAAAAAAGCTGGAAACTGCACTCTGCAACAGGGGGAGGAAAACAGACTCATTGGCAGGTACTTCTGCTGAGAAAACTATTCCTCAGCTTCCACACAACCAGGGACAGAGACATCCCTTCCCAGTCCCTGTTTTGCCAAGGCAACAACTTGCTCATTCCTCTCTACTCACACATACCAGTCCCATTACCTGGAATGTCACCACAAGCTCAAAGAAATGCAGATGGCAAAGAGGAGAGAAAAACAGACCGGGGGGGAAAAAAAGAAAGTGAGAGAGAAAAGGAAATTCCCATTACTGTTTACATATGAAAAATTATTCAGGGGTAAGACAAAAGAAAGAAGAAAACCAAGACAGGCAGCATAAGAAAAAGAATTCAGTTATTAATGAGTCGTTACCCCAGCACAGAAGCAGAGCTCATGAGCTGGCATCCAGCCTCAGCTTCAGAAAAACCCATGAGAAACAGTCCCATCATCCTGTCTTTGCCCCTCTCCAGCACAAGCCCTCTCATCTAGCTCCAGTAGAGCTGTTGCCATGAATTACATCCTCCTACCACTCCAGAGAGTCAGCCACAGCTGATGGTAGTTAGGTCGTGCTGCTCCTCACCTCCAAGCACGCTCCTGCACTAACAAACACCCAGTCCCCAGGATTGGAGGAGACTGAATTTCTGCTTGCTGCACACCCTCAGCTAGGATTACTCCTGGACCGTTAATACTGCTCATGAAACAGCATGAAACATCCCCCAATTTCATCAGAACAGCCTTTTTTTTTCCATCCCCGACTCCACTACAGGGAGCACTGAGCCCATGCCCCTCCTCCCCATGCACCTCTGAGCTAGTAAAACGGAGCCATGAGACATTCCTCCAGTGTGGATGGCAGCTCAGCAGTGTTTCTTCTGCTTCCACCTTCAGCCCCAACTGAAAATGAGGTTTTCAGGAGTGATTGTTTCCTGTTTGTGTCAAAAAAAAAAAAAAAAAAAAAAAACAACCCAACCACGTTTTCAGTAAGTTGTTTCAACCCTCAGTTTCTCCAGTGTGCTATGATCTATAGGGAGAGGTTCTCAGAATTGATTCCGTGGTGATTTATGGCTGGGAACTCCAAAACTTTTGTTTTTAATTGACAGATGTATGAAAGGCAGAAAAGCAATAAACAGAAGCCTGGAAAATAGTCTTTGAGTGATGTTCCCCTATTACAGAGATTTATGCAGCTGCTACCAGGGGAAGTGAGTGCTCCAAAGTGTAATTACTACCCAGAGTCACACAGAATGGGCCAGAGCCAAGGTATAAGCAAGCAGTCACTGCTTTAATTATGATCAAGTTTATGTACTTAGGCAAATGTAAAATCCACTTTCGATTTGATATGTGGCAACTTTATCACCACAACAAGCTGGAAGCATTCACTTGAAACACCAGCCCTGTTACGAGATATTGATCCAGCTACCCACAGGCTCTGCAGAGAGGCGACAGGCTCCTTACTCCTTCTGAGTATCAGGGATGCAGCTGGAGCTCCCACTGGAGCAAGAATACAAACCAAGTGCCTCCAGCAACCTGAACCCTGCTGGGTGAGGAAAATGCCTCCTCAGTGAAGGCACCTGCTGTAATCACAGCCCAGCTCAGGATGGAGGATGCCACCAAGACCACAATGCAGCACAGACAGCCCAGCAGCCCCTCCTGAAAGCACACCGGCTGCCTGCCCCTCTATCACCCTTCCCTGGGAAAATATGCTGCAAGAAATTTACCCAGAGATCAGAGCAAACATTTCAGTGACTTTCACAAAAGAAGGGAAGACATTTCTTTCTTTGATGACAAACAAACAACAGAATTTGTCATTTCAGAGGTGATAAGAGCAGCTCTTTCTCTTCCCTTCAACTCTCCATACAAACATTTCATCACAAACTATTTCCAGCACTGACCACGAGATCGAGGCCCCATGGAATTGAGAGAAAAGAGAAATGCTGCTCCTGCAGCTACTCTGAAGGGAGTATTGAGCAGACAAAAAGTTATATGCAGAGGGGATGCAAGGATAGAAAGGGACAAGGGAGGTCCTGCTTCCACCAGGGCTGACATCGAAATTTTTCCTCTAGATCTCCCAGCTGTTGGTAAGATGAGGCATTGCTACAGTCCTAAAGACTGAAGGATTGGGGATTTGCACCAGCAGACAGAGCGTGCAGTCCTAGCCTTATGCAATCTGCTTCTCCCCTTCCTCTCCGGAGCTGGAGCAGATCGTGGCCGAAGCAACTCCCGTAGCCAGTGCCATACTGAACGCAAGAAACAGAAGTGAGCACAGCGCTGCGAGAAGCAGCTCCTGCTTAGCGATGACCTCACTGCACCTCCCTTGCCTATCACGTTTCCCTGTTACCTCTGCCTTCCCATACTTTGATAATTAGCTTTTTCGGGGCAGGCATTTGCAGCTGCGTCTTTAACCCACCGCGGCAGCTCCCGAGCTCCCCGGATCTACCAGAGCCAGCAAACGCAGACAGGCAGCATAAGGAAAAAGAGAATTCAGTTATTAGTGAGTCGTTACCCCAGCACAGAAGCAGAGGCTGGCTCATGAGCTGGCATCCAGCCTCAGCTTCAGAAAAACCCATGAGAAGCACTCTCCCATCACCCTGTCTTTGCCCCTCTCATCTAGCTCCAGTCAAGCTGTTGCCATGAATTGCATCCTCCTACTACTCCAGAGAATCAGCCACAGCTGACAGTAGTTAGGTCGTGCTGCTGCCCACCTCCAAGCGTGCTCCTGCACTACAACAACCCAGACGCCAGGCTGCAGGATTGGAGGAGACTGAATTTCTGCTGTCTAACGCAGCTACCAAAACCATCCCTCTGTGCACACATTCCCAGCACACAGCACCCACATGGAGGGGCCCATGCTCCCCACATCCCAAAAACCTAAAAAAGGACCTTCAAAAGGCAGGAAATTCAACTGCTTTGCTTATATTTAAAAACAGGAACGAGGCACACCTGCTGAAAGGAGCCTCGTAGGGCGGAGGTGGGGAGGTGTGGGGAGGTATCACGCAGGCAGCCACCTGTAACACTAATTGCGGAGCATCTGCACCTTGTTCAGATCATTTAAAAGAGGCAGAAATGCGGTACTGAGGGACATGGTTTAGCACCCGACTTGGTAGAGTTAGAGAACAGTCAGACTTAATATTAAAAGTCTTTTTCAACCCAAATAAGCTCCTGCCTGGATCATCACACCGACAAGGTACAGCTCAGGGAACCCCGTGCCACGTATTTCCAGACCCATTTTCGGGGGGCTGTAACAGCCGTTGAGGCTGGGGATGAGGGACTGGACAGTCTAAGGGTGGCTTTACAGAGCGGGACCGCCTTCAGGTGATCTGCTGATCGTACTCGTGCCAGGGAGACGGTGCACTGCCTTGATAATCTTAAAGCTTTTTTGCAGCTGAAACGATTCCGCGGTTCTATGAAAGCGGCTCCGCGTTCCCCCGGGCACCTCGCACCGGACCCCCGGGCAGAGCAACTGACTGGTGCTGCCCTGCAGACCGGCTTTGCCCTTCGGCCACCGCTAGGCAGCAAGACACTCCCCTAATCCTCCCCAAACATAACAAGAGCCATAAAAGATCTGCCTAACACAGGAGGTTTCCACCCCAGGGACGGAACGGCAAGGCTCCGTTTGACCCTAGCGGGATGCAACTGGGCGCACCCGGAGTGCGGAACCCGGCGGCCGTAACCACCACCACTGAGCTACCGGGAAAGCACAGCTGTCCGCACCCGGCTCCGCAGCCGCACAGGAGCTGCGACCGTTTCATCCAAAGAACCCAAACGGCCCCCACCCCGAGCACGACGCATCCCTGGCGAGCCCCGGGAGAGAACGGCGGCAGCCCACAGGGCCGGGCGGTCTCACCTGGCACGGGGCTTTCTGGCACCCACTTGGCTCCGGGCTGCAACACGTGGAAAGCGGCACGGACCGGGCGGCAAGCGGCTTCCCCCGCCAGCTGAGCGCCTCCCGGGGCACCGAGCAGCGCAGCCACCAACACCAGCAGCAACGCTCCGCCGCTCTCGGACATCCTGCCGGGGCACTCCGCTCTTATAGCCCTGCGGCACCCATCGCCCGCCGGGCCGCACAGGGACCGGGCTGCGGGAGTGGAGTTCAGCCCGGCTGAGCCACGTAGAGACCTAGCTGCGGGAGCAGACCTCAGCTCCGCGCCTGCCTCCGCGCTCCCGGATCACCGGGACCGGACTGGTTCAGCCCCACCCCGCCCTCATTGGCCCCCGCCCAAACGGCCTCCAAGCTGATTGGTTACTTCCCCAAGAGCCCACCTTGGCCCGGCGCGCGGCCCCGCCCCAGCCCCTCATTGGCTCCGCCCCGTCCCTGCCCGGCAGGGAAGGATAAGGCACCGGCCCCGCTGCGGGTTACGGGCAGTGGGCGGCTCAGTGTTTTTGCACTTCACGGGTACGCGAGGCTGGGGGTTGGTTTCTGCGAGCACAGACAGCATAGGGGGTGTCACAGAGCGGAGATGTGCTGAAGGACAAGGGCTTAGCACCAGGCTTGGCAGAGTTAGAGAATGGTTGGACTCGGGATCTTAAAGGTCTTTTCCAACCCTTTAATGATTCCATGAATAAAACTGCTTAGAGTGGAAAGGACCTTGAAGATCATCATCAGTTGTTAACCCAGCGCTGCCACGTCCACCCCTAAACCATGTCCCTCCCCATCACATCTACATGGCTTTTAAATCCCTCCAGGGATGGGGACTCAACCACTGCCCTGGGCAGCCTGTTCCAGGGCTTGACAACCTTTTCAGGGAAGAAACTGTTCCTGATGTTCAGCCTAAACCTCCCTTGGTATAACTTGAGGCTGTTTCCTCTTGTCATAAAATAGTTTTGGTTGGAAAAGATCTGTAAGATCACTGAGTCCAAGCCTTCTCTAACCCTAAAAAAATCTGGTGTTAAACCATGTCCCTCAGCACCATATCTCTGTCCTTCTGAAACACCTCCAGAGATGGCAATTCAGTCACCTCTCTGGGCAGCTTGTTCCAGCCTTTGAGAACACTTTCAGCGAAGAAGTTTCTTCTAATGTCCAACCTAAACTTCCCCCTGGTGCAACTTGAGGCCATTTCTTCTCATCCTATCACTTGCTCCCTGGGAGAAGAAACCAACTCCCACCTGGCTCCAACCTCCTTTTGGGAAGTTGTAGAGAACCAGAAGGTCTCCCCTCAGCCTCCTTTTTTCCAGGCTGAACAACCCCAGTTTCTTCAGCCACTCATTACCAGACCTGTCCTCCAGACCCCTCACCAGTGAAGCAGCTACTTAATCCAGCCCAGCATTTTGCACATGAAACATCTCTTAAGCCCTCCTGGTTCCCAGTTTGAGCTGCAAGGCAGGGCTCAGTTACACATGCTGCAACCAGCCCCATGTCCATTCAATCAACAGAGAGAGAGGGAACTCACCTGGGAATTCTGCAGTGACAGCAAAGCAGTGCTCAGCACAGGCTCCCAGGGATAGTAGTGAAGCCCTGGATAACCTGGTCTCTGAGAGGGCCCCAGGGTGCCCATGGGTGGGCACTAGACACATTACCAGAGTGGCTACACTGGAGACAGGCAGCCATCCTTGGGTAGATTGTATTGGTCCATTGAGGCCATTTCCCCACCAGTTTCTAGCTGGAGCCATTGGAAATCCCTTACTCACCAAGACGAAGCCCCAACAGGATCTGTGTCCCCCAGCTACAGTGACATGAGGATCCTTGCTGCAGCCAGGACAGCCCAGCTCCATCCCCCAGCAAAAAAACCTTCTATTGGTGATGCACATGCAGGGGGAAGGGCCATGCTGCTCTTTGCCCAGCAGGCAGCTCTACAAAGTGGGGCACAGGCAGTGAGGAGTGAGGGAAGGCTCCTTTAAAACAGCAAGGACCAGGTATGAAAAACTGCCCAAACTGGGCTTGCCCAGACTGTCTCCTCGTTGCTCACCCCCAGCCTGCACCATGCTGCTTCTGCAGAGAAAAAACAGTGAAGGAGCAAACATTAACAGGAGAACAGGGTGGGGGGAAATAATATTTATAATTTCCAGTGCAAATCCAGGATCAAATTATTGCTGGTGGCTCACTACCAGCTCTTTATCACTCTGAAATTTTGAAGGGGGATGAAAAATGAAAATCCAACCTGTGTATTTGTTCTAAGAAAAGGCCTGCCAGGAAAGAGACTGTTAAAATATATTATGGATAGGAGACTAATAAGCTGGAATGTGCACCATGTCCTGTTGGGGAATACATTGTAGAGCTAAACGTAGAATTAGATAATGGTTGGACTTGATGGTCTTGAAGATCTTAATCAACCATAGTGATTGCCCTGCACCTGGGTCAGGGCAATCTCAAGCACAAATAGAGGCTGGGTGGAGGATGGCTTGAGAAGGATTTGGGGGTGTCAGTTGATGACAAACTGCCCAGGAGCCAGCAATGGTCACTGGCAGCTGTGTGCTGAGCTGCATCCAAAGCAGGGAGAGCAGCAGCACAGGGAGGGGATTCTGCCCCTCTGCTCTGCTCAGACCCCATCTGCAGCACTGCCTTCAGTTCTGGTGCCCCCAGCACAAGAAGGACCTGGAGCTGCTGGAAAGGGTCCAGAGGAGGCCACAAAGATGATCAGAGTGTTGGAGCACCTCTCCTATGGGGACAGGATGCCGCAGTTCAGCCTGGTGAACAGAAGGCTCCAGGAGACCCTAAGCAGCCTTCCAGTGCCTGAAGGGGACTATAGGAGAGCTGGGGACGGACTCTAACAAGAGCTTGCAGTGACAGGATAAGGGACAACGGCTTTGAGCTGGAAGAGGGGAGATCGAGACTGGAGATGAGGAAGAAATTCTTTAGAGTGAGGGTGGGGAGACACTGGAACAGGTTGTCCAGGGAGGCTGTGGATGTCCCCTCCCTGGAGGTGTCCAAGGCCAGGTAGGATGAGCCCTTGAGCAAGCTGGGCTGATGGGAGGTGACCCTGCCCATGGCAGTAGGGTTGGAACTGGATGATCTTTCAGGTCCCTTCCAACCCAAACCATTCTCTGATTCTGTGTGATTCTGTGACTGTCAGAGCATGTTGCTGTTTATTCTGTCTGTCAAGCAAAGCTGACAAAACTGACAGTGACCAGGCAGCAAGAAAGCTTTGCAAGAACTGGGAGGAATACAGAAATTCCATTTTGCCCAGAGGTGGTAGCTTTAGGCTGCACCTAGGAAAAATTTTCCATGGATCGAGTAGGAAAGCAATAGAATATAAATAAATCACCATTGGATGCAAAGGGAAAATAATGACAAGGGCTAAATAATACCATTGGTCTGATTACTAACATAAAGTTAGTTGGGTAAATTAACTCTTGCTGGTTTTGACTTTTTCTCTCTAGAAGATACTAACTGGTGCTTCTGCTGGCTTGCTGACCTTGGCTGCTTTTCTTTGTTGTGGCTAAGTACTAATTTTTTTTTTTTTTTGCTTTTCTCCTTTTTGTCTCATGTACAGGGGAAGGGAAAGGGGGGAAGAGGAGGAAGCTGTTGGTAACTTCTTGGTTTTGTCCAGGGGAGAGGGGTTCTTGTGTCGTTTATAAATTGTAAATATATATAAATACTGTAACTTTGTGCATATTCATTGCATTCCATATTGCTAGGGTTTAGTGTGCTTGTAAACAGAGCTTCATTTGCTTTCCATCTGAACTAGCCTGGCAATGTTCTTTTGGGGGTGATTTCAGCCCACCACACCAGAGGTGCAGGTGCTCCACAGTGCAAGCTATACCCAGTTTCAGCAGAGCAATGAGTGGGTGGACACTCGGTGATACAGATGAGGATTTTCATGGTTTAATGGCCATGGTGGTGTTGGGTTGGCAGTTAGACTCAATGACCTTAGAGGTCTTTTCTGAGCAAAACAATCCTCTGGTTCTGTGTTTCTTTCCACCATTTCATCTCTCCTGGTCCTTTAAGTGAGAAGCCGTCACACATGTGAGTTGCCTCTCGCTGCAGAGTTTGCTTCTCTGCATCTCCTTCCTTGACCTGGTGATGGATTTGTTATGTTTATGCAACAGTTTGGGGCTCATGGTAGAGGATTGCTTTAGGAATCACTTGAACTGAATAGCAGAACACAAAGGGTGGTGCTGGAAGCGCTGCTCTCTATAGGCTGCTGCAATCCACATTAAGTTTATGGTCTGAATTACAGTTGTCTAAAAGGCACTCAAGCATCTCCTGTGGTCCTCTTGAAACCTGCTGTGAGTATTTCATTTAAGTGCAGGAGGCTTTTACTGTTCCAGGTAAGTACACAGATACTGTCAAGCACATCATTACAGCAAAGAAATGCAGCCAGGGCCAAATAGGTGGCTGTTAGGAATCTCTGCTAAGGTGAGGGTGTCCCTTTTCAAACCAGACTAGAAAACATCATTACTGGTCCTTACTGGACCTGCCTGACCCTCTGCCAAATAAAGTTTCTGTATCAACAAGGAGTTATGTCAGAAGCAAGTTCCTGAGCCCAAAGGATGCTCTCCAGCCTGTGCCTGCAGAGGCATTCTCCAGGTGATGATTGCAGATGCTCTCCCCTCCAGCAGGACTACACCCAGCCCAGAGAAAGTCTGAAGCCCTTTTCCTGAGTGCCACACATCCCTGTGATTTGCCCCTTTAAGGTGGGAGGATGGCAAATGCAGGTTTGTCCTGGAGGAGAAAGCAGAAGACTTGTTCCAAGATCAGAAGCAAAGTCACTGGGTTAGTTATCTGCCAGCAGATGTAGTGAGAGCCAAGTCATTGTCTCATATCCACCTGATAATTTCCCTTGTTACAACTGCTCACACCATAAAAATCTCACTTAATCATCTACCTGCCTCCAGCCTGTAAGTAATGAGAGGCAGGATGGCGTTTAGCTGATTTTATCAAATGCTCTTTCTGGAGTTCTCCACTGGGAAAACCCTGAATCAATTAAAACACCAAGGAGAGGTGGAGAAAGGGGATTGGTACTCCCCAGTAGACACTCACTAGGCTTATCAACACGTTGCATTTCCACTGTCGAAGGGATGGATGAGCTCCATGGGGACAAGGTCAACTGAGCTGTGCCTGCAGCAGAGGAAATCACCACGGGGCAGGGAAAAACAACAACAAAACCACCAAAACCTGGAGCATCTCTTGACACATCTGCACATTTTTCAACAAGTACCTGGCAGCCTACATGGGGCACATTTGGCTTGGTTTCCCCATCCCTGCTGTGATCCTATTGTGGTGATGACCATGGCCCAGCTGCATCGCTTGAGAGCCCACATGTCCTGCTGAAAACAAGAGCTGCAGGCAGTGCTGGCTTCTCCTTGTCAAAACGACCCTTTCCATCTTCCTCTTCGTCCCCCAAAAGCTGCATTTGCAGAGTTTCTTAACTGTTTGTGGAGGAGGAGAAGGGAGAAGCTCTTTGCTGTGTAACAGGCACTTGCATGTTGACTGATGGGGAAAAAAAGAAAAGTGCATTTGCCACCGGGCACTGGGAGAAATGATGGATTGTCAGGTAGCAGACATCCCTCCCTGCCTTGGCAGGATATTGTATTCCATGTGCCACACAGGAACGCTGATAGATCCATAAAGCACTAGCCTTTTCCTCACCCCAACAAGCAGGGGCTGATAAATCTCCAGCTCTCTGGAGTTTGGTGGGAGCAGAAAAGCAGAGAAGCCTTCAGAGAGCAGCATCTCTTAAAAGACACTGGAGATGCCAATGGAGCTGTACCTCAATAATGCACAGACAAATCACTTTACCTATCCAAAAATGAGGTACTTCAGAACTGGAAGGGTTGGGGTTTTTTTGCAAGTATGTGCCCATTTCAGTCACACTCACTTTGGAAATGTCTCCCAGAGCCTTGGAAAACCTCTGCCCTCTTTTTGCACAAAGCATTTGAAAAGGTTTCTCTCCCGCTGTAGGGCACAAAACTTACTGTAACTGCACAATATTTCATGGGATAAAATCCCAGCCTGACCCAGACCTTTCCAAACCAGCTCTTAACTCTGGATAAAGGCTAAGTTTTGAAGAGATACCTAGATACACAGAATCCCAGCATGGTGGGGTTTGGAAGGGACCTCTGGGGAATCTAGTTTGACCCCCTTGCTAAAGTAGGGTCATCCAGAGTAGTTTGCCCAGGATCACAATGTCCAGGTGGGTTTGGAATCTCTCCAGAGAAGGAGAATCCACAAGCTCTCTGGGCAGCCTGCTCCAGTGCTCCATTACCCTTCAAGCAAAGGATTTTTTCCTCATGTTTAGATGGAGCCTCCCGTGTTCCAGTTTGTGCACAGCTCACCACACAGTTACCTGAAGAGTTCTGCTCCCTTTGTACAACCAAAGGCACACAAACACCTGATGAGGTTTGGAAGCTCTTCTACACACTCCCCATCTCTGGAGGACCCTATGGACAGCATGAAGGGGTGA
The DNA here is from genome assembly GCF_027791375.1 of Indicator indicator. NCBI lineage: Eukaryota > Metazoa > Chordata > Aves > Piciformes > Indicatoridae > Indicator > Indicator indicator. Next base: position 23,597,204 of record NC_072026.1, read on the forward strand.
AACACACAGCATGCCAATGTTTGGGGCATGCTGCTCATGGCACTTGGCCCTCAGGGAGGAAGGATGCTCATCACACTCCTCACCACTGCTCAAGTTGCAATCCCTGTCTCTTCTCCAGCTGGCAGCAAGTGAGGCTGAGCACCACCCGAGCTCCTGAGCGCAAGAGAACTGCTTGAGCTGCAGCTCTACAGAGGGAATCGAAGCAGAAGAGAGGGAATCAAAGCAGAAGAGATGGCAGAAAGTTATTCACCGTGCACTACTGCCTCTGCTGGGAGCACAGGGCAGGCGTTCCTCAAGTTGATATTTTCATTTATCATCTCCCAGTGATTAATCAGCTGAAGAGATGCTGCCAGGAGACAGCCCAGAAAGGACCAACCCAGAGCATTTGCGTACGAAAATAAAGTGCTGCTGACAGCTACCAAGCCAGGGCTGTCACACTGGGGACAACCTGCTTGCAGGGGGATCTGGGATGTAAAATCACAGAGCACTGCTGTGAACTACCTCTACACTGAGTGAGCAGCCTGACAGCTTCGGAGCAGGCATGGGAAGTGCTCAGCATTTAGCTGCGACCTGGTTCTACCTGAGAGGAGGTTGGAGGCAGGTAGGGGTCAGTTTCTTCTCCCTAGGAGCTGGTGACAGGATGAGAGAAAATGGCATCAAGTTGCACCAGGGGAGGTTTAGGTTGGACCTTAGGAAAAATGTCTTTGCTGCAAGAGTGGTCAGGCATTGGAACAGGCTGCCCAGGGAGGTGGTGGAGTCCCCATCCCTGGAGGTGTTCCAGAAACTTGGCACTTTGGGAGATGTCCAGAGAAGGGCAACGAGGCTGGTGAGAGGCCTTGAGCACAAGCCCTATGAGGAGAGGCTGAGGGAGCTGGGGGTGTTTAGCCTGGAGAAGAGGAGGCTCAGGGGTGACCACATTGCTGTCTACAACTACCTGAAGGGAGGTTGTAGCCAGGTGGGGGTTGGTCTCTTCTCCCAGGCAACCAGCAGCAGAACAAGAGGACACAGTCTCAAACTGTGCCAGGGGAGGTTTAGGCTGGAGGTGAGGAGAAAGTTCTTCACAGAGAGAGTGGTTGGCCATTGGAATGGGCTGCCCAGGGAGGTGGTGGAGTCACCATCCCTGGAGGTGTTCAAGAGGGGATTGGACGTGGCACTTGGTGCCATGGTTTAGATAGTCATGAGGTTTAGGGTGACAGGTTGGACTCGATGATCTTTGAGGTCTCTTCCAGCCTTCTTGATTCTATGATTCTATGATTTAATGGCCATGGTGGTGTTGGGTGATGGTTTGACCTGATGAACTTCGAGGTCTTTTCCTCTAAGAGCCCTTAATGACTTTATGATTCTCTGCTCCCACAAGAACCTTCCTGAAAAACACACTTGAGAGCTTCTGGCTCTTTACAGCTCCCTGAAAGGAGGTTTGAATGAGGTGGGGCTTGGTCTCTTCTCCCTAGTCACAAATGGCAGGACAAGGAAATGGCCTCAAGTTGCCCCAGGGGAATTTTAATTTGGATAATAGAAGAAACTTTTTCACTGAAAGGGTTCTCAAAGCCGGGCACAGGCTGCCCAGGGAGGTGGTTGAATCCCCATCCCTGGAAGTGTTTCAAAGAGGCAGAGCTGTGGTGCTGAGGGCCATAGTTTAGCACCAGCCTTGGCAGAGCTAGAGAATGATTGGACTTTATGATCTTGGAGGTCTTTTCCAATCAAAATGATTTTATGACTCTGTGATTCCCAGCACAGGCTCAACAGCACAGAGCAAGTAGGTGAAAGAACAGGCAGTGGGGTGCACAGGACTCGGTCAAAGTGCAAAGCCAGACTGGCTCTTTGCAGACCAGGTGGTCCAAGTAAGGGTGATGTGGCTCCACACCCTGAGGAAGCCACAGAATCACAGAACGTCAGAGGCTGGAAGGGACCTCCAGAGATCATCAGGTCCAACCCCCCTGCCAGAGCAGGATCACTTAGGGTAGTCTGCACAGGAATGCAGCCAGGTGGGTTTGAAAGTCTCCAGAGAAGAAGACTCCACAACCTCCCTGGGCAGCCTGTTCCAGTGCTCTGTCACACTCACTATAAAGAAGTTTCTCCTCATGTTGAGCTGAAATCTTCTATGTTCAAGTCTGTATCCATTGCTACTTGTCCTAATGCTGTGCACCACCAAAAAGAGCCTGGCCCCCTCCACTTGACCCCCACCCCTCAGCTATTGACAGACATTGATCAGATCCCCTCTCAGCCTTCTCTTATCCAGCCTAAACAGCCCCAGGTAGTGCCATTCTACCATGTGGAGAGCACACAAGCTGTGAGACAAGATTTGAGGCAGAAACAACAGAACTTACACTGAATACAGAAGCTGCTCCCTCTCCAGAGGAGGTCACAAGGTATTCAGGTGCCTTTCCAGGAGTGCTTTTATCTTCTGCAGTAGCAGCACAGTAAAACTTGATTTATGCCTTGTTAAATTATGTTAATGCTTAATATTGTATGCAAAAACTCTGTGAGGAGATATAACTGAGGAGTAGTTCTGCTTGGCTCACGCAGAAGCTGTCTCCAGTCACATGGTAATAAAGTGCTGCCAAAGGTGTCAGAAGCATTAGACTGCTCCCCAAATGCTGCTTTGAGGGTAGAAGAGTGGATGAGTGACTTCCTGCAACTTTCATCTCCAATAATTGAAGAAATTGTAGGGACACAGCATTCCTCCTGCTCCCCGGCACAGCTCAGGAGTCAGAGCTGGAGCCAGCGGGTTTGGAGTGGTCCCAACGGGCACTGAGCCCTGGCAAGGGAGGAGACTTTGGAACCAAGCAATCTGAAGCAGCATGAAGAGCTTCCATCAGCAACAGGGGGACTCTGGGGCCAGTAATGGGCTCCTGTAGTGTGCAGCATGATGGGCAACATCTCTGCTACTTGATGTATAGCAACTAAGGAAGACACTGGGGGGGAGCCAGTATCTTCTTCTTCCCCCTCCATCCTTCGTTCCCCTTTGAACTTCTCACTTCTTTCCCATTAAGGAAAAGTCACTGCTCAATGGTGAGAGGGGAAAACTGCAAACCAAAGGAGCTTCTGCTTTTGCAACCAGTTTCTCCAAGTTCCCACCAGACTCCATGGAGTTGCTGTGAGCACCATCCAGCAGCCAGGGAAGCAGCATGATGCTCACTAGCTGCACCTTCAGCTCACAAGGGGCACAGCACCCATCTGCCCCTCTTTTGCAGACATCTCTTGTTCCTCAGAGGCTCTCTTGGCCTCCTTGGGCTTCTACTCACAGAATCACAGAATTAACCAGGTTGGAAAAGACCTTCAAGATCATCAAGTCCAACCTATCACCCACCACCATCTCATCAGCTAAAGCATGGCACTAATTGCCTCATCCAGGCTTACTGCTCCAGGTCTCCCAGTGCAGACATGATGTCAGTGCTGAGTGTGGCTGGCTGTATCCCAGAGCCCTTCTCTGCCTGGCAGGTGAGAGTCCCACAAGCTTTGCCATCAAGAGCTCCTTTGGCCTTTGTCCCTGCTCCAGCCCATCACACTGGGAGACCATGACCTGGCACTGATTAGTTCTTTTCAGCTGCATTTGTGGCCTGATCCTTCCCAAACTGATGGCAGCAGCAGCAACAGCTACACAATAAGCTGTCCAAGCATTCCTCCCAGCTAGCTGAGCTCAGAGCTCAGCATACATTGGGCTTTTTGTTCCCAGCATTCTCACTTGCATCTGTGAAGACATTAACAGATCTCAGAGGGCTTCCCAGCATGGTGGGGATTGGAAGGGTCCTCTGGAGATCATCTAAGTCCAACCCCTCTGCTAAACCAGGGTCACCCAGAGCAGGCTGCATAAGAACACATCCAGGTGGGCTTGGAATCTCTCCAGAGAAGGAGACTCCACAACCTCTCTGGGCAGCCTGCCCCAGGGCTCCAGAACCCTCACAGCAAAGGTTTTCCTTAAGTTCAAGTGAAACTTCTTTGGTTCTAGTTTGTGCCTGTTGCCCCTTGTCCTGTCCCTGGGCACTATTGAAAAGCACCCAGCCCCATCCTCTTGCCCCCAACCCTTTAGCTATTGATCAGCAATAAGAAGATCCCCCCACAGGCTCCTACTCTCCAAGCTGCAGAGCCCCAGGTCTCACAATCTCTTCTCATGAGAGAGATGCTCCAATCTTCTTGCACAAGCCAGATAATCTAATCAAAACCACACCAAGCCAAGCCAGGAAGATTTAACACTTGTGCATCTGAAGGCATGTAGCAACCACCTCATTATCCTGCTGCTTTCACCTCTCCGTGGAGGAGGACAAAGTATTGACAGAGGGGACGTTTGCTTTTAAAAGGAGCCTCACCAGACGTCCACATTTGTCTCATTCCCAATCAGTTAGAATAATGAATCACCTCAGAGAGAGAGAGATTTGGGTTGTTTTGAAATGCTAAATCATTCCTGCATGCAATGCATAAATGTCAGGCCTCTCAAACAGCTCTTTGGAGGGTTGGGGGGGAAGGGGGTGGGGGAGGTTGTGAATGTTATTATCTCAAACATTAAGCAGAAATTGAGAAGTAGGGAAGTGTGAATCACAGCTGGTTTCTCCTGACTTCTTCTGTCCTCTGAGACTGCAACCCCCACACCTGAGCTATGGGTGTCTCAAGCAGAAATTCTCCTCAAGCACAGAAATCTCTCTGAGGGGGGGACAGGATGGGAAAGAAAAGGGGAACAAGTCACTATGCTCCATCACCACTTTGTGGCTCCGGTGTAGGGCACCTCAGAGGTGCTCCATAAACTCAGGGATTAATGAAATTAGGTCAAAACTCCACTTTAATGAAGACAGAATAAAGCTGCTGACAAATCACTCCAGAGGGCTTGGCCAGCAAAGAGAAACGAGCCTGAGCTTGTTATTTTGAGTGCTTTGGGGTGGTTAAAAGCAGTGTGAAGGTACAGGAGGTGCAGGGCACATGGCTGGGCAGCACTTGGAGGTGGCACTGCACAAACACAGGACCCAGAGCCTTAAGACATGGGAGAGGAGAACAGAGCTGCCAGGACCAAAGCACTGCTGGGACCAGTGGGCATCTCCAGAGCAACCCAAGCACAAGTGGTATTTTAGGACTTCATTTTAGCCTCACTCTAAGTGCAAGCATTTAGAAATAAAAGTGACCATGATGCATTATTCAGCAGGCTGGTTTAGGAGAAACTGAATAATTTAAACAGCACATGCTTAAAGCCAAGTGGTTTTCCTTCCCTGTGCCCCCCTCCCTTGCTCTCATTGCACCTTCTCTGAGGCCAGCAGTAAATGTCCTGCTGATTGTGGCAGAGTGGAGCAAGCAGAATTCAGACCTGACCCAAGATCTTGCAGGGATTTGTCCTCATTTGTGACCTGAGCAAAGTAAGAAGGAAGAACTTGGGAAGAAAGAGGTTTGGCTCTGCTAGAAACTGCTCTATCAAATGAGAATTGTTGAGTTATATGGAACTAGCCCAATGCTGTCAGGGACCAGCACTGAGTATTCACAAGGGGAGTGGTGATGGTGGTGAAGGTGGAGCTTTGGTTCAAGCTTCCCCTGGAAAGCAAAACCCTGGTTCATCAATAAAATAGTTCACTTTGAGAGCAAAACCATAGAATGGTCTGGGTTGGAAGGAACCTCCAGAGGTCATCCAGTTGCATGGTACAGAATCACAGAATGGTAGGGGTTGGAGGGGACCTCTGGAAATCATCCCAGCCAACTTCCCTGCCAAAACAAGATCAGCTAGGGCAGGTCATACAGGACACATCCAGACAGGTCCTGAAAGTCTCCAGAGAAGGAGACTCCACAACCTCTCTGGACAGCCTGCTCCAGGGCTTGGTCATCCTCACATTGAAGTTCTTCCTCATGTTGAAGTGGAACTTCCTGGGTTCCAGTTGTATCCATTGCCTCTTATCCTATCACAGGACACTACTGAAAAGAGCCTGCTCCCTTTTTCTTGACACCCACCCTTCAGAGATTTGTAAGCAGTTTTCTCTTCTCCCTGCTAAACAGCCCCAGGTCTCTCAGCCTTTCCTCATCAGACAGATGTTCCTGTCCCCTCATCATCCTCACAGCCAATGTTGGACTCTCTCCAGTAGTTCCCTGTCCCTCTTGAACTGGGAAGCTCAAAACTGGGCACAATACTCTAGGTGTGGCCTCACTAGGGCAGGGAAAGTGTAATTAGCCAGTGGAATGTTCTGCCCAGGGAGGTGGCAGAGTCACCATCCCTGGAGGTGTTCAAGAAAAGCTTGGCTGTGGCACTTGGAGCCATGGTTTAGTTGTCAGGAGGTGTAGGTATTAAGTAATAGGTTGGACTTGATGATGTCTGAGGTCTTTTCCAACCTAGTTGACTCTATGATTCTGAGTAGAGGGAGAAGAGAACCTCCCTCAACCTGCTGGTCACACTCTTCTTCATGCACCCCAGGATACCATTGGCCTTCTTGGCCACAGGGACACATTGCTGTCCCCTGGAGAACTTGTTGTCCCATGGATAACCTACTGTGGAGCAGATTGCTGTCCCTTGGATAACTTACTGTCCTATGGATTGCTGTCCCATGGATGAACTTATTGTCCACAAAGGGGAAAAAAAAAAAAAGTCAGCTAATACCTGTGGGCTGCACTTGGGCTGCAGCTGCAACACCAATTTCCACCCCCCCCACACACAAACCCCCAGGTGCTGAGAACACAAAGCTGCTGCCTGCTTCATTTCCAAATGGATTTCCACCTTTATTAGATCCCCCTGATAGAAATGTACAAGCAGGGACAAATCCAATTAGTTCCCCTAATAGTCTTGCATGATGAGATTGGCCTGACCAGCTGAGGGGAGGATTCTGCACAAATGAAAGAGCATTTCCATAAAACTGAAAAGGTAATTTAGCAATTTGGCAAGAAAACTCAGCAATCTTCTGAGGAAACTAATAGCTTTTTTTTTTTTTTTTTTGTAATATAAGCTAATCTGTCTAGGGTAGGGAAAGGAAAAAAAAAACAACAACCCAACAACATGTAAAGCATTAAAGAATCAACCCTACCACTAAATGTAATAATAATAATAACAAAAGCTCCTCAAATTATGTCTTATTACCCAGCTTTGTTCATTTGCAGACTCTGCAGAAATAAAGGAGTCTCTGTGCTCTTGTATGATCAGCAGCAGCATTTCCTCACACAGCTGGAAGCAACAAAGTCCATGCAAGCTCCCACCCTCCACCATCATCCAAAAAACAAAAAGGGATATTTTCTGCTCTGTCATTTCAAGTCAGCCCCAGGGCACAGATTGTGGCAGGTGGGAACTGGCCAAGCTGCAAGAGGTTTCATGGCACCACTGGGCTGAGATCAGCCAAAGAGGGCTGTAGTGATACGACAAGGGGCAATGGCTTCAAACTAGGGAAGAGTAGATTTAGATTGGATGTTAGGGACAAGTTCTGCACCATGAGGCTGGTGCAACACTGGAACAGGTCGCCCAGGGAGGTGGTTGAGGCTCCAGCCCTGGAGATATTCAAGGTGGGCAACCTGATCTAGTTGGGGATGTCCCTGCTGACTACAGAGGGGTTTGGACTGGATGAGCTTTGGAGGTCCCTTCCAACCTAGACCCTTCTATGATTGTCTTCTGGAAGTATTTGGAATCACCTGAGGCCTTTTTTGGAGGGGACATTAACTCAGTCTCCATTGGTTGGATTATCTGACCTCCTGTAGAGCACAGCTTCAAACTGCCTCCTTGTTGCCACTTCCCCTCACTCATCCACACTGCTCTGGAGGCATCTGAATTCAACCTGAAGACATCACAAGGTGGAGACCTCAGGGTTTGCCTTCCTACTTCCATCCCTCAGTGCCCTCTGCTCCAAAACCCATCTCTCGTTTCTCCACTGCACATGCCCAGCAAAACAGTGGCTTTGGCTGCACGGATTGACAGCCAGATAAAAATGAGTCAGGGTGTGCCCAGGTGGCAAAGAAGACCACCATCATCCTGGCCTGGATCAGCAATAGTGTGACCAGCAGGACCAGGGCAGTGATTGTCCCCTGGAATCAGCACTGGTGAGGCCACACCTGGAGTCCTGGGTTCAATTTTGGGTCCCCCGCTCCAAGAAGGACATTGAGGTGCTGGAGCAGGTCCAGAGAAGAAGGGGGAGGATCTGGAGAACAGGGCTGGGGAGGAGCAGCTGAGGGAGCTGGGGGTGTTTGGTCTGGAGAAGAGGAGGCTGAGAGGAGACCTTGTTGCTCTTTACAGCTCCATGGAAGGAGGTTGCAGTGAGCTGGGGGTTGGTCTCTTCTCCCTAGTGGCAAGTGACAGGATGAGAGCAAACGGCCTCAGTGGCACCAGGGGAGGTTTAGGTTGGATATTAGGAAAAATGTCTTTCCTGAAGGAGTGATCAATGATTGGAACAGGTTGCCCAGGGAGGTGGTAGAATCCCCATCCCTGAAGGTGCTCAAGAAATGTGTGGACATGGCACTGTGGGACATGGTTTAGTGATCATGGTAGTTTTGGGTTGGATTTGATGATCTTAGAGGTGTTTTCCAACCAAAGCAATTCTCTGAGTCTAACTCCCTAGCACCCACACAAACTCCCCACAGCCCCTTTACAAACCTGCTGAGAAACACTGCCGCAGCAGGCAGCTACAAATACAGCTGCAGATGGAATCCCTCAGTGTTCCAAGGGTAGCTCTGAACGGGAATAACTTGACATTTCATTCTGGGACAACAGTGAAATGTCAACATCTGCTGTGGAAACACAGAACAGTTATTAAATTAACACCACTTCCAGCTTTTAAGCATAGAGTAGAGTAACCTCATACCAGGATGAGCTTGGACAAAACCATACTCAGCTTCAGGGTTTGACTTGAAGGCAGCAGCTGGCTGAGCTGGAGCACAGGAGATCAGGACCTGCTCTGGGTGGCAGGATGTCAAGGATGGAGAGCCCATAGCTGCAGCCTGCCAGCTCAGGGATTGCCATGTCTACATCAGCTGGATTGCTAGAGTCTAGAAATGCATCCCTCATAGTATTTTGCAGGGCAAGGGTCTGTAACTACCATGGAGAACTCAGAACACCTCTTAGGACTTGCATGAGCTTCCCTGTGACACAGCAGAGCAAACCAAAGCTCCTTTGGTGTTTAACTATAGGTCTGAAGTTTCTTACAATGGTTTATTTGAGGATTTTACCTTTTGCTTCCTCTGATCATGAAGCAGGCTGCATGTCCCAAAATCTCAGGATGGTAGGGGTTGGAAGGGACCTCTGGAGAGGTAGTCCAACCTCCATGCTAAGGCAGGGTCACCCACAACAGGTCGCACAGGATCATGTCCAGGAGGTTTTGGAAGTCTCCAGAGAAGGAGACTCTACAACCTCTCTGGGCAGCCTGCCCCAAGGCTCCAGCATCCTCAAAGTCAAGAATTTTCTTGTTAAGTTCAAGTGAAACCTCTTGGGTTCCAATTTGTCCTCATTGCCCCTTGTCCTGTCACTGGGCACCACCAAAAAGAGCCCAGCCCCATGCTCTTGCCCCCCCCTCTTTGGTTATTGATCAGATCCCCTCTCAGGCTGCTCTTCTCCAAGCTAACCAGCCCCAGGTCTCTCAGCCCCTCCTCATAAGAGAGATGCTCCAAGCCCTTCAGCATCTTCCTAATCATCTCCTAGCATAAAATGTGTTGTGGTCTTGCTCTGTTGTCTTCAAAGTGAAACATTTCCCCCTGACATGATGAAGACAAGGTGAGACCATACAGAAGCTGACAGAGTGGTTGGAAAGCAAAAGCCTCCTGAGGCTCAGCAGGCAGAGGGGGATACCAACAGGAGCTTTGCCATTCACAGCTTCTCTATACCACCACCAAGCAGCCAGCCAGTAAACATGGACAGCCAAAAACAGCCTGGGAAAAGTGCAAATCAAGGTGCATTTGGGGGAAGAGGCTCCAACCCCTGTGCAGCAGTCAGTCCCAGCCAGGAGCAGGGCTGGGCAGCTCATCCTCTCTGCAGGACTGTGTCCAAGAGGCAGCCAGGGCTCCCCTGTGGCACTCACAACCCTGAGAGGCACCAACCTGGGCAGCAGCTCACCCCAGCAGCTCAATATTGACAAGGAGACCTCTCAGCAGCCTGCCAGTACCTGAAGGGTCCTACAAGAGCTCTGGGGAGGGACTGTTTAGAAGGGATTGTGGTGACAGGACAAGGGGCAACGGTTTGAAGCTGGAGCAGGGGAGATTTAGATTGGACATTAGGAAGAGATTCTTTCCTATGACTGTGGTGGAACACTGGAACAGGTTGCCCCATCCCTGGAGACATTCAAGGCCAGGCTTGGTGGGGCTGTGCACAACCTGGTCTAGTTGGGGATGTCCCTGCTGAGGACTGGATGACCTCTGGAGGTCTCTTGTAACTCAAAGCATGGTATGAATTTGTGAAATCACTTCTCCCCATCTTGGCTAGAAGGAGCACCACGAACTTGGCACTGCGAGAACATTGGAGCTGTGCTTTATGAATTGGCCTGAACGCAGGCCAAATCCCAAAGTACTCAAGGACATTGGTGCTAGAGATTTTTTTATTTTTTTTATCTGAAGGGAAGTTACTGTATTTAACCATGAGGAGGAGATGGTTAAAAATAAAAGGGTTGCTAGAGCCAGCATCAAAGGGGCAGCACTTGAACCTGGTTTGGAAAGCAATCAGTACAGAAACTGTCCTGGGTTTCTGTCCCCATAGTGACCATGCATCTACAGAGGGGTTTTAAAAAAGCCTAAGTCAGCTGGTCTCTCTCCTTGGACATTTTATGCCATTCTGGAGGAGCCTTTTGAGTGCTCACAAGGTTGGATGCAGCAAAGTGCTGAGTCTTAAGATGTAATTGCAGCTCTTTCAAAGGAGGCCAGATCTGCAGCAGAGCGTGGCACGGCGGTAATGCTGCTTGGCATCAAGCTGAGCATGCTGAGGTCAGCCCACAGAGAGGGACCCAGAGGGATCACCAGTGTTCCCAGACTAGCAACAGGAAGCCCAGTTTTGTTTCCATACCCAGCTTCTTGACTGGGCTAAGAGGTGAGGAAGGAGCCCAGTGTGTTACCTGTGAGCCTACATCCCATGGGAAGTGAGGATTGGCTGTGAGTGGGGACAGCTTGTGCCAGAGTGACTCAAATGCCTCATGCATCATCTGATGGCATTTCAGCTCCTGTGCCAACCACAGCAGTAGATCTGCAACAAAAGAACTTAATTTAATGTGGCTAAACCCTGCTACAATAGAGCTTAGTCCTCAGGGCTGCAGTGCCGGAAATGGGGTGGTGGAGCTTAGCTTAGCATCACTGCTCTGAGCCTTTAACCCCATTCACTCTGACCCAGATCCTGGCCCAGATGAAACTAGTGGTAATTATCTGGTTTACCTTCAGTCCCTGAATATTACCAGAGAGCCAGAATTTCCCCCAGAGTGTCTGGAAAGCTTTCCTCCACTTCTACCAACTTCCCACAACCCTGCAAAGAGGTTTGCTCCGGATTTAAACTCCATCATCACCTGCCAGCTGGTTACACCTGGAGATCCATGGGAGAGCCATAGCAGAGGAGAACAATCTCTTTCAAGAAGAAATAACTTTTCTGCCCACACTGTGGCTGGCTGGCCACATCCAGGTCTGGCAAGAGGCAAGGAGTCACCTATCCAACCACATCCATCTCCTTCCCGAGATGCTGCTCTGCACTGCAACTCATCACAGGCAACAGTGAGAGCAAAGCCACCAAAGAAACCACCTGCTTCCAGCTTGGGAAAAGCCCAGCTGCTCAGCAGCAATTATTTATGTCACCCTGGATGGAGGGGAAAATACAGGAGGAGGGAAGGAAATTGTCAGCAGTCAGGGCACCGCATCACTGCTGCTCTCTCTCCATCAGCACCAGCATCCTCTCTGCTTCCAGCAGCCTCACTCCCAGGGTTCACTTATTCATCTCAGGGGTCACACTGGCATAACTGCAGAGACACCCAGGCTCAAAGAGCTCAAATGAAGTGAGGATCAGAAAGAGAAGGATGGTGCTAGGAGTTTGTGTTGTGTTTGCTTGCCCCATCCTCTGCCCATGAGCTGGTTGTGTCCAGGGACACGTTTCTCCCCCAGAGCTGCAATACCTCAGCCAGACTGAATCACAGAATCAGTCAGGGTTGGAAGGGACCACAAGGCTCAGCCAGTTCCAACCCCCCTGCCATGGCCAAGGACACCTCACACTACATCAGCCTGGCCAGAGCCTCATCCAGCCTGGCTGCAAACACCTCCAGGGATGGAGCCTCAACCACCTCCCTGGACAACCTATTCCAGTGTCTCACCACTCTCATGGGGAAGAACTTCTTCCTCACGTCCAGTCTGAATCTCCCCACTTCCAGCTTTATTCCATTCCCCCCAGTTCTATCACTACCTGATAGCCTAAAAAGTCCCTCCCCAGCTTTCTTGGAGCCCCCTTCAGATACTGGAAGGCCACAAGAAGGTCTCCTTAGAGCCTTCTCTTCTCCAGACTGAACAGCCCCAACTCTCTCAGTCTTTCCTCATAGCAGAGCAGCTCCATCCCTCTGCTCATCCTGGTGGCCCTTCTCTGGACACCTTCCAGCATGTCCAGATCCCTCTTGTAATAGGGGCTCCAGAACTGGATGCAGTACTCCAGGTGGGGTCTCACCAGAGTGGAGCAGAGGGGGAGAATCACCTCCCTTGCCCTGCTGGCCACACTTCTCTTGCTGCAGCCCAGGCTCTGCTTGGCTCTCTGGGCTGCAAGTGCTCACTGACAGCTCCTGTTGAGCTTCTCCTCCCCCAGCACCCTCAAGTCCCTCTCCTCAGGGCTGCTTTCCAGCCACTCACTGCCCAGCCTGGATTGGTGCTTGGGATTGTCTTGACCCAGATGCAGGACCTTGCACTTGGTCTTGTTGAACCTCCTGAGGTTGTCCTGTGCTCACCTCTCCAGCCTGTCCAGGTCCCACTGGATGGATCCCTTCCCTCCAGCTGTCTGCTGCACCACACAGCTTGGTGTCATCAGCAAACCTGCTGAGGGTGCACTCAGTCATAGAAGACATTAATCATAGAATGGGTTTGATTGGGAATGACCTTTTAAATCATTGAGTCCAACCATTTTCTAACTCTACCAAATCTGGTGCTAACCCTTGTCCCTCAGTACCACACCTCTGCCTCTTTGAAACACCTCCAGGGATGGGGTTCCAACCACCTCTCTTGGGAGCTGTCCTCCAAAATGCTTCACATAAGAGGACATGAAAAAAAAATTGGAGAGAGCAAGCAAATAAGAAGCATATCTAGGATGAGGTGACTAGGATGATCTGGAGTGATGCAAAGCCAACAGTGGGGCTTGGACAGAAACTGAGGTTCAAGCAGCAGGAGCAGGATGGCACAAACTCACTCACAGCAGGGGGCAGCCAGGGCTCCAAGAACCAGCAGCCTTCGGACACCTGTCCAAGCAGCCATCGTGGGACATGGGGGAGCAGGGGTTTAAATTAGGGAGTTTTATCCAGGTGAAGTTTGGAAAAGCCTGCAAAAAGGCAACAAATCTGTTGGAACTCTTGGCAAGCAGGACATAGCCATGCTGAAGGGGTTTCCCACCACACCTTCTGACTGAATAGTTCTCAAGCTAACAGGTGGAGTGTTGTGTTTTACTGCAGTCACTGTGACACTTCTGACACGTTTAAGGCTATCTGGTAGCCTTTGCCCCACCAGAAATCACTGTGGGGCATGAGCTCAGTCCTCATTTCTGATTATCCTGTCCCATGTCAACAGACATTTGCTGCTCTGACACTGGGGTGTGAGAGCAGGAGGATTTCTTCAGACCCATAAATTGCTGCTCACACTGCCTGTGAGAGCGAAGTGTTCTGTTAGCACAAATGAAGAGGGTTTGGGAGAAGAAACATCTCAGAGGACTTTCCTTGGTGCCACTCATAGGTCTGCCCCTGCTCCACTCTCAGTCCCTGTGCAGCCACCACAAAGACATCAGCATCTTCCTTTGACACCACCCCAAGCATTCTTCCTTTGGTTCCAAGTCATAAACCCAGGAGTGTTATTTGCCACACTGACAAACAGAACTTGATGATCTTTTCCTACCCAAAGGACTCCATTCTATGAAATCCACCTTGCTTTCTGCTTAAAACAACATATTCCCTCTGGGTATCTGCTGGGACATTTCTATCCAAAAAAAAGAAAAGAGTTAAGGAGAGGACTAGACACGAGTCAGAGGCAGCATTATTAACTATCAAGGGCAAGGGACACAAACTGAGACACAGGAAGCTCCACCTCAACAGGAGATAAAGCTTCTTCACTGTGAGGGTGCTGGATCCCTGGAGCAGGCTGCCCAGAGAGGTTGTGGAGTCTCCTTCTCTGGAGACTTTCCCAGAATCACAGAAACATTCAGGTTGGAAGACCCTCAGGATCACCAAGTCCAACCCAGAACCCTACTCTACAAGGCTCACCCCTAAACCATAGCCCCAAGCACCACATCCAAACCACCTTGAAACACAGCCAGGCTTGGGGACTCCACCACCTCCCTGGGCAGCACATTCCAATCCTTGACCACTCTTGATGGCAAAAATATTTCTTAATGTCCAATCTGAACCTACCCAGTGGCAGCTTGAGGCTGTTCCCTCTTGTTCTGTCACTAATGACCTGTGAGAAGAGACCAGCAGCAGCCTCTCCACAACCTCCTTTCAGGGAGCTGTAGACAGCAATGAGGTCTCCCCTCAGCCTCCTCTTTTCCAAACTAACCATCCCCAGCTCCCTCAGTCTCTCTTCATCAGATTTATTCTCCAGGCTCTTCACAGCTTCCTCATCCTCTTCTGCACTCACTTCAGCACCTCCACATCTGTCCTTTACTGAGGTGCAAAACCCATCTGGATGTGTTCCTGTGTGGCCTGCCCTGGGTGATTCTGCTCTAAGCAGGGGGGGTTGGGACTGGATGATCTCTGGAGGTACCTTCCAATCCTTGCCTTTCTACAGTTCAATGAACTCCATTCTCTTTAAAATCACAGGAGCTGAGCTAACTCACACAGCAGCCAGCAGCTTGGTGAGACAGTGGTGGTAAATCCCCATGGGGCTGGGTGACAGCATGGTGACACTGCCAAGAGCATGCCTGCACTGGGGAGGATGCAGGTGCCAGGGTGATCAAAGGCCACTCACCTGAGGCTGGCAGAGCAGCAGCAGCACACTGAGAAGAGACATTTATTATGCAGAGCTGATGCCACTAGAGTAAATGGAGTTTGCCCAGAGGAATAATGAGGCAGGGAAATAGTTACAGCAAACACTGGAGATGTTTTCTTGAGTAGGGGTCATGATGATGATGATGATGCTCAGGTGGACTTTGAATGTGCAGGCTACAGGCACGTTCATCCTCATTCACCACAGCTCACAAAAATCCTAGAATCATTAAGGTTGGAAAAGAACTCTAAGATCATCCAGTTCAACCTTCTGCGCAACACCACCATGGCCACGAAACCATGTCCCACAGTGTCATGGCCACAGGTTTATTGAACACTTCCAGGGATAGTGACTCCACCACCTCCCTGGGCAGCCTGTTCCAATCACTGACCACTCTTTCATTTTTCCTGATATCCAATTTAAACTTCCACTGGTGCAACTTGAGGCCATTTCCTCTCATCCTGTCACTTGTCACTAAGGAGGAGAGCTGAACCCCCACCTCACTGCAACCTCCTCTCAGGGAGTTGTAGAGAGCAATGAGGTCTCCCCTCAGCCTCCTTTCCTCCACACTAAACATCCCCAGCTCCCTCAGCTGCTCCTCCCCAGCCCTGTTCTCCAGACCCTTCACCAACTTCATTGCCCTTCTCTGGACATCCTCCAACCCCTTAATGTCTTTCTTGGAGTGAGGGCACCAAAACTGCACCCAAGACTCCAGGTGTGGCCTCACCAGTGCTGATTCCAGGGGGACAATCACTGCCATGCTCCTGCTGGCCACACTATTGCTGGCCCAGGCCAGGATGCTGGTGGTCTTTGCCACCTGGGCGCCCCCTGGCTCATCTTTATCTGGCTGTCACCCAGCACTCCCAGGTCTTTCTCTGCTGAGCAGTTTCCAGCCACTCTGCCCCAAGCCTGGAGCCTTCACGGGGCTGTTGTGACCCAAGTGCAGGACTCTTGGACTGTGGGGGCTGAAGCTGTGCCGAGGCTGCAGTGCCCAATCCTTCCCGAACAGGAGAGAGGCTGGGGCTGGAGATGCAGGTGGCTGGGTGAGCTGCAGTCCTTGCGGTTCTTTGCTCAGCAGCAGCCTGCCCTCATGTGGTGAATGCGGAACCGGGAGGATGAAGGCACCGGACTGAAGCTGTCCAGGGAACCTGCCGGGGCCGGGAGTCATAGAATGGTCCAGGATGGAATGGACTTCCAAAAGTCATCCAGTCCAACTTCCCCGCAGTCAGCAGGGACATCCCCAACTAGATCAGGCTGCCCAGAGTCCTGTCGAGCCTCACCTTGAATATCTCCAGGGCAGGAGCCTCAACCATCACCCTGGGCAACCTGTTCCAGTGTTCCACCACTCTCATAGTAAAGAACTTATTCCTCACATCCAATGTAAATCTGCTCTTCTCTAGTTTGAAGCCATCACCCCTCATCCTGTCCCCACAGGCCTTTGCAAACAGTATCTCTCCATCCTTCCTGTAGCTCCCTTCAGGTCCTGGCAGGCTGCTATTAGGTCTCCCCAGAGCTTTCTCTTCTCCAGGCTGAACACCCCCAGCTCCTTCAGCCTGTCCTCACAGCAGAGCTGCTGCAACCCCCTGATCATTTCATGACCCTCCTCTGGACCCTCTCCATCAGGCCCACGTCCTTCCTATATTGAGGGCTCCAGACCTAGATGCAGTACTCCAGGTGAGGTCTCACCAGAGCAAAGTGGCAGAATCACCTCTCTGGATCTGCTGACCAGGTGGGTGTTGGTCTCTTCTCCTTAGTAGCAAGTGGCAGGATGAGAGGAAATGGCCTCAAGTTCCACCAGGGAGGTTTAGTTGGACATTAGAAGTAATTTCTGCAATAAAAGGGATCTCAGGGACTGGAACAGACTGCCCAGGGAGGTGGTTGAATCCCCACCCTTGGAGGTGTTTCAAAGAGGCAGAGATGCGGTGCTGAGGGACAATGCTTAGCACCAGCCATGGCAGAGTTAGAGAACAGTTGTACTTCATGATCTGAACGGCCTTTTCCAAACAAAATGATTCTGTGGGTCTCTAAAGCACTTACCATGAAGTTTCCCCAGGAGAGACTGAGCAGCCATCTCACCCTTCTTTCTGCACTGTATCATGATCAAGAGAACTAAACCAATGCTAATCTATCTGTTAAGATGTCATGTGCTGCTCTGGGATTGAAGGGGTAACCCTCAGGCACAGCGTTCCACAGCTCTGAGGATGATTTGTGAGGTTTTCATCATCAACATCATTTTGGTTGAGCAGAAATCACAAAACAAGGACGTGGAAGTTTGCAGAAGGTGAAGGAGAAAGCAGAGAGTCAATTCTTCTCACACCTTTCTGTATCCTTTTCTCACAGAATGGTGAAGGTTGGAAGGGACTTTTGAAGATTATTTAGTCCAACCCCTCTGTTAGAGCAGGATCATTCAGAATAAATCCTCTATGTCACTGCAAATCCAGATTTGTCATCAGTCACAGCAGAACACTTTTGGCAATACAAAAGACCCCTTAGAATAAGAAAATAAAGGAAAATGGGGAAAAAAAGAAAGAGAGAAGCCATATCAGCCAGTCCTGCAGCCTCCCCAAGGGAGCAGTGATGTCTGGAGAGTATGGGCAGGACAAAACTTCCACCTCCTGGCACAGCACTTTCCCCTTAGTCCCTGATTCCTTCCACACAGAATGACAGAATGCATTGGGTTGGAAGGGACCCTCAAAGGTCATCTTGCCCAATCCCCCTGCAGTCAGCAGGGACATCTCCAACTAGATCAGGTTGCTCAGAGCCCCATCACATTTGACCTTGAATATCTTCAGGGATGAGGTCTCACATCTCTGGACAACCTGTTCCAGTATTTTATCACTCCTAATGTCCAGCCTAAATCTACCCTGCTCTAATTTCAAACCACTGTCCCTTGTCCCCTTGCTACATAGCCACCAGTTCTGGTTGGTTTTCCCCATCTAATTAGCTCCTTTCTGGTCACATATTTAGCAGAGAAGTTTAGCCACTGTGGCAATAGTTTGTCAAATTAGCGCTCCATGGTTTCCACGTGGGCAGCACCCCAGGTGAGGCAATGAAGCTGGGGAAGAGCCTGGAGAATAAATTTTACAAAAAGCAACTGAAGGAGCTGGGGCTGTTTACTTTGAAGAAGAGGAGGCTGAGAGGAGACCTCGTTGCTGTCTACAACTACCTGAAAGGGCATTGTAGAGAAGCTGGTGCTGGTCTCTTCTCACAGGTAATTAGTGATAGAACAAAAGGGAATGGCCTCAAGCTGTGACTGGGTAGGTTTAGACTGGGCATCAACAAAAAAATTTTCCCAGCAAGAGTAGTCAGGCATTGGAATATGCTGCACAGGGAAGTGTTGAAAGGTCATTTGGATGTGGTGTTTGGGGATATGGTTCAGGGGTGAACCTTGTAGAGTTATCAGTTGGACTTGGTGATCCTGAGGGTCTTTTCCAACCTGAATGTTTCTGTGATTCTGTAATTCTAAAAGCTTTTTATGCAGAAACCCTCCAAGAAAGGTGGAAAGTTGAGAAGTCAGCTCCCAGCAGCATCAGTTTGCGGCAGGAGCCACATCACCATTACCAAGAGCTAACCTCAGCACAAGGACAGGGGCTGGGATTTTCAAACTGCTCTCAGGGACTGAAGTGCCTATCTCAGAGCACTGGAAACGATCCCAGATGGATGTTCTGGGGCTCGGTGCTGCTCTGAGGAGTGGTGTTTGTTAAAGCACTTAACGAGCATCTGCACCGCTGCTGGCTCCAGGCTTTGCTGCTAACGAAGGCGGAGGAGTGGTCCAGCTTTGGGAGAGGAAAGAGGCTGTGTTTAGGGCAGGAAGATCTTAATTTTCTTTTGATTGCTGCAGCGAAGCTCTGGGCAGGCCGGCAGGCTGGCTGACAAAGCGTGACCTTTGAAGTCCTAAGAGATTTGTTACCTCTCTCAAGCTTTCAATCGGCCCTGCCAGCCATTTGCTATTGCTGCAGGGCACCTACTGAGGAAGCAGGTTTGGTGCCCCCCACCCGCAGAAAACAGAAGAAGGACACTTTGCACCAAAGAGACCATTCCCATTTCTTAAAAAAAAAAAAAAAAAAAAAAATGCAGGAAAGGAGGGGGGGACTAAAAGAGGGACGGGGAAGAGAGAAACTAACTAAAAGGGGAGGGGGGGGGGGAAGAGAGAAAGTGACTAAAAGATGAGGGGGGAAGAGAGAAACTAACTAAAAGAGGGAGGGGAAGAGAGAAACTAACTAAAAGGGGGGGGGGAAGAGAGAAACTGAGTAAAAGGGAGGTGAAAAGAGAAACTAACTAAAAGGCGGGAGGGGGGGGGGAGGGGAAGAGAGAAACTAAAATAATTTTTTTAAAAGAAAACCCACAACACTTTACTCCAGCTCTGCATCACCAGAGCAGGAAAAGCTGATTTCCTATCCTATACATCTACCTAAACCCAGCATTGGTGATTTCCCCTTTGGTTCAGCACTGCAAGCCCCTACAATTTTACCCATTCCTTAGGCAAATGACCCCTGAGCTTCACAAGCCCCACTTGCAATGGCAAAGGTGCTCCTGCTCCAGCAGCTGGCACTGACTGCAGAAGCACAGTAACTGAGCTCAATAAGCAGATGTAAAAGGCCCAGGAGGAGGTGTGTCACTCTGGTGCATCACAGGATGTTAGGGATTGGAGGGGACCTCTGGAGATCAAGTCCAAGCCCCCTGCCACAGCAGAACCATGGAATCCAGCACAGGTCACACAGGAATGCATGTGGGTATTGGGGGCTTGAAAGTCTCCAGAGAAGGAGACTCCACAACCTCTCTGGGCAGCCTGTTCCAGGGCTCTGGGACCCTCCCAGTGAAGAAGTTCCTCCTCTTGCTGAGGTGGAACCTCCTGTGCTGTACTTGATATCCACTGCCCCTTGTCCTATCACAAGCTGCACCTGAGCAGAGCCTGTCCCCTCCCTCTTGACACTCAGGCCTCAGATATTTATAAACATTTATTAAATCCCCTCTCAGTCTTCACATCCTCACAGGGGATTTCATAGTGGGAACACAAGTGCAGCTAGAGAGGAGACTGAGGGCAACAAAGGGATTTGCTTTCTCAGCCAGCAGGTCCAGGTTGAGAGCAGGTCTGGATCTGCACTGCACTTGGTTCAGTGAGCACTCTAAATAAATCAGCAATGTTCCCACTTTTCTGTCAGCTGTGATTTAAACCTAACAACAGAGAGAGTCCCAGAATCCTTAAAACTGGAAAAGAACTCTCAGATGATCAAGTCCAGCTGTAACCCAACTACCATGACCACTTGTTACCATGTCCCAAAGTGCCATGGCCACAGGTTTCTTGGACATCTCCAGGGATTGTGACTCCACCACCTCCCTGGGCAGCCTGTTCCAGTGCCTGACCACTCTTGCAGCAGAGACATTTTTCCTAACACCCAATCTAAACCTCCCCTGGCACAACTTAAGCCCATTTCCTCTTGTCCTATCACTTGTTGCTTAGGAGAAGAGACCAACACCAGCCTCACCACAACCTCCTTTCAGGGGGTTGTAGAGAGCAAATGGAAATGAAATTTGGATTTCATGGACACGCATTGCAACTACTTTAGACAAGGTAAATTGTGAAGGTGGTTGAATCCCCATCCCTGGAGATGTTTCAAAGAGGCAAAGGTGTGGTGCAGAGGACATGGCTTAGCACCAGCCTCAGCAGAGTTAGAGAATGTTTGGACTCAATGATCTGAAATGTCTTTTCCAGCTGAAATGATTCTATGTGAACAAGCAGAGATGAAGGGCAACAAGCACCCCAGTCTGAAATGCTTACCTGGGCTTAGCACACCAGCTTAGACATGAACATGCTGTATGAAAACTCACCCTGAAGGCCACCAACAGCAGAAGGTACTTTTGTTAAAAATCATTCTTGATACTTCAGAATGATCATTTCTTTTTTTTAAAGTTTCCTTTAAGAGAAGGGGAAAGCATCCATGGGATGCTCCACAAGACAAACACTGATTTCAGCTGGGAATAACCACAGGCAGATTGAGTAACAGCAAGCATTGTGTGGCAGGAAGGAGACTGAAATAATATGAAAGATTCCCACTCTGTAAAAATAGCCTGGGCCCTGCAAAGCTAAAAGCCCCCTGAAGCTTCTAGAACAAGAGGTGTCTCTCTCTTTCCATGAGAAGCCCTCACATCTGAGTGTGCTGGTGCCTATTTATACCCTCTTCCAGTGACAAAATGCAGGTGCTGACTCCTTCCTGACTTTCCAGCCTCAGAAATAGATGTGGGACAGCTCCTGGAACAGTCACAGGCCCTCAGCACCAACAGCCAGGTGGCTGCAACACTTCTCAGGGATACAAACCCCAAACTTCTCACTGAAAAACAGCACAGCAAAAGCAGCAGAGAATACGTGGCTGAGGAGATCTCATCCCTTCATAGAATCATTGAAGAGACCTTAAGATCATCTAGTTCCAACCCCCTGCCATGGGCAGGGACACCTGCCCCTAGACCAGACTGTTCAAAGCCTCATTCAGCCTGGCCTTGAACACTTCCAGGGGTGAGATGTCCACAACTTCCCTGGGCAACTCATTCCAGTGTTCCACCACCCTCACAGTAAAGAACTTATTATGTCCAATTTAAATCTACCCTGCTCTACTTTCAAACCATTGCCCCAACCTACCATTCTTGGGCTGGTTTGCTTCGGGGTTGGGTTTGCTCATGGGGCTTTTCTGTACCTTCCCCCCTCCCCCCCCCCTTCTTCCTGGGTTCCACATGCTTATGCAGGGCATCCACAACCCTGGAAAGCAAGGACACCTCCTGAAAAATCCTCCAGAGCAATGTCCTGGGCTTAAAACAAGGCAATTCTGTGCAGTGCTGCAGGTCATTTGTTACTTCAAAAGTCAAGTTCAGCATTTCTCAGCTTAAGTAGTGAAAGTGTTAAGTTTTCACTTCAGTGAAAACTTAAGCAGTCACACAGGGATTAGAGCAGCAGGGAACAGGCTGAAGGTCTGACACAGCTCCAGGGCTGGGTGGGCTAGGGGTGACCTGCTCAGAAAGTGGTTTCTGCAACTCACAGAGTCATAGAATTGTTTAGCTTGGAAAAGACCTTTCAGATCATTCAGTCCAACCATTCTCTACCTCAACCAAGGCTGGTGCTAAACCACGGCCCTCAG
The DNA here is from genome assembly GCF_027791375.1 of Indicator indicator. NCBI lineage: Eukaryota > Metazoa > Chordata > Aves > Piciformes > Indicatoridae > Indicator > Indicator indicator. The sequence goes on from NC_072026.1 coordinate 23,619,391, forward strand.
CACCACATCTCTGCCTCTTCCAAACCCCTCCAGGAATGGGGATTCAACCACCTCCCTGGGCAGTCTTTTCCAGCCTTTGAGAACCCTTTCAGCCAAGTTTTCTTCTAATACCCAACCTAAACCTCCCCCTGGTGCAACTTGAGGCCATTTAGTCTTATCCTTCACTATACCATCCTCTTGTCATTCACACAAACCTTAAATTGCTCCTCAGGTGTAGAAAGGAAAGGACAGCAGCAGCCACAGATGAGACAGACACCTCAGCAGGAGATGCAGAGTGACTGAGGGTTCACGAGTCAGCACACTACCATCACATGAAGCTTCTGCAGCCTCTGCTCATACCATACTCTACCTCACTGGCCTTGGAGACACAGAGGTGGTGACAGCAACGTGTTTGACTTACAAATTGTGCACTGCTGATACTCTTTTGAGTCAGCCCCTCCTCACCATGGAGGAAAGCTTCAGCAGGTTCTGGAGATGCACCACCCACCAGTGCCTGAATACCAGAGTCTGGCACCACCAACAACTTGCTCTGGGTAGGAAGCACACATAGGGCATTGGTTTGCAGAAGCTGCTCCTAAAGAGAAGAGAGGATCCTGCTTCCTCCTGAAGCCTGAGCTGGTTTACAACTCCAGGAGCATTCAGCTCACTTCCAAATTTCAGCACTTTGAGTTCTCAGTAAATTCCACCCCAACTGCAAACCGCAGGCTTGTGGCTGGGAACAGCTTGTGTGGACACTGGCCAGAGCAGCAGACACCTCTGCTGGTAGGGGAGAGCTTTCACTAACAGGATGGTAGGGGTTGGAAGGGACCTCTGGAGATCTTCCAGTCCAACCCCCCTGCCAGAGCAGGACCAGAGAATCCAGCACAGGTCACAAAGGAACACATCCAGATGGGGCTTGAATGTCTCCAGAGAAGGAGACTCCACAACCTCCCAGGGGAGCCTGTTCTAGGGCTCTGTGACCCTCATAGTGAAGAAGTTCCTCCTCATGTTAAGGTGGAACCTCCTGTGCTATAGTTAATATCCACTGCCCCTTGTCCTATCCCAGGGTGCAACTGAGCAGAGCCTGTCCCCTCCCTCTTGACAACCAACCCTCAGATATTTATAAATATTTATTAAATCCCCTCTCAGTCTTCTCTCCAGACTAAGCAGCCTCTCCTCATCAGGCAGTGCTCCAGGTCCTTCATCATCCTGTAGCACTCCACTGGACTCTCTCCAGCAGATCCCTGTCCCTCTTGAACTGGAGAGCCCAGCACTGGATGCAATACTCCAGGTGAGGTCTCATGAGGGCAGAGTAGAGAGGAAGGAGAATCTCTCTTGATCTGCTGGCCACATTCCTCCTAATACACCCCAGGACCCCATTGGCCTTCTTGGCCCCCAGGGCACATTGCTGTGCCACGCAGAACTTGTCCACCAGCACTCCCAGGCCCTTCTCCACAGGGCTGCTCTCCAGCAGATCCCCTCCCAACCTGTCCTGCTGCAGTTTATTCTTCCTCCCCAGTTGCAGGACTCTGCACTTATCTTTGTTGAACCTCATTAGGTTCCTCTCTCACCAGCTCTCACTCTGTCCAAGTCTCACACAGCCTTCAGGTGCCTCAGCCAAGCCTCCCAGTTTGGTATCATCACCAAGCCTGATGAGCAGACACTCTGTCCCCTCATCAATGTCATTGATGAAGATGTGGAACAGGATCAGACCACAACAATCCCCCTCACTCACCCTGCTTACTGCTGAAGCTATGGGTCATCTGCTAACAGCTCAGTCTAGGTAGGCTCAAGCTCTGGCCATACCACAGTGCTCAGAAGCCCTTGGCAGCAAGACATCCTGGGATGGCCACACCAGCACCTCGCACCAAACTGGCCAAGTAAGCACATCCACTGGAGGCACCAAGTCTCCTCCAGCACCCACACCATCCACACAAACCTGATTCACTCAAGCATCATCAGTAAGCCCTAGTGCAAGAGCCAGGGTACAGCTCCAGTGTCAGCAATACAAAGCCAGGCTTGGAGCATCTCCCAAAAGCACATTAAGACAGTAGCAAACTTGGGCTTCGCTCCTGGCGTGCACACAGCTTGATGCCTTCCTCTCAGTTGAGGCACCACAGTAAATTACAATTAGCACATACTCCAACTCATTTTTCCTCACTGTCAACAAGTGGTGCAGAAGAGATCTACACTTAGGGAACATCTTTGCCTTCTGTTTGCACAGGGAAGCTCAGATCACAGCTCTCCAGAGCACAAGATTACAACTCAGCCTCAGATTAAATGCTGGGTTAGAAAAAATTCATCCAGAGCCACCAGCTGCAGCAGGGGAGCCCTTGTAGGAGCTCTGTGGTTGTGCTTGGGCTAAGCAAGGACAGCTCTGCTTGGCACATTTTCTTCCCTGCTGTGCATAACCACCCCCTTGGACCTTGTCTGGACACAGGATCCTGCAGACAGGATTGCATCAGGAACCCACTGTGGTAGCAGCCCAGCTGCACTGGCCACCATCAGCCAGATCAGCAAAACACAGCACCACAGAAAGGTCTGGGTTGGCAGAGACCTTAAAGATCATCTAGTTCCAACCCTCCTGCCACAGGCAGGGACACAAACAATCTTTTCAGAGCTCCAAGTATTTTATCTGTGGGAAGGAGGGATGTTGTAAACTCACTGGTGCTGCCCACTCAACCAGACATCTATTTGTGCTGGGCCAGCTGCAACCACCTGAAGCTGCAGCCCTGGAGCAAGTCTCTGTCACAAAATGCGCATGCAACCATCGTTTTTAAGGTAGACCAGGAAAGAGTTGAAGTCTGAACATCCAAGCAACTCTCTCCCCAGGACACTCACAATTTCCCCTTAGCAGGTAGGCCACCCAAAAAAAAAAAACTCCCAAGATTTTACACATTACAGCAAAGGAACAGCAGCCTCAGCATCACAGCTCCCCCCAGGCACATCACTGCACACACACCCACAGCACACAGCTGAGGCTCAGCTCCCTCCTTTGCCCAAGAGCATCTAGATTTCATCACTTGGTCAGCAAGGACTGTCCCACCAGCAACACTCAACAGCAGAGCACAACATTTCAGGTTGCTCATTCAGCTTGTGCAAGGGAACTTCACCTCCAGCCCCTGCAGTGAGAGCAGCTCATACCGTTTTGCCTGCCTCTGAAGCTGGGACAAACCAAGGTCTCCCCACTCCCAGGGCAGCAGTTCAAGACAAACTGCAGCTCCACTCCCAGCTTCAAGGTTTAACAAGTCAAAGAGCAAAAGAAAAAAAAGGGTGTGACTATTGCTCAAGGGCACTTAGCATCTAAGGACATCCTTCGGCCCTGGGGGAGCAACATCTCCCTGACCAGCAAAGAGCCTCCTATAAGCAGAAACAGCAGCAGCAAGAGGTCCATAGCAGATCCACCTTCTTCCAAACTGAGGAGGAGGCTGCTGGAGGAGGCAGAACAAGGCTAGAAAGGGAGGACCTCTGTATTTCCACTTGTCTACTGCAACCATATTTCAAGTCAGAGGCATTATTAAACACAGGTTTTATTTTAAAAACAATCTTTTTATTGGCAAGTCCACCACAGTAATTTACATGTTCTTACACAAAGTCCCCAGATGCCCTTCTCTGGACCCCTGCTTGCAACTGTTCCAGGGGGTTGGTCACAAAGTCCCCAAACGCCCTCCTCTGGGCCTCTGTTCCAACTGTTCCAGGGGGCTGATTACAAAGTCCCCCAAATGCCCCTCCCTAGACCCCTGTTCCAGGGGGTTGATCAGAGAGTCTCCAAATGCCCTTCCCTGGACTCTTCTTCCAGAGGGTTAATCAAGAAGTCCCCAAATGCCCTTCCCTGGACCCCTGTTCCAGAGGGTTAATCAAGAAGTCCCCAAATGCCCTTCCCTGGACCCCTGTTCCAGAGGGTTAATCAAGAAGTCCCCAAATGCCCTTCCCTGGACCCCTGTTCCAACTGTTCCAGGGACTGGGGTTTTTCGTTTAGTGGTCGGTTGGGCTTGGGTTATTTTTGGTCAACAAACCTTAACATTTGGAGAAGTTTTTCTTTCTTCCCATGCTTCCAAGCTGCAGAGAGTCACCAGCAAGGCATCCTAGACGTTGGTAGAGACTGAGCTGTGCCTGGTTACTGACCAAAGCTCCCTTGCCAGCGCTGAAGGTCTTGCGGTTTACAGATGGATACCGTGCAATTTTTCTCCTGCTAAACTAATCAAAATTGCATCGTGATCCACCCGACAACAGCAAAACAAAGCTTACCATGCTGAGCAAAGCTGGGGCAGCCTGCAGCCCGAAGACAAGTCCTCCTTTCCTCCACAGGCCGGGACAAGTGCAATACTCTACACATAGCTACAAGTAATGCAACAAATCCCCACCCAGGGAGAAACCAGCGGCAAGGTTATCTTCAGATCTTCCATGGGGAGTGAGGGGAAACAAGCAAACAAACAAAAAAAAACAAAAAACAAACAAAAACACAAACAAACAAGGAGGGAAAATGGAAACAAACAAACAAGCTTCAAACCCCATTACTGACCACAGGTTCTCCACCACCACAGTCAGTTTTGCATGGATTTGCACAGCGATTTTAGTAAGCTGGGATGCAAACCTGCAAAACTGACTGTAATCAGCACCGTCTTCTCCAGACACTGTCACTAGCTAGGATGCACTTTATCTAGCAGTACTGTAAGTGCCCACATTACAGTAGGTCCATTTCAAAGCTACCTGCACTATGAGCACTTTGATACTGCTAGGACAAAACTACTTCCTGAGCCAACTGCCTTCAGTGAAGGGGGAGGGAAAGGATGGAAGGGAAAAAACACACAACCACCACCACACTTTAACCTGAAGTGCAATTGCTGAGCTAAAGCCAGATGGATGTGGTCATTTTGGACGTGTAGGCAGCAGCTTGTGCCAGAAGGAGCATTTAGGGCAGTAGATTCTACGCTACTTCACTAACTGCACTAGATGCACCTTAACACAAGGACCACGTGCAAAGATATGGCTTTCAGGCAGCAGGAGAACAACAAATCCTGGTCAGCTCCATGCCCCACCATCGTTACTGAATCGCCACGGTAATGCCAGAAGTGCTTATACTGCAGTAGATCCTAGCCTCTACCTGCACTGTAAGCACTTTTGCACAACTCAAGGCCCATCACCAGGGAGAAACTCTTCCATTCAAAAGGTCTCCTCCTTTCAGCGCAGCCAAAGTGGGGCAGAAGTGTCTCAGCTGAAGCACAGGAGCCAGGAGTACCTGCCAAGAGAGAAGATGAACATTAACGTGGCACAACACAGATATGGATTTGCTGTTTGATCTAGCAGAGAGGGCAGAAATGGGTTGAGGGTTTTGAGAAGGCAATTTAAACTGAGAGCACACCACGCAAGGGAAAGCGCTTCGCTTAAAATTAAGGTGAAAATGGCTTCCTCTGCTTTCTAGTGGCAGTTAAAAAGCACCCTAAGAGCTACCCAAACATCTCAGTTTCCCACACCCGTGGGTTTGGTGCCTCACTACAAGCACATGAGACATTTTACTTGACCTTTTTCTCTCACAGCTTCACCGAGTATCTGCATCACCCAACCACCAAACATTCCCACCCAGTAGTGGAAGAAAAAAAGTTGTGACACATGATCCCACGCCCCCCCCATTCCCCCCCTAGCCCCGCACCAGATAATGGAGTATCTGTCCTCCAGATGATGCAGCGCGGCACAAAAGCCGCCGACCCTGCTCGTAGGAAGGGAAGGGAAAGCATTTTTTTAAAATATCTATCAAGAAATTTAAATTTCCCTCCGGAGCCACGCTGTCAAGCCCCAGCGTTAGGAACCCGCGAAGGTGGAAAGGTTTTATTTTTTTTTTTTTTTTTTTTTTTAATTGGGGATGCCCAGGGGCAGCGCAGCTCAGCCCTTCCCAGCTCCTTCCTGCCCCGCTGTAAGCAGCTCGGACAGAAGCGGAGCCACGCTGGGTGTTTATGGCGAGGGGGGTTGTGCCGGGGGAAGGGCCCCCACTTCCAGCGGGGCATTATCTCTCCCCCCTCGGGGCACCGCAGTCCGCCGTTATCTCCCTCGCACTGACCATCTGCTCGGGGAGGGGGGTAAGGGGGAAGGCGGGCAGGGGGATTACTCGACCGCGCTCGCCACGTGCACGCCGCGACCCCTACCTCCGGGGTGCGCAACCGGAGCACCCCCGAGGGGTACCCACCGGCCGGCGCTGAGCACCGGTGCTTTCAGCACGGTGCCGCATCCGCCGGGCACGCTGCCTACCCCCCGCCCCACCGCGCAGGGGGTGTGGGGGTGCCCCGCCACGTGCTGCCCGCCCCGTCCGGGCGGCAGCGATGAAAGCGGCGGAACAAAGCACGGTGGGAAATGCAGTCCTCCATTCAAAGCCCCAAAAACGCGCCAAGCCGCCCGGCCGACCCCTTCCTCTGCCCCACCGCCCCGCCACCAAACGGGGCCCGCTCCTCCACCCTCCCCAGGAAGGCAGAGCTGCGAGCCCGGCCCTAAAGTTACACCGAGGGCGGCTCCCCACGGCGGCGGGCGGCCCCTTTGTCCCGGCCCGACGGGGACTGCCGGGCTGCTTCCCGCCGTTCCAACCCCTCGCCTTCCGCCAACCCCTTACCTGCCCCGCGCCGCCCCGCTCTCTCCCCGCGGCCGACGGCGAGCTGTGTCCGGGCGGGCTCGGAGCGCGGTGCCCCGACGGCGGCGGCTGCCGAGCGCGTGGTCCGGGCTCCCGCCTGCCCGCCCCCTCCGCGCGCCAGCCCGCGAGCTAGCGAGCGCGCGCGCACCCCAGACCCGCCGCGCGCCGCCTGCCGGCCGGCCCCGCACCAACTACAAGCCCCAGCGCACCCCGCGCGCCCCGCGCATGCGCGCCGCCGCCGCCGCCGCCATGTGCTCACCCCGCGCGAGCGCGCCCCCCCCCCCCCCTCCTCCCCCCACGCGCCGGCCACGCGGGGGCGGCGCGCGCGACACCCACCACCCCCCCACACACGCACTCCACACACAGAGGCCGGACGCGGGGTGTACAACGGGCAGGGGGGACAGCAAGGAGGGGTACCCCCATGCCTCCGCCGCCCCCAGACCGCACAGCAACGCGGCCGGCTGGGGAACCCCAACTTTCGGCCTCCCGCCGCGACCCCATCCATTGTTGGAACGGCGGGAGCCGCCGGCCATGGGCGCGGGGTGTGGAGGGCAGGGGGGCACCGCCTGCAGCGGGTGGCCCCGGGGTACGGAGTACGGGAATGTAGCGTGCGAGCCGCGGGCCCACGCGGGAGGCAGGACGCGCTCCGCGCACTCCTACAGGTGGGTGGGGGTCAGCTCCGGTAAGGCGCTGCCGCCCCCCCACCCCGGCGGGGACGGGGATCTGGGGGGCTCAGTGTTGCCTGCCCGACCGCGCGTCTCCCAGTCCCGGGCAATCCGTGCCGCCCGGTAGAGATTGCGGCGGATCTCGGGAGCCGCACGGGAGGTAAAAACGAAAATAAAAAAAACCCAAGATTAAATAATAAATTATGAAAAGCGTGCAAACACGGGGAGCACCCTCGGGGTCACGCCGGCCTTTAGGAAAGGAAAGGAAAAACGAAGCGCAAAGGAAAGAACAAGAAAATGAAAAGATAAACACGTTACCTTTGAGCCCGAGCAAAGCCCTGGAATAAAAAGGGTTTTACGAAAGTGGCGCGAAGACAATATCATGTGATCCCAGCCCAGGGCGGCTCCTTCCCGCATCGACCAGCCAAAAAAAAGAGAGAGGAATAAAGGGGGGAAAAAAGTACATCCGCTCCCCACGCCATTAGCATAATTAATTGTGTCCTGCAGCTGCAGCCGCGGCTCACCGGCCAATGGCAGCCACCGCCGTCCCGGTCTCCTCTTCCTCCCCGCCTGGGGAGGATGGCGATGGCCGGAGACCTCGGGAGAGAGCCTGGGACGGGCAGCGCTCCACGGCGTGGCCGGGAGACGGCGGGGAGCGGGTTATCTGCCCGCTCGCCCGGGTGGTGGGGGCGAAAGCGTTAGAGAGAGTGTTTTAATGGGGTCGTGGCGGCCGCCCCACTAAGGGTCGGGGAGCTGCCGGCCGGGGGCAGCCAGCTTTGCACCCGGAGGGGGCCCTGGCGTGGCGGGGGGCCGAGCCGGCTCTCCACGCTCTTCCCTTCGTGGAAATACAAACCACCGCTGCGACCCTGCAGTTCCGCATGGCCACGCGTGGCCACGCTCACTGCGGGCCCCCTGCTGGGTGCGAACTTGTGGCCGTTTTGGGGTGAAAAACCCCGAAGTGATGCAGCAGAGAGCCTGGCCCGGCCTAGACTGGCCTGTACGGCAGCAGGCCAGGCCCGCAGTGATACATCCCCTGCCGCAGCCGGCTGCCCTCTTCTGCTCTCTATGGGGCTTCCTGTGCTAGAACATCACCAAGAAGCTCCCCAAGAGGTCTCGCTGCACCTGAACCCCACCAAGATGCACCCTGAGGAGTTTCACTGCATCTGAACCTCACCGAGGTGCACCCGGAGAGGTCTTGCTACAACTGAACCCCACCAAGGTGCACCCCAAGAAGTCTTGCTGCATCTGAACCACCCTAGGGTGCACCCCAAGGGGTTTTGCCAGAGGCCAGGCAGTGTTGGGGACCCCTGGCCCCGGCCAGGGTAGAGCGGTCAGCCTGCCTTGGCGGGCAGCCCTCGCAGGAATGTTAAAAATGTGCTAATTGTGCCCTGCCAGCAGCCGCTGTTCCTCAAGGATTAGATCGTCTTTTTTTCCCCTCCTTTCTTCTCCCCCCCTTCCCCAAATCAATCGATAATGAACTACTCTGGCTGCTCTGTTTGGTTCAAGAAAATATATATATATATACGAGGTGCCTCATTTAACCCTAATCATTGGTATCTGAAGTTAGAACAAAAAGGTCCCCATGGAAACCCAGGAGTAATCTATCAGTATTACATTCGTTACACAACGGAGAAAAGGGCTTTTGTCCCGCCTGTATTTACTACTGTTTAATTTCTTTTTTCTTTTATTTTCTTTTTTTTTTTTTTCCCAATTCTGCAGCCAAGTTCTTTTCAGGTTTGAAGGGCAAAGTTCTGCAGAGCTTCCCTGCTTTCCCTCCCCGCCTGCATGCGTGTGCGTGTGAGGCCTAAAACAAAGCCACCACCGTATCAAAGCGCTCCCGGGGCAAGACGGGAGGGCTCCCTCGCCACGAGCAGACCTACTTCGGAGGTGGTTTGGTTATTTGTTCTCAAAACTGCCGTTCGTTTCTTCACTGTCGGTCAAAACGCTCGGTCGGGTTGCCCTTTGCAAACTTTTTATCTCGTAGAGTCTGGGGCAGATAAGGAATCTACTGACTCCTGATTTGGAGCTGCAGGGGAGATTTCGTGTAATGGAGGATGCAGGAAAATTCGAAATTGGTGTTTTCTCCTGATCAGGCAAAAGTACTTTTCTGAAAGTCTCAAGCCGCTAATGGTGAAAGAGAGCAAAATGCTAAGCAAGAAAATCAATGATTTTGCATGGGTGTGTAAATTTGCCCTTGCAGATAGGGAATAGTGAATTGACAGGGTAATGAAAAAATACAGTCCCAGTAACTCATATATGCACAACAGGAGAGAAAAATTCCAAATTATAGGTGCTTCATGTCTCCAACTCTGTCAAAATAAACTCTTCAAACCTTGTAGCAAATAAGCACTAAACATGACACAGTACTAGGAAACTTTATCTAAGAACTGCATGCTTCGTGCTGAGGTTTTTGTTTAATATAAAAAGCCACGTCCTGTTCTTCAGACCTGGTGTAGGAATAAGGTTAGGTGTCAGTTTAGCAGCTTTTCTTGCTTCAAATTGATTACCTTTTTCTGTCAGCTCAGAAAGAAATTAGTCTTTCAACAGAGAGCCTGAAGATGGTGAAATAAGGCTATGTGAAGTGTTGCCCAGATAAGATTAAATGGTATTTTTACATCCTCCTACTGACCTTTGACTTGTGTTTTTGTGTGTCTTGGGAGGGAGTCTTAGGGTCTGCAAATACATTAGTTCCTTAAAAAAAAAAAAAAAAAAAAAAAAAAACACCAGTAATAATCAAAGAAAAAAAAAGTGCTGGAACATTTCTTCATATTTTAAAGGGCATTATCTAGCCAAACCATTCTCCTCCTCTGTTAGCTGTGCAGAGTTTTGTGCTGTTGCTAGCATGGGCGGTAGTGCTTGTAAAGCACATTTCTGGTGCTAAGGGTTTGTTCCAGGTTAGGAAGACCATTCTGAAGACTCTACAGACTCTACAGAGATACAAAAATAAAAATGGGGAAAAAAAATCCTGAAAATCACTTTCAGAACTAATTGTGAAATTACAAAGCTCACTCTTTTCTTACTCTTCTTTACCTGGGATGGAATCATGTGCATGCATGCATGCATGCTGAGAAGCTATTTCTGTTTCCTTCTGTCCACTTCTCTTAGTGCTGCAGATCAAATCCTCTTCTCTCTCTTCTTGGTTACTGATTCATTCATACTCAACCCTGCATTCAAGGATTGCCTTGGACTGTCCCCTCTGCTTCTCTTTCCTTCAAGAAGCAGAACTATTGTCTGGTCTTTTTTTATCCATGCTGAAGAAAGTGCAGTGAATTGTGCTGAGCTCCCCGGCTGCATAAGAGAAAGGAGAATCAGCAACAAGTAAGGAGATGTATCCTTGTGAAACAGAAAATTCTCTCTCTTTTTAATTTTTTCCAAAACAAACTAGCCAGAATTGCCTGTCAGTTGCTGTCAGGTTTCTGTCAGATTAGTACAATCTCACATATTCCTCCAAACTGGGAACAGTTGAAAGCCTTAAGAAGGTCTTCTCCTAAACTTGCAAAACAGCAGCATGAAATCAGGGTCCAAAATCCCTATTTTTCTAGTCAGCTGTGGGAGGTTTTTCAGACATAATATTTTATACTTTTGGAAGAAAATGTTGGGAAAGATGAGGTCATCTTAAAAAGAAACAAAAGCAATGCAGAGGAAAAAAATATTTTTAAATTGTTAAAACTAATTTTTAAAACTATTTTAAATTGTTTTAAAATATTTTTTATTTTTTAAATTAAAAAATCTTAATTATTTAAATTGTCAAAAGTTATTTTTAAAGTTATTTAAATTGTCCAAATTATTTTAAAAATTATTTAAATTGTCAAAACCTATTTTTGAAGTTATTTAAATTGTAAAAACTTATTTTTAAAAATTATTTAAATTGTCAAAACCTATTTTTGAAGTTATTTAAATTGTCAAAACTTATTTTAAAAAATATTTAAATTGTTAAAACTGATTTTAAAAAATATTTTAAATTATTTAAAATATTTCTAAAATAATTTAAAGTTGTTTTAAATTAATTTTTAAATTATTAAAAATTGGGTTTAAAATATTTTTTAAATAGTTTAAGATTGGTTTAAATTATTTTTAAAATTATTTAAAATGGTTAGCTACAGAGTTATTCTCCTGCTCCTCCAGAGACTGCTGGCTTTTTCTGGGAATGCTCACACAATCCCAGCTTTGGTTAAATCTTTGCAGGAGTGGAATTCCTTACAAAAAATCCATCTTCATTCTGTCTTCTGCATACTTTGGGCTTTTCACCTAACTGTGGCTTTATTTGTCATTTGCTGCTGAGCTGCTTTTGTTTTAAAGCATTCAGCTGAAAAAAATGCATAGAAAGAAAGTTATTTTCTTTTTGTGAGGACAGAATAAAAAAGAAATATTTAAGAGATTACAATTCCAAATTTTTCCTTGGTGCCTATGAAAAAAAATAAGTCAGGATTAGTTTTCTGAACAATTTCTACAGATTTGCACGTCTCTCTGTGAAAGATTGCTGATAAGAGACGTTTCCTTAGAAAGATTTCACAATTTGGTCATTTTCTTAGTAAATCAGATTTAAACCTGGTCTTCACCTTTGCATTTCTATTTATTTATAAAACTGTTGTAAGTAGAAAAAAAAATGAGGTACAAGTAAGCTTTGTTAATCTGCATTTTTCTTCTGTGCAATGTGCTTTATAAAATCATCAGACTCTCTCCTAAGTCAGACCAATCTGCATGTGAAATGAGAGACAAATGGATAGTAACAGCATGGATTTTATGCCTAGTTTTAATAATTCTTTCTATTTTAAAAAATATTTTAAGATTTTGATTTTTTAATATTTTAAGTTTTTAATTTTTTTTTAGTGTAATATTCTATGCTGTGATTAACTAAAGTCACATCTGTTGCATCTCTGATATCCTGTAAAGGACCTGCTGCATGCTGATACCCTGAACCTGTCTTTTTAATATCTCTTTTGTGATCAAAAATTTATTGTAAACCTTTATTAAAACAAAATGTGAATTTCAAGAACAAAAGCTGTCTCCTCTTTTTTTTCCTAGTTTGGTAGCTAGGTAAATACTCCATCTTCTGCATTTAGCTTTCTAATCCTTCTCACAGAATCACAGAGAATCACAGAAATCAGAAAGAATCATACAATGGTTTGGGTTGGAAGGGACCTTGAAAGATCATCTGGTCCAACCCCCCTGCCAGAGCAGGATCACCTAGAGTAGGTCACACAGGAGTTTGTTCTATGTTTATATTATTTTCTAGCAGGTTTAAAAAAACTTTTTGTGCAGCTTTTTTGTGCAGTTACTGCAGGTTTTGATTCTGTGAGTTGCTGCTTCTTTCATTTACATCATGGGAAGTTAAATGCATTCATCCCTTCACAGTACTGAGTACAGGCTGGATGAGGCTTTGAGAAACCTGCTCTAGTGGAAGATGTCCCTGCCCATGGCAGGCAGGTCAGAACTAGATGATCGTTAAGGTCCTTTCCAACCTAAGCCATTCTATGATTCTTTCTGATTCCAGGTGGGTTAAATCCTGAAATCTGGATATAAGATGTCTAATTGAAAAGGCAATTACTTGCAGGACTAAAGATCCATGTAGTGCTCACAGGATAGGACCTTGTATGGTGCTGAGCTGCTGTATCAGAAGTGCTTCTCACATTAACTTGCCCAGTAACAGGGTTTGCATTTTCTTCATGTGAAAATCAGTCCTTTGAAGACAGAGTTTTGAATGAGTAGCCAAACTGGCCACAGATTCTGTCTGACATACTCTCTAGGTAATTATTAAATACATCTTGAGGCACACCTCTGCCATTTTGATAGGATCGTGGATTTTACCTGCCCCAAAATGCCTCATTAAAGCTTCTGTGGTTTGAGATTTGCCCTTTCTCATCAGAAGGGTTTTGTTGGATTACAGTTTCTGAAGGGTTTTGTTGTATTTCTTACCATTTCTGAAGGGTTTTGTTGTATTTCTTACCATTTCTGAAGGGTTTTCTTGTATTTATTACAGTTTCTGAAGGGTTTTGTTGTATCACGATTTCTCTGCTTCGTTTCAGCCCAAATGTATTTATCCTTCCCACAGAGAGGTTTTCAATCCTGCCAGATCTTACTGGTATTTCAATAGCTTTTCTTATTTGTGTATAAACCATGACATTTTAATTCATGCATGCATCCCTGCACATTAATCCTGAAGTAATTTATATTTTGTAACAGTGCACAACTTCCCCTTCTGTAAAATTGCTTCCTAGATTTGATTTCTCCACAGGTGCCAACCAGAACAGGTTGTGAGCTGCCTCAATTTTGTGTAAATCTTCATTTTTGGTTGAGCCACATGTCTAGCTACGTGCTTAGGCCTTTTAGAACACTGCAAGCACCTTCAGCAGAGGGGGATGTGAGTTTGCAGACTGTCCTGAGAAGCCATCACCTTTCCATCAAAACCAGCTCCAAAGGCAAGCTGCACCATGAATCTGATCTTGCAAATGTTCTACGCACGTGCTGGGTAACTGAGACATGAATGGTCCTGCTGATGATTGAGCCCAGTCCCAATACAAGGGCAGGAAAACCTTTGGTCCTGGTCATGCACAGACTTTGTGGTGCACACTAAACTCCTTCAAGCCAGTGGTACAGAATGGGACTTGTGTGAACTTCTTCACTGTGTGTAAGCTTCAAAACAGGCACAACTCATTTCTAGCTGGGCCATCGCCGTCTCAAGTGCACTCCTCTTGCACCATGTGGCATTTTAGAAATGAGTCAATAAATTACTGTCTGGCTACAGGTCACACATAAAATTCAGATTTTTGGTGAGCTCAGTTACTGCAGGATGCACTACAATAAATATTGCCTACATTTTTCCCTGCAGTCTATAGGCATGGACAGTGTTTGAAGTAAGGACCTGATGAGAAGCCTGAGACACCCGGAGCTTGTCCTCATGTTTCCCATGTGTCACAAGGTCTTTATGCTACTCTCTGTCCAAATGTTCCTTCTTGCACAGAGGGACATGTTTTCCTTTCCCCAGCTGATCAGCTTGTGTATGCAGATATTAGATTTTTGAGAGCTGTTCCTGACAGACAGCCTCTACAAAGAGACAGAGGGATGGTGATTTGTCATCATGCACAGCCAAAAATCCAGCTGTTACTTCTTTTCCAACATGGAATTCCTCCAGCTGAATGCAAAAAGAAATGCACACTGCAGACAGAAGCTCTCAAGTGGTCTGTTAAGTGTACGAAACACGCAGAGAGGCAGGGCAGGCTTTACAAACCATGAGTAACTGGCAGCATGCTCCTGCTGCATGAGGCCCCACCAGCACCTAGAGCATCCCTGAGGCCCTGCAGCACCAGATCATTCTTTCAGAGCACTGATGATCAGAGGGCTGGAGCACCTCTCCTATGAAGACAGACTGAGAGAGTTGGGGCTATTCAGTTTGGAGAACAGAAGGTCTCTGAGGAGACCTTCTTGTGACCTTCCAGTATCTGAAGGGGCTACAAGAAAGCTGGTGAGGGAACTTTTTAGGGTGTCAGGGAGTGATAGGACTGGGGGGAATGGAGCAAAACTAAAAATGGGGAGATTTAGATTGGATGTTAGGAAGAAGTTCTTCCCCATGAGGGCAGTGAGACACTGGAACAGGTTGCCCAGGGAGGTGATGGAAACCTCATGTGTGGAGGATTTTAAGGCCAGGCTGGATGTGGCTCTGAGCAACCTGATGTAGTATGAGGTGTCCCTGCCCATGGCAGGGGGGTTGGAACTGGCTGATCCTTGAGGTCCCTTCCAACCCTAACAATTCTATGATTCTATGAAGATCAGCACATCTTCAAGAGCATTGACTTCATGAAAGCAGATGTCCTAGAGAGAAATCAGTGTTATGTAGCCATTAAATTCAAAAGCCTGTACATCAGGATGAGCTCCGCAGAGCAGGGCAGTGTGAAGCAGCTCTTACATCCATTTGGAGGAAGCATTTCATTGTACAGCTTGTCAAAGCTTCCCTTCAGTGACTCTGCTTCCAAACATCTGTGTAGGAGCTGGACAGCAGGAGACGTCTCTCAGAGAGACTGCTGCCCCTCGCAATACCATTTTGGAAAATCAAGGAGTTTACAGGGCAATTAAAACACATTGAGACCTCAGGCTGACTGAGCACCAGTGTCTCCACTCCATCCTGCAGAGCAGCTAAGGATTAGAAGGGCATAAAACCAGTTTAAGCCTGCTATATGTTCCCAGAGCTATGGCTAGAGGCATAACACAGGATCTCACCTCTCATCCTGAGGGAATGCTGGTTTCCAGTGCATGTGTTGTGCATGCTCTAGGTCCCTGCTAAGAAGGTAAAATACATTAACAAGTAGATTAACACATTTTTGGAGGTGCATGCTTGAAGGATGATCCTGTTATCCCAAACTGAAAATGGACTGCCTAGAAAGGAAAAATGTGGCAGGAAGTAAACAAGTCTTAACATGAGGAAGAACGTGGAATTTATCTCAGCATAGTGGGGAAATGTGCTACTTTGGGGGATTTTTCCAGCCAAAACAATTCTATGAATTCATGAATACACCTCAGCCCAGCCTGGAAATAAGATTAAGGCTGGATACAGTTTGGAGTATCACAGTATCACAGCACATTACAAGTTGAAAGGGACCTCCAGAGATCATCCAGTCCAACCCCCCCTCCCAAAGCAGGGTCACCCAGGGTAGTCCACACAGGAATGCATCCAAACACGTTCTGAAAGTCTCCAGAGAAGGATACTCCACAACCTCTCTGGGTAGCCTGCCTCAGGGCTCCATCACCCTCGCATATAAAGAGGCAAAGACACAGCGTTTTGGGCAAAAATGCTCTGCTTTCTAGGAGGGATGAGCCTTGCTGCATCAGAGCGCAGTAACGAGAAGTCTATCCGAGGAAAGAGGGTGGAAATGCTCCCTCCAGAACCTGCTCCGGCTGCAAAAACCTGCGGCAAGCGGCATCTCCCCGCTGCCAGCAGCAGCCAGTGTGGCTCTGCCCCCAGCTGCACGCAGGCTGCAGTACAGCACCGAGCAAGGGCAGCATTCCCGGACCGCGACTGATGTCACAGAGGGAGGCAGAGGCACGTCGGAGGTGAAGCCAGAGGCTGAAACGGACCCCACACACCTCCCCAGTTGTGGTCTGCTGGCAGTGACAACATGCAGCAGCAGCCCTGCGGTGGCAATGGAGGTCCCGGATCCGATGGAGCTCCAGGATCTGATGGCACTCCAGGATTCGATGGAACTCCAGGGTCCAATGGCAGTCCAGGATTTGATGGAGGTCCAGGACTGGACAGAGGTCCAGGATTGGATGGAGGTCCAGGATCCAATGGCAGTTCAGGATGCCATGGCAGTCCAGGATCCCATGGAGGTCCAGGATCCAGTGGAGGTCCAGGATCCGATGGCAATCCAGGATCTGATGGCAGTCCAGGATCAGGCACCACAGGAAAAGCTCCTCTCCATAGCTAGTAAAATTGGCTTCCAGCCAGAACAATATGCAAGTGGATGCAGTGCCCTCTGTCCTGCCAATGCCACCTCGAGCACAGGAGGCAGGATGCCAGCTCCTGCCGCAGAAGATGTGCAAAAAACTCATCTCTCCTTCTCTCGATCTGAAAGCTGCTGCCTTTGGAAAGACACTCCCTGTGTCTGCACACATTTACTCCTACTGTAAAAATGAACCTATTAAGTGTATTTTAAGAGCAGTGCTTCTGAGATGTGACTTCATTCATCCAAACAGGGCACTTGGGTGAAAGGCAGTAAATCACATCTCTCGGGACACCAAGTTATGTTAATGTTTAAGAATGGTTTACTGTGCAGCTCATTACATTAAATTATTTTCTAATTAAACACAAGCCATATGCAAGCAGCTGAGGCAAATTTGCAGTTTGCATTGAGGAGTTGTCAGCTTTGCAGAAAACAAACCAAATCAAAACAAAAAACAAAAAAAAACCCAGAGTGAAAACACTCAGAGTGTTGGGATTCAGCTCTCCAAACGACCCCCTGACACTGTGACTTTAATCACTGGGGGTTTGTAAGGATGAAAGTCAAAATTACAGCCAATGGGTTGAGATTTGGAGAGGCAATAACTTACTTCCCAGGTCCACCTATTCCATGTGCCCTTTAGTTAACTCCTGGGGAAAAATCATGGAGGATTTTCTTTAGATTTTCATGGAAATTATAAGCAAGGTCTGGGAATGCCTAAAGGTTTAATTATGTGAGTGAAGTTACTCGTGCAGGTAAATATTTTTTGAGTCAAGTCACTCGTGCAGGTAAATATTTTTGATTAAAGTTACTCATGCAGGTAAATATTTTGCAAGTCAAGTTGCTTCTGCTTGTAAATATTTGCAGGCTGAGCCTCGAAAAAGTATCTATCAACTGAAAAAATATTGCTGTGGGGAACTTCTGTTCAATTCATCCCTGCCAGTAGTGCCTAGCAAAGCATTCAGTAACAAAAATGCCTTCAGGACACCTAAAATGAAGGAAGATTTGCTGTGTTCTGCCTCCTACAGGACTGAGATAAAAAAAGAATTAAAAAAAAAAAAAAAAGAGGTGAGTTTAGTGCCACAGGCAGGACTCAGGGTAAAACCAGGCACTCTGCAAAGGACTTTGTCATCATAGCCACACCTATTTTTCACCAAATTCCTCATTCTTCTTGAATCTATCAGAAAGGATTTTTCTGCCAGGCAATCATTAGAAAAATCTGAAGGGAATCGATTTGAAAAAAAAAAAAGAAGAAGAAGTAATTGAAAAATTAAGAGTCTCAATACAGAATTATAAAACAAAATGCAAATTGCATTTACTATTGATTTATTTTTTTTTTCTTTTTAGTTCCCAAATTGATTGATTGAAAAACTTAGGAAAGAATGAACTAAATAAAAATGCACCAAATAAAAATGCACCAAATAAAAATGCCAGTTGCATTACTATTGATTTGTTGTTGTTGTTACTATTACTATTACTATTATTATTATTATTATTATTAAATTTCCAATGGATTTATTTAAAAACTTGGGAAAGAAAGAAAAATGCACCAAATAGAATGCCAATTGCATTTACTACTGATTTTTAAATATTATTATTGTTATTATTATTACTATTCTTCTTCTTTAATTTCCAATTTGACTAATTGAAAAACTTGGGAAAGAAAGAAAAATGCACCAAATAAAAATGCCAATTTCATTTACCATTGATATTATTAGTATTAATATCAGTATTAGATTTCCAAATTGATTTATTGAAGAACTTGGGAAGAGAAAGAGAAATGCACCAGATAAAAATTCCCAATTGTATTTACTATTGGTGATGGTATTATTATTAATAGTAATAGCAATAATAATAATAGTGATGATGATAATAATAATAATGATAATTTTCCAAATTGATTAATTGAAAAACTTGAGAAAGAAAGAGAAATGAAAGAAAAAAAATGCCAGATTCATTTATTATTGATTTGGGGGTTTTATTTTTATTTTTATTTAATTTCCAAATTGATTTATTGAAAACCCTGAGGAAGAATCCCAATTGCATTTACTATTGATCATAGAATCATAGAATCATAGAACTGTTAAGAGTTGGAAGGGACCTCAAGGATCAGCCAGTTCCAACCCCCCTGCCGTGGGCAGGGACACCTCACACTAGATCAGGTTGCCCAGAGCCACATCCAGCCTGATGATGATGATGATATTGTTGTTGTTGTTATTATTATTATTATATTTGTGGTGGTGGAGTTGTTATTGTTATTATTGTTACTAATATCAATATTGTTATTGTTACTTTTGCTGTTTATTATTATTATTATTATTTTCCAAATTGATTCAAGCTTGAGAAAGAAAGATAAATGCACCAAATAAAAATGCCAATTGCATTTACTACTGATTTTTAATTTCTTTTTTTTTAATTTCTTTTTTCTTTTTTTGAGCTTCCAAATGGATTCATTGAACAATTTAGGAAAGAAATGAAACTGCCCCAAGATTCTGAGCAGATAGCAAGGAAGCAGCTAGCAGGCTGGGGGCTGTCTCAGATCATCAGCACATGCTCTGCTGGAATCCCAAATGGCAGCGAATCACTCTTAATGCTAAAAAGTCACACCTAACGGCAAGGAGATGTCTGGGGGAGTTTTGCCAGCCCCTTGCCCAGCAGCAAAAAGTCCAAAAGAGATTTTGCCAAACCAAATGAGCGCAGTTTCAGCTCAGAGACGCCGTTTGAGGTACCTTGCGACAAGGCGCTGGGTCATGACCTGGGACTTGAGAAGCCTGAGTTAGGAGATGTTAGTTTTCCTTGGGGCTTTGTTTACTGTGGGCTTAGACATTTTGTATTATCCAGAATCTGTGGCTTATGAGGACATTCTATTTATCTTACCAGGCGTTTTTTGATGGAAATGCTTGAATTTTCTTGGAAACAGGGATTTTTCTGGTGGATTTCTGGGTGCCCCTCAGAGAGGCTTATTTTTCTGGACAATGGTTTTCCTTAGTGTCACCATCCTTTTGATTTCCCCCAATGGCTACAGGCTCCGAAGGTCGTACAAAGTGCGTCCTTTTGTTTAAAATGGACCTCGAATTTTGTATTTAAAAGGCAGCAAAAAGATCTGTGGGTAGTGATTTAAAAGTATGTCTTTCTGCCGTGTACCTCTGCATTGGATCTCAGCTGCTCTGCTCAAAAATAACCCAAACCAACCACAACTGTGTCATTTGGAAGCGAAAAGATTTAAATGCAAATTAGAAGAGCACACTCATTTTATTTAAATTTATTTGCAATTTCCCACACATTTCCATGGGGGAAAAAAACAAACAGCCTGAAACCACAGATTCTGAAGCAGGATTTTCCAGGTGCACCTCTGGATGATTTAAACATTTGGATGTTTCAGAGCCATTGTACCTTCCCCATGGTGTAACATGGAGCATTCAAACAAACAAAAAAATGCCTTTCTAAGTTGTTTATTTTGCTTTAGCTTGACTTTTTCCTTCCTAAATCACTCAGTTAGCCAGATCCTGTTCTCTTACATTCCTGCTGCTGAGTGCTGCGTTCAGCAGTCTCGATGACTGCTCTGGCTTGTGGCATCCCCACGTTTTTTTCTGGTGGTGCTTTGCTTGCCTGGAAGGTAAATAGTTCCTCACTGGGCTAAACATAAAACTTTATGAAGATGCAGTGAGAATAATACGAATTCTAACACGATTTTTTTTTCCCCCTTAAGATTTGCCTCTGTTTTTAGTCTTTCTCCCTGAAGATTTGTCTGTGATTTTAATCCTTCCTTTTGTCCTCTGCAACATCAAGTTTTGATTAAACGGGGGGGGGAGGGAACTGCATCAGCCTTAAGGAGTGTTTCAATTCTTTCATTTTTCTCTACTTTTTGCTACAGGATTACACAGAATTCCATATCAATTTACTCTCTACTTCGTAGGAAAGAGATGAAATCACTCCACAAACCGTTTGAAACCACGACTAGGATTAAGTCCAACTTGTCGTCCAAATGTTGCAGGCTGCCATGAAGTACCTCAGGGCTCAAGAGGTCGCTTTGTAGGTTTGAGCTTTTGAAGAAGTTTTTAGCTGCAGGGCTTTTGCTGTGCTGCTGCTTTCAAGCCGTTGCAGCACCAGTGTGAGGAGTTTTGTACCGCTGGAAAATCTACAACCACCAAATAATCGTTAAAAAAAGATCACACAGAAAGCTAAAAAAATAAAAATATTAATTCCTGCTTACAGGGCAGTTTAATTCTCTTTTTCAAAAGGGATTGATTTAGATATTTCTGCAGAGGTGACCAAAGGTTGCAACATAAAAGGCTAAGATGTAGCAGCACTGATAAAATAAATAAATTCTCACACATCAATTCTCACAATTTAAAATAATCTTAAATTAAAAAAAAATTTAAAAAACCTTCTCCATTTCCATGCTTTAAATGCTGAATTTCAAAGTTCTAGCTTTTTGAACCGTGTTGTTTACTTTTTTGTTTTGTTTCACCAACTACTCGTTTGCCACTTTTCTTGGAAAGCCTCTAAGAAGGAATGAGAACAATCAGAGCTGATTTCACTTTTGCTTACAAGGAGTTGCTGACCATTTTCATTGTCTAAACTTAGCTCAGCTTTGAACCCTGCTCTGCAAATCTCTCAGTACCACCTATAGCCTAACAAAAGTGTGGCAGTTGCATAGTTTACCAGGAAACATTTTTATTAACCGATTTGATTAGAAGAAAATGTAATGGCAGTGCCCTGCATGAATTACCAGGCTGCATCCCCTGATAAAAAGCTTATTAAAATCAATGGATTTCTGTTTTGGGGGTTTTTTTGTTTGGTTGGTTGGGGTTTTTGTGTTTGGGTTTTTTTTTTTTTTTCTTCTCTTCACTGATTTCAAGTTGAATTAGAAAATCTTGGAGGGAGGAAAAAACAAAAAAGAAAAAGAAACAAGACTTAACAATAACTTTTGACAATTTTGTATAACAATAGATGACACAAGGAATTATTTTCAGAGACTGTAACAGGAGGCTCAGACATAGTTTTATTTATCTATCATTTTGACTTGCTTTTTTTGTTGTTCAGTTTTCAGTGGAAAAAAAAAAGGCTACCAGCTTCAATAGCAGCTTGGGGTAATCAAGAATTTCAAACCAGGAGGGTTAGGGGTTTGGGTTTGGGTTTCTTGGTTTTTGGTGGTTTTTTTTTTTTTTTTGCTTTGCTTTTTTTGTTTTGCTTTGGTTTTATGTGGGTTTTTGTTGGTTGTTTTTTGGGGGGTGGTTTGTTGGTTTAGGTTTTTTGAGGAGTAATTTTTGTTTGTTTTTTTGGAGGGCTGGGTTTGTTTGGTTGGGTTTTTAGTTTGTTTTGCTTTGGTTTTTTGTTTAGGGATTTTGTGGGGGTTTTGTGTGGGGTTTTTTGTGTCTGGTTTTTGTGTGGTTTTGTGTGTGGGTTTTGTGTGGGTTTTGTTTGCTTGCCTTCTTTTTTTATCTTTCCTGTCTTTTTACTTGAAGTGTTTTGAGCTCCAAGTGGAGCTGATTCGCTCATTAAGCTTTTACATGCTGCTACCTTCTAGTAATGCAAGAGTTAGAAGGCAACAAATTCACTAAATCCTCCAGTCCTGACAAATCATTTTTTTTCCCCATCTGCTCCTCTTTGCTGAGATCACTTTTTAAATCTACCTCTCAGATTCCCGCAGAGCAGGCTGAAGGATTTTCCCTACCTCAGAGTTAGAGATTTCGTTTGTGAAGAGATGATGAATTCTTAGAAGATTCTATTTCACATAGAGGTTGCTTGTTGGGTTTGTTGTTTTTTTTTTTTTTAATCAGAATATGGAATTTCCTTAGAAACCAGGATCCCTTCTTAGTTTAGATCTTTTCTTGAGCTGTGGATGATGCAAGCCATAGGCATAAACAGCTACACAAAGGAAACTGGGATTTTATTGTGCATTCCTGGTGCCCCTTGAAGAGCGTATTTTTGTGGACAATGGTTTTCCTTCGTGTCACCACGCTTTTGATTTTCCAGTGGTCACAGGGTTCCAGGGTCGTGAAAAGTGCATCCTTTTGTTCCTCCCAGCCTAAAATTCCGTATAAAAAGGCTGTTAAAGGACCCTAAAGTTGGTAAGGCACAGAGAGCATTTTGTGTAGCAGAACTTCAGCTGAATACTTTGCTTGATTACAGTTAAAATTGCAGCTCAAGAGAGAGGACAACATTAAACAAAGTGTTAAATTACAGTTTAAACTGCAGTTTAAGGCAGAAGATAGCATTAAACACTTGCTTAGAATATCCAAACATTAATAAATATCTATTCATAAAGTCACTGAATTAATCCTCAGCATTCAAGCAATGATCACCAAAACAACCAAAAAGCAACTTTTTTTTTTTTTTTTAATTATCTGGCTGTAAGTAGAATTGGTTCAATTTTCTGGTGTATTTTAAAAGGGCTTTACTCTGCATTTGGGATCTTGTTGAGAAGCACTAACAAATTCTACTCTACTAACTCTAAACAACTATTCCAACAATGCTAACAACTCAAATCAGTTAAATCATAGTTCTTAAGGACTCTCCTTTAAAAAGATTAATGAAACCTGAATTTGTGTCAGGAGATTTAATTGCTCCTCTTTGAAAACTTTCAAAAAAGAAAGGAGCACATTTCTTACACCTCTGTGCTCCATTCCTAAATTAAAATTATTTGTGCTCAATAGATGTTATTTCCAATAGCAGTTCTCAATAACCCCACAGCTTCAGTTAGTACACCATGCTTCTAAACCAAGACAGTTCTTTCAGAGGAGATGTAGCCCAGCACCTAATTATTGGAATCCGTGGCTTGACAGTGTCATGCCCTGGATAAAGTCAGTGCTGTGAAAGAAGAAAGCTGGCAGTTGCTCTCCCCTCCTACATGCACATTTGAGTAGTCTAAAGCAGTTTTCAAAGCCCTAGCAAGAGCAATAGAAGCTACTGGGTGGAGAACAGTGGAATCATAGAATCATAGAGTTGTCAGGGTTGGAAGGGACCTCAAGGATCAGCCAGTTCCAACCCCCCTGCCATGGGCAGGGACACCTCACACTACAGCAGGTTGCTCACAGCCACATCCAGCTTGGCTGAAAAAACCTCCAGGGATGAGGCTTCCACCACCTCCCTGGGCAACCTCTGCCAGTGTCTCACCACCCTCATGGGGAACAACTTCTTCCTAACATCCAGGAAGCTGGAGCAGGCCTGGAGCAGGGCTGTAAAAGCTGAAGTGAACAAACACATGGTTGCATCCTGGGTGGGGAGAAGGGCTGGAAAAGAGAAGAGTTACTGCTGCTGGAGGCTGAGATAAGGCATCTGATTTATTGATTGATGCTCTGGGCTGGAGCCTTCACTGTCAGACTCCCCTCTGCTTTAGGAGTTAGGCTGAGCACATCCTTCAGAGACAGAAAATAAGCTCGTTCCCAAAGTAAAATATTCCATGAAAAGTGTTTTATCTGTAAGCAAGTGTTGCCCTTTTTAGTTTCATCATGAAAAAAGAAAATTATAGGTGTGACAGTCTAATTTGGAGAAGCTTTAGAGCCGTAGTAAGTTGACTGCTGAATGTTCTTATTTTCCCTAGGAGGCAAGGCAGAGGTTTCTGGGATCCATTCTCTTCTTTCTCTTTTTTTTTTTTTACTTCCCTTTTGGAGAAGGCTCAGTCAAGATAAAGACATTTTGCTTACAGAGAGAGCAGGATGCACTTCCCAACATAAACACTGCAGTTTGTAAATGAATGGGGTTTGTACTGAAAGGGATCCCAAAGCTTTCTCAATCTGCCCTGAAAAACAAGATAAGACTTTTTTAAAAGATATTTTATGGATCCCTTATATTCCCCTTTGCCCCTTTCAAAGAATTCAACCCTGTATTCTCAAGATGCAGTGCTGGTTTTCCTCAGAGCAAAAGGAGGGCACCTGGAAGTAGAAAGAACAAACTCTAGGAAGTATTCCATGCCCAGAAGATATTTTCATTCTTGTTGTTCAGGTACCTTGTTGCCTTGGAAATGGAAGGCATTTCTAATTTACCAGAATTAAATGAAACCAATTTCTCTATTGGGCATTGGAATGCCCAAACATAGGCTAGATGTAGTGCCAGCCTGGTGAGCAGACCAGATTCACTGATCCTTAATACCAGGTGTATTTCCCCTGCTTCAATATATGGATCACCCTCCTTTAAGCTGTTCTCACTGATCACTCTCACTCTTCTTCCTCATCTCCAGTCTCAGTCTCCCCTCTCCCAGCTCAAAGCCATTGTCCCTCATCCTGTCACTTCCAGCCCTTGTCAAAAGTCCTTCCCCAGCTCTCCTGTAGCCTCCTTCAGGTACTGGAAGGCTGCTCTCAGGTCTCCCTGGAGCCTCCTCTTCTCCAGGCTGAACAGCCCCAACTCTTTCAGTCTATACTCATAAGGAGGTGCTCCAGCCCCCTCCATGGCTTCCTCTGGACCCTCTCCAACGGTTCCTTCTTCTGTTGAGGGCCCCAGAACTGGACACCAGACCCTTCAGGTCTCATGAGAGCAGAGTAGATTTCTTTTCTTTCTTCCTTCCTTGTCTCCTTCCTCTTCTGTCTTTTTTTTTTTCCCCTCTTTCAACCTGTCTTGCTTCTTCTCTTCCCATTCTTGAACACTGCCTTACAATACCCTGATCTCTTATGAATGTCTATGAATATCTGAAGGGTGGGTGTCAGGAAGAGGGGGCCAGGCTCTTTTCAGTGGTGCCCTGTGATGGGACAAGGAGCAATGGACACAGATTGGTACACAGGAACATCCACCTTGACATGAGGAAAGACTTCTTTCCTGTGAGGGTGCTGGAGTCCTGGAGCAGGCTCCCCAGAGAAGTTGTGGAGTCTCCTTCCCTGGACACTTCCAAGACCCACCTGGATGTGTTCCTGTGTGACCAGCCCTAGGTGATCCTGCTTTAGCAGAGGGGTTGGACTTGATCTCCAAAAGTCCCTTCCAGCCCCTACCATTCTGTGATTCTATGAACTGTACTACTGCCTAATAACTGCTAGATCAGGAAAATCCAAATCCCACAGAGGACGAAGACAAATTCCATGATTATTAATCCTCAGTCAATGGAGACGGAAATTCAGGACTTCAAATTGCCTTCAATTCACACTGATCCTCCTGTAGCGTGATGGAGGTGTTTATATGGAACCCAAAATAGGAGAAAACCTTTCTGCAGCCTTTCTGTTTCAATTTATTCATACTCAGACCATACAGGAGTGCCTCGACATAAAATAAAGCACCTCTGAACTCATTGCTGTCCAAGTGTTTGCTTCAGGTTAAGTGAAAGAGTGCTGCTGTTATTTGGTTATTACCTTCCCTTAGCCACAGCCTGTGTCAGGAATCTCCCTCACATCTATTTTGTTCTACTTATAATACTTATCAATTTGAAATTCTGTGCAGATCATCCAAGTCTGAGAGCAGACAAACAGTTACCACCATCTTTTGTCAATATATTTCACCTCATGCAGTTGTTCTTATGGGATTTTAATGTAAATCCAGGCCAAGTTTACTACTTTTCTATTTTTAGCAGCACGTTAAACTGCTATTTCATCTCCTCAGTTCAGCAATTACCATGCAATGAAACATACCTGAACCAATAACTCTGAGTAAATAGGATAATAATGTACTCCACAAGTTTAATTTTATATATATTTTTTTTTTTTTCACTCTGGAGGTTTTGATTCACATCCTGAGTTAGTTTTAAATTCTGTGGCTTTGGAGATGATAGCCTTGAAGTTCCCACAGCAGTTTGTTTGCCTAGCAAAACACTTCTGCCATTTCTGTATAATCCTGGCTCTGCTCAGTCTGTATGCAAAGAATGGACTATGACTGGAATATCAGGAATCTTGTAGGTCAGGATTAAAGGGCAATTGTCAAGGTTACCAGAGGCAGCATACACTGCCTGTCTCTACTATGTATAGCTTTCTAGTAATTCAGCATAATCAGGTCTGACACCTCCACAGCTCTTAAATAGCACTTAGCGCCTGGATCGCAGCAGCCTTTCATATACTCAGGGCCCAATGCAAATGGTAAACCAAAATAAATGCCTGTGAAGAGCTCTGAGTGGTGCTGCAATTAAATGAAGAAGGGAGAGTTACCAACAAATACGGTTTGGAAGGTAAGGTTTCAAACACAGGTTCTATGAAACTTGCTTTATTTAAACCGTGAAGTGCACCAACTATACACATTTGATTTGATGGAGTGAAAGGGTAGCTCTAAAATATTTCCTCCAACAGATATCACACCAACAGCTTTCCTATCACACCAGCAGCTAAAATCCAGCTGAGTTCCTCTCTAGCTCAGTGCTGTGATATTGCTAAGACCCTCACACTGAACTAAATCACCTCAGTCTGCAAATTTCTCAACACAGCCTTACATTAGAACTCCTACTTCCAGATCTTGCTTTATTTAAACCATGAAGTGCACCACCTATACACAATTGATTTGGTGGAGTAAAAGGGTAGCTCTAAAATGTTTCCTCCAACAGATATCATACCAACAGCTTTCCTATCACACCAGCAGCTCAAACACAGCTAAACTCCTTTCTAGCTCAGTGCTGTGATGTTGCCAAGACCCTTACATAGAATAAAACCACCTCAGTCTGCAAGTGTCTCACCACAGCCTTACATCAGAAACCCTATTTCCAGATCTTGCTTTATGTAAACCATGAAGTGCACCAACCATACACAATTGATTTGGTGGAGTGAAAGAGTAGCTCTAAAATGTTTCCTCCAACAGATACCATACCAACAGCTTTCCTATCACACCAGCAGCTCAAACATAACTAAGCTCCTCTCTAGCTCAGTGCTGTGATGTTGCTAAGACCCTTACATGGAATAAAACCACCTCAGTCTGCAAGTGTCTCACCACACCCTTACATCAGAACTCTGACAGAAAGGTGTTCAAAGTTTTTAACCTTTCTCCAATTAAAAAAAAAATCATCATCAAAGTGCAATTATATTGTTCTGACTTTTGGGTGGTTTGTTTTCTTCTTTTTTTTTCCTCTGTGTGATAGGAAACAAACTTGGAGAGAAAACACTGGGAGGAGCTATTTTCTCTTCATTTCAGCACAGATAATTTTTTTTTTTTGTTAAGTCAAGTCAATCACTCTGAATCACTGATGTTTGAAAAATTGGCTTTGGAGGGAGTAAAGGGAGTGAAAAAATCCTCAACAATACAGCAATTACAAAAATTGTAGAGGAAAAAGGGTTGAAAAGGAAAAGAATGGGTCCCCAAAACACATTGTTCAAGCACATGAACTTAAACGAGAGTAGGTGCAAAGATAAACATTGCCAAGAAGGAAAGAGGAGGGGATTCTGCCTGCTGTGGGGCTGGTGATTTAGATGTTGGAGCTGAAGAAAGCTTAGAGGGAACAGAGGATCATTGTGCCTGGAATGCAGAGGCATTCCCAGCTTCTGGTGGAAACCCAGGCAGGGTTGGTGGGAGAGGTGGGCAGGAATGGTGAATGGCAGAAGGGAAAAGCTGAGCCACCAGGTATGGTGCAAACCCCTCTGCTGCAGCAGATGGGAAAGATCTGGAAGTTGGTGGTTTAAAACCAGGCTTAAGGGTGAAAAGCCAGCAAACTGGAGATTAAATGAAGAGTTGCTCCAGGCAAGAGAAGCAGCTTGGAACTCACATTTAAACAGCAAGGATTTACTGTGAGTGGAGTGTAAGCAGTGGCTGAAGATGGGAAATAAGGCTTGGGAAGGAGGAAGGACACAGCAGCACTTGGGAAAATCAGGAGTGAATTGGAAACTGTGAAAAGTGAACTCCATGTTGAAAAACTCTGGTGTGCCTGGAATGTCAAAGCTTTAGAACCACTTAAACCCATGCTTGGGCCCAACCATGAAGCCATGCACTAGATGACTGCAGGGTAAATATTTCCTAACACACACAAGAGAAGGAATCCCTGTTAGCTGCTGGGAGAAGGAAGGGGAGAGAAAGAAGAAAATCCACCACCATGCCTGCTGCTGGGGTTCATGTTGTGCATCCAGGAACCTTTCAGCTCTGACCCAGTCATGGTGATGCTGCAGTCAGGTGAAAGAGGTCCCTGGAAGCTGCCCTGGTGACCTGTGCTGGGCTTCTCATCACCCAGCCTTGGGGCTGAAGAACTGACTCACTAAATGCTCATCAGTTTTTGCAAAGGGACTGTGGAAATGTTTTAAAACCAGAGGAAAAGACATGTCTGAAGATAATGTGGTGCCTGTCAAAGGCAGGTGGCTCTCACACCCAGTTTGCTCTTCCTGCAAGAGAAGAAACAGCCTGGGCAGCAGCTCTGGGCTCATCTGTGCTTGGGGCAACAGCTTAGCTTCTCCCTGGAGGTGTTCAAGGCTGGGCTGGATGAGTCCTTGAGCAACCTGATCTAGTGGAAAGTGTCCCTGCTAGTGGCAGGGTGGCTGGAACAAGATGATCTTTAAGGTCTCTTCCAACCTAAACCATTCTATGGATCTATGAGAGAGAGAAGTAATGATCTCCAGAGGTCCCTTCCAACCCCTAACATTCAATGACTATGATTCTACAATTTTATGATTCTATTATTATATAAAGGTGAGGTATCCAGAACTTCTGGGGACCTTCTCTGACCCAGGCAGTGGCTTGCCACAGGTTTCTGCCTGGTGTCTCCCCACAAGCATGCAGGGAGATGGGTACCTCAGCTGCCAAAGTTGCTCCCCTTGTGAGGACAGCTCTGTGGAGTCAGCCATAGCAGGACAGGTGGCTTTTGGGTTAATTCACCTCACTGCCCCAAGTGTGGCCATCAAGGAGTCATGTGGCTGACTTTGCTTCCCCCTCACCCCTTCCTTGCACTCTGTGGCTTAAAATCTGCCAGGGTGCTCTGAGCCTCAGCAATTCATATTTATGGGGGGGGGGGGGGGGGGCAAAGAGGGGTGGGATGCATTTAAAAATTACCCAGTTCAAAGGTAGTGTCTGGTCTGTGCCTGTCTGTCAGATCTAAGAGGAGTGAGTGGATTTTCATGGAGGAATTTCATGGAAATTAAATCTCTACTGGAGTGATCCATTCAGCTTGTAAAGCTTCAGCCCAGTTTTGTATCCTGGATGAATGCCCTGCTGAATAGCTTGGTGGGGATGCAAGAAGCCACCTTAAACTAGGGATTTTTTTTCTGCTAAATTGACTTCAAAGTAGTAATTAAACAATAGCTAGCTTTAAAAAAAAAGATCAAGTTATAAGAAGCTATAGGACCAAACTACCCTGTCAGAAGAGGCTGAGTTTTAGGGGAGGGGGGCAGGGTTAGGGTTAGGGTTAGGGATGTTCAAACTGGCAAAGAAACTGGGAAGAGGCAAATTGAAAGAACCAAAAACAGATACAAGAAATTAGAACTAATTGCAAAGATTTAAACTTATTTTATCTTGTTACTGCTGCCCTACAGTCAAGGCTGGAGCTGGGTAAGTGGAGGCAGGAGCAGAGGCTGCTGAACTGTTTAGGATCTTTTAAGCAGAAGCATCCAGTTCTGAGGCTGAAGCAGCTTTCTTTGGCCTTTGTTCTTGTCCCGTGTTTGAGGCTTGTCTTCTCCAGGCTGCTCTGCATAGAGCTGAGCTCTGCACAGCTCAGTATTCATTTCTTCTTTTGTCAAGCAAAACTGCAGTGGTGGCCAAGGGCATCCTTGCTGCCAATCTTCTCCCTCATCCTCTGCCTCCCAAACCCTCAGCCACAACTGCATTCCTGTCTCTCTCTTGATGACTTAGAAGCAGCTTTGACTTGAAGCTAAAACAAATGAAAACTTCTTCTCCTGCCTGTGGTATTGACCACGGCCTAATTCTCCCCTCCCCTGCCATTTACTGATTTCAGTCCTTGGGGTCCTCGTGCAGATGTTTCACAGTGTTACACCTTCTTCCATCACTTCTGGAAGGAGAAACCTACAGTCTGTAACCCACTTTTATTTAAAACCCCTTTGGAGTGATCACTTTGGGGGCTTTCCTGGGCTGTTTAAATGCTTTCTGTGACTTTATTCCATTCTGTTGTGTAGAGAATGTCACTTGCTTAGCTTACAGAAAAAAAAAAGGTGAGATACTGGCACACAAATTTGGCACTGTCACAGTTGCTAGATTTTTACAGTGCTGAAGGTAAAGCTTACTATTTTAAACTGAAAAGTCCAGCACTGCATTTAATCTGATTAACACATTTCTCTTTTTTCATACTCAAAGGGTTATTTATGAGAATTCCTGCTCAGGTTCAGTCCAGGGAAGCACAGCAGTGTACACTGGCAGAGAATCTGATCCTCAGGTCTATAAAACTCTGTCCATCTCAGACCTGTGTCAAGTGAAACCACCTTAAATGGTTCTCCAGGCAATGATTTTGATAGTCTTATTAAAGCTTACTGCAGTCCTCAGGCTAGGCTATCAAGCTTAAACATTCCCAGTGTCCCAAATGTCCTATTGTTGGTGTGATAGTTACTGCTGGAGGAAAAGCTCAATAAAACAGAATTTGCAGTTGCTGTGCTGCTTTTCAAAGGTACCTCCCAGATTGTTTGTAACGAGAACTGCTTTCCATTTGTTAAACTTGAACTCAATGGAGTTTAATCAATCAATAGCTTGCTGATAACTACAGCACAGCATTGCCACAAAGGGATAAGCTAATAACTGGCAAGAACTCTTTGATTCCACCTGTAAAACACTGGTGAGTTTTAGCCCACACACAGATCCCCCTGATTATTCCAAGCCTTTGCTGTACCTCTTGTCAGAGGGCTGGTTTCCTGCCAGGCAGGAGTTCATGTGATAACTAAATTTCATCCTCTCCAAGATGATACAAGAGTGTGGAGGGAGGCAACCCCACAACACCATTTGTCAACTCTTCAGAAGTACTGAAAAACAACAAAAAAAACCCCCACAAACATAACCAACCAACCAACCAAAACACTTTGGAGGACACTCAGATGGTTCTGTGCTGCTGGCCAGGTGGTTAACAGCAATCCCCAAAGGCTGTGCAGCGGTGCTAGGGGAATTTGCTGGAAAGTCCACAACTTTGGTGCAGCAAACCCATGGCTGTTGCCATAAGGCACAAAGGCAGAGCACGTGCTTTGTTTGCAGCTTTTCTGCTGGCTGTTACACACCATTCACACAGACAATGTGGCTGGAGTGTAAAGTAATTGAGAGCCGTGCATGCTGATTTATAGCAGCTAAGCCTGAAGCCAAGCAGCTTCTGGGACAAGGTCTGGCAACAAGTCAGTCGTGTCCTGTTGTTGTGGGAGGGAAAGACAGTGGTGTGTTGAGCACTAAGAGTGGGCTCCCCAGTTCAAGAGAGACAGGGATCTGCTGGAGAGAGGCCAACAGAGAGTTGTAAGCATGATTAAGGGACTTGAACATCTCTTTTATGAAGAAAGGCTGAGAGACCTGAGGGGCTGCTTAGTCTGGAGAAGAGAAGGCTGAGAGGGGATCTTACGAATGTCTATAAATATCTGAGGGGTAGGTGTCAAGATGAAGGTGCCAGGCTCTTTTTGGTGGTGCCAAATGATAGGACAAGGGGCAATGGACACAGACTGGAATGCAGAAGGCTCCACCTCAACGTGAGGAGAAACTTCTTTACAGTGAGTGTGCTGGAGCTCTGAAGCAGGCTGCCCAGAAAGGTTGTGGAGTCTCCTTCTCTGAGACTTTCAAAACCTGCCTGGACATGTGCCTGTGTGACCTGCCCTAGGTGATGCTGCTTTGGCAGGGGGTTGGACTGGATGATCTCTAGAGGTCCCTTCCAACCCCTATCATTCTCTTTTCTGACTAATCAGGCATCTCACTTTTCTCGAGGCTCTCAGAAAGCTATCTTGAGTGGCCAGGTGAGTTCCCAAGCAACAGACTGTCCTGGGTCATAAACCAAAATTGTCCTATTGTACTTAAAAAAATAGCCTGACAAACTGCCTGCCCACCCTTGTGTCAGTCCCAGCTAGGGTTGTGTTGCTGGTGAAGGAGAGTTCCCTCCCTAACCACACATTTGTCACTCCCTGGCTCAGGCAGTGGTGCCAGCCTGAAATTGGTCAGATCAGGTTGCTGATGTGGTTGAAAAGTAAAAGCTCTCCCCTACCCCCTGCCCTCCCAGTTAATAAAGACACACCACTAATGAAGTTAATAAAGATCACACAGCTGCACCTCCTCTTGAAGTCAGAAGAATCTAAATTTTTGGTGGTAAAGGGAAGTGAAAGTGCCCCTGTAATCAGCACTGGTGAGGCTACACCTTGAGTCCTGGGTTCAGTTTCAGGGCCCTCACTCCAAGAAGGACATTGAGGTGCTGGAGCATGTCCAGAGAAGGGCAACAAAGCTGGGGAAGGGTCTGGAGAACAAGGCTGGGGAGGAGCAGCTGAGGGAACTGGGGGTGTTTAGTCTGGCAAAGAGGAGGCTGGCAATGAGGGGAGACCTCATTGCTCTCTCTACAACTCCCTGAAAGGAGGCTGGAGCCAGGTGGGGGTTGGTTTCTTCTCCCTACTATCAACTGTTTTAACAAGAGGAAATGGCCTCAAGTTGCACCAGGGGAGGTTTAGGTTGAATGAATGTTAGGAAAAATATGGAAAAAAGAGTGGTCAGGGATTGGGACAGGCTGTCCAGGAAGGTGGTGGGCTCACCATCCCTGGAGGTCTTTAAAAAGCATGTGGACATGGCACTTCAGGACATGGATTTATGGCCATGGTAGTCTTTGGTCAGTTTTTTGACTCAATGATCTTAAAGGTCTTTTCTAGCCACAACAATTCTATGATTCTGTGATCCATGTGCAAGAGGCAAATCTCAAATCCTATACACAGAGCATCTGCCTCTTTTGAGGGAGTTTGGCCAGAAGTGTGGACTGTTCTCTGAATGGCTTAAACTCTGAATGTCATAGAATCACAGAATGGGCTGGGTTGGAAGGGACCTCCAAAAGTCATCCAGTCCAACCCCTCTGCAGTCAGCAGGGACATCCCCAACTAGATCAGGTTGTCCAGAGCCCTGTCAAGCCTCACTTTGAATATCTCCAGAGATGAGGCCTCTCCCACCTCCCTGGGCAACCTGTTCCAGTGTTCCACCACCCTCAAAGAATCTGTTCCTAACTTCTAATCTGAATCTGCTCTTCTCTAGTTTGAAGCCATTGCTCCTCGTCCTGTCACTGCAGACCTTTGCAAACAGTCTCTCCCCATCCTTCTTGAATGTCATTCTGACACTCACACTTCACATCAGTTTTACTCACCTAGTGCAGATACTACAGAATCACAGAATTAACCAGGTTGGAAAAGACCTTTGAGATCATCAAGTCCAACCTATCACCCAACACCATCTAATCAACTAAACCATGGCACTAAGTTCCTCGTCCAGCCTTGTTTTAAACACTTCCAGGGATGGTGACTCCACCACCTCCCTTGGCAGCCCATTCCAATGGCCAATCTCTCTGCCTTGTAGACTGTCCCCCAGGACAGTCTACAAAGCCATTGCTGGTACTCACAAACCAGTGTTTCCAGTTACATTTGACAGTGGTTCTTAACATACAAAGAGACAAATACAGTGTTGGACTCATTCAGAAACTTCAGAAAGCTCATTCAGAAAGTTCACTCAGAACTGCTGCTCTAAGACATCTTTACTGGATACTTCCAGCTCTTCAAAAAAAACCCAAACCCACAAGGGTGTATTAAATTCATAGCTGTTGGGGAACACTGAGGTCTACAATCTGAGACTTGTTTGTTTATTTTTAAGGAAGTGCTGATGGGTTTTAACAATATATTGAATACAAATGAGGAGAAGATGTTTTCCATAAGCCACAGATGGCTTGAAACAATAGCTCTGACAATGGTTCCAAGAACCAGCCAGCCCTTTTGACTGCTTGAATTCAGAGGCTTAAAGGTGCTTATTTAAATAACAGTAGCATTAGCTATTGTATGTTGGTGTACTTTTTAGCAGAAAAAAAACCAATCTTGTTAAAATATTAGAACTTAAATGATTCTGATGTCCTTCACTGCTCTTCACATTGATCTTACCTCTAGCCTCAGCAGCTTGCATGTTCCGGTTACTGACTAAACACAGACATCTGCTGCCTATATAAAACAAGAGTGCAGCCTGAATTAGCTGCAGCAGAAATCAAACTGAGTATCATTTGTGTTAAATCCTCTTCAGATTTGTTTGAAATGGTTCTCTTCTGGTTTGGAAATACAAATCCTACAAAACCCATTGATGCTGGGGGTGAAGTCCACCTGGTTAAGCCACATGTGAAGCATTCATGTTTCATGCAGTTCCTCTCAGAGTCTTCATTTTACACAGACAGAATCGACCAGGTTGGAAGAGACCTCCAAGATCACCATCACCCAACCCTAACTAATAAACTAAACCATGGGACTAAGTGCTTCATCCAGACTTTTCTTAAACACCTCCAGAGACATTGACCTCACCACCTTCCTGGGCAGCCCATTCTAATGGCCAATCTCTCCTTTTGGGAAGAACTTCTTTCTAAGATCAAGCCTAAACTTCCCCCTGCACAGCTTGAGACTGTGTCCTCTTGTTCTGGTGCTGGGAAAAGAGCCCAACCCCCACCTGGCTACAACCTCCCTTCAGGTAGTTGTAGAGAGCAATGAGGTCTCCCCTGAGCCTCCTCTTCTCCAGGCTGAACACTCCCAGCTCCCTCAGCCTCTCCTCACAGGGCTGTGCTCCAGACCCCTCACCAGCCTCGTGCTCCAGACCCCTCCCCAGCTTTGTGGCCCTGCTCTGGACATGTTTGAGCAATTCAACATCCTTCTTGAATTGAGGGTCCCAGAACTGGACACAGAAGAAGCTGAGTAATGATTTCTTTTTTTTCACACCTCACAAATGGTGCAAAACTCTGACTTCTTGCTGGCACTTTATCTAGAGTCAGTGACCCACCAGACTCATAGAAAGACCTTGTCTTCTGTAACAGCTCTTTTTGATATGAAGTACCTGACATACCTGCTACCTACCATAAGCACAACTACTTACTTCTTAACAACAGGATGGGTTCATGCTTTGACTGCAATTGGAGTCAGCTCCTGGTGCAGGTGAACTTAAAGCTGTGCAGATGCAGTGGATGAATCTCATAATGGACACCTTAGCTTATCTTGCCCTGACAACAGAACCACCCACTGAAGCTCTCCTCTTGAGAAAGCCTCATTCATGTTTATAAAGATGTAAAGGGTGAATGCCAAGAGGCTGGAGCCAGGCTCTGCTGGGTGATGCCCAATGACAGCACAAGGGGCAATGGGTGGAAGCTGAAGCATAGAAAATTCCATGGAAACATGAGGAAAATTTTTTTCACTGTGAGGGTGATGGAATATTGGATCAGGCTGCCCAGGGGGGTTGTGGAGTCTCCTTCTGTGGAGATATTCCAACCCCACCTGGATGTGTTCCTGTGTGATCTGCTCTAGGTGACATTCCAACCCCACCTGGATGTGTTCCTGTGTGATCTGCTCTAGGTGACCCTGCTCTGGCAGGGGGGTTGGACTGGATGAGCTTTTGAGGTCCCTTCCAGTCCCTAACATTCTGTGATTCTGTGATCTTTGTGATCATAGCATAACTGATTTGTAATACTTACCTGCTTTTAAGAACCAGATTGTGAATTCTGCAAGAGCAGGACAAGCTTATTCCTTTGTCAAATCCTGAATTCCACACCATAATATAGGTAAGAAATCCAGTAACTGAAACCCAGATTTCTGTCCTTACATCTAAAAAATTTATATCCTAAGTGTCTGTACAATTTAGTAACTAGAGGCCCTGGATGCTGTTATACCAGGACACTGTCATGCTAGATGCTGCATGAGCCTGTAGAAAGAATCTTCTCCTCCTTGCAAGCCTTTGCCTCTGGAGGAAGCAGAGGAATAAACAGCAGTGGAATGAAGAGACATTCTCCTCAAAGTGACTTGTAGCATAACATCTTTATGAGGCATACAACCCACATCATGTGAAAACTCAAGATACAGAATATTTCTTTAGTCACCACAGAAAGATAAATCTGGATTTAGGTCATAGAACCACAGAGTCATAGGATCACTAAGGTTGGACAAGACCTCTAAAATCATTGAGTCCAACTGTCAACCCAGTACAAACACTAAACCATGGCCCCAGATGCCGTGGCCACACATTTCTTGAACACCTCCAGGGATGATGACTCCACCACCTCCCTGGGCAGCCTGTTCCAGTATCTGACCACTCTTGCAGCAAAGACATTTTTTTTTCTAATCTCCAATCTAAACCTCCACTGGTGCAACCTGAGGCCATTTCCTCTTGTCCTACCACACGATACCAGGGAGAAGAGACCAACCTCCACTTCACCGCAACCTCATTTCAGGGAGTTATAGAGAGTGAGAAGGTCTCCCTTCAGCCTCCTTTCTTCCAGAACACCCCTAGTACCTTCAGCTGCTCCTCAGCAGCCAGCCCTGTCCTCCAGACCCTTTCCCAGCTTCATTGCCCTTCCCTGGACATGCTCCAGGGAGAGCTCCTGTTTGTGTATTAATGGAGCCATGCTGTTGTCCCAGAAGAGAGCAGTACAAATGTGGCACCTAGAAAAGCCATACCTTGAGCTCACTGAACTTCTCAGTAGTGTTCTTATGGATACACACCATGGTGCACATCAGAACATCTCACAGAGCTAACACACTGCTCTGCTGGAGCATTGTCTAAACCAGCTTCTTTTTAACCCAAGTAGCATGAATTAAGTGAGAAAAGAACCTCTACATTTTGTAATCCTGGAAGATATAGGCTAGGCACGCACTGGCTTAAGAGCAGCCCCGGAGAAAAGGACTTGGGGGTGTTGGTGGATGAGAAGCTCAACATGAGCCAGCAATGTGCAGCCCTGAAAGTCAACCAGAGCCTGGGCTGCAGCAAGAGAAGCGTGGCCAGCAGGGCAAGGGAGGTGATTCTCCCCTTCTGCTCCACTCTGCTGAGACCATAACTGGAGCACTGTGTCCAGTTCTGGAGCCTCTATTACAAGAAGGATCTGGAGGTGCTGGAAGGTGTCCAGAGAAGGGCCACCAGGATGAGCAGAGGGCTGGAGCTCCTCTCCTATGAGGACAGAGTGAGAGAGTTGGGGTTGTTCAGTCTGGAGAAGAGAAGGCTCTGAGGAGACCTTCTTGTGGCCTTCCAGTATCTGAAGGGGGCTACAAGAAAGCTGGGGAGGGACTTTTGAGGGTGTTGGGTAGTGATAGAACTGGGGGAATGGAGCAAAAGTAGAAGTGGGTAGATTCAGATTGGTTGTTAGGAAGAACTTCTTCCCCATGAGGGCAGTGAGACACTGGAACAGGTTGCCCAGGGAGGTGGTGGAAGCCTCATGCCTGGAGCTGTTTAAGGCCAGGCTGGAGGTGGCTCTGAGCAACCTGATGTAGTGTGAGGTGTCCTTGGCCATGGCAGGGAGGTAGGAACTGGATGATCTTTGGGGTCCCTTCCAACCCTGACAATTCTATGATTCTATGACTTCACTTGTTTGCATTGTACTTAAATCATGTTAACAGAAATACAGCAGCTAAGGAGTTGGGTTTTTTTTTAAAGGAGTCAACCTGTTTTAAAATGCCTTTTCTTAAATAGCTCCCCCCAGTACGTTCTTACAGACCTTATAGAATGTTTGGGTTCTCTTTTAACCAGGCACTGCTTCGTGGGAAATAAATGAGGGTTTATTTCCCATCTTTTTGACTAGGAAAGAAATCAAACAAACTAGCTGCAGACACTGAATTCACTGTAAAATGTACTCCACTACAGCTGGGCTATAGAAAATAAAAAAAACCTGATCATGTCTTTGATGAAAGATGAATGGTTTCTATACAAGCCTGAGTTTTAGAAAGCAACCGGGTTAATGCTGTATCTGTGAACACATGACAGGCTCTATTTTGTCATTTCAGTCTTTTTAGCTTCCTGATTACGATATTTCTTGTCCTCTTGAAATGTAAGAAAGTAAATGATTTGATTTTGTGGGTGCTGAAATTGCCAAACACAAGGCACTGAGAAGTTCTGTAAGCTCCTGTAGTGGTTAATGCCTGCTGGGCTCCTTGCCCAACACGGTCAAAATATTTTAGTGTGAA
This sequence comes from Indicator indicator, assembly GCF_027791375.1. NCBI lineage: Eukaryota > Metazoa > Chordata > Aves > Piciformes > Indicatoridae > Indicator > Indicator indicator. Next base: position 23,658,023 of record NC_072026.1, read on the forward strand.
GTCAGAATCTACTTGTGTTGTCATTTGCCCACTGCAAGCAATTGTCCAGCCATAGCCTGGGAGTTGGAATTACAATTACGTCTGTGATCCTGCTGCATGGGATCATTATTCATGAGCTCCAGTTTGGGGCTCCCCAGTTCAAGAGAGACAGAGACCTGCTGCAGAGAGTCCAACAGAGAGCCAGGAGGATGCTCAGGGGACTTGAGCATCTCCCTTGTGAAGAGAGACTGAGAGCCCTGGGGCTGTTTAGTGTGGAGAAGAGAAGGCTGAGAGGGATCTGATCAATGTCTATCAATAGCTGAGGGGTGGGTGTCAAGTGGAAAGGGCCAATCTCTTTTCAGTGGTGCACAGTGATAAGCCAAGGAACAACAGGTTCAAGCTTGAATATAGAAGGTTTCAGCTCAACATGAGGAGAAACTTCTTTCCAGTGAGGGTGACAGAGGCCTGGAGCAGGCTGCCCTGACAGGTTGTGGAGTGTCCTTCTCTGGAGACTTTCAAAACCCACCTGGATGCATTTTTAATAAAAAAGCATATTTTATATATTTTATAATTAATATTTACTGCTGGTGGTATCTTCAAACATCACTATAACTTACTTACAAAAAGGCATTCACAAGGTTCAACTATTTGGTTGTGTGTTTTACACTGTTAAGTGATTTAAGCACAGGTCTAACCTTTCCAACACAGCAATTCAAAGTGGCCATACAGGTGCTGTGAGCTGAGGGTTTCCCACAAATGGGATTCCATGGCAGACTGGTAGGGGACTCACCACTTGCTCCTCTGTCCGGTATCTCCCCAGGGGCTGTGGCTATGATTCGAGCAGTCCTTGACTCAGAGAGGGCTAAGAGCCTCTCTCTTGTGTGCCCAGTCACAGTCTGGAGCTTGTCCTTGGCTCAGAGAGGGCTAAGAGCCTCTCTCTTGTGTGCCCAGTCACAGTCTGGAGCTTGTCCTTGGCTCAGAGAGGGCTAAGAGCCTCTCTCTTGTGTGCCCAGTCACAGTCTGGAGCTTGTCCTTGGCTCAGAGAGGGCTAAGAGCCTCTCTCTTGTGTGCCCAGTCACAGTCTGGAGCTTGTCCTTGGTTCAAAGAGGGCTAAGAGCCTCTTTCTTGTGTGCCCAGTCACAGTCTGGAGCTTGTCCTTGGCTCAGAGAGGGCTAAGAGCCTCTTTCTTGTGTGCTCCCTGGCTGGGCTGTAGCCTCTTCTGGGATTCAGTTCCCTTGGAGCTTTTCCCCTTTCTGCCCTGGTCCGGGGGCAAGGCCTGGGTGAAGTTGTTGGTCTGCTAGAGCAGGTTCTTCAGGGCAGCATTTAGCTCTTGTCTGTGGTAAGCAGGCCCTCAGCTGCCACTCAGGCAGCATTTCGCTCTTGTTGCTGCCTGGATGAGCACAAGGCAAGCTGCCTGACTTCTAGGATGGTTTAAATATTTTTATTTATATATATATATATATAATAAATAATTAATTGTCCCAAGACAATTAATACCCTTTGGTAACACAGAAACCTGAGAGCTGGACCTATGGGATGGGGCTTATCCAAACGTGGCAAGAGGCACACACATTCAGGGGTGCTTACAGTTATAATCACAGGTGCTAGACATTTACCTTGGCCATCTGGACCCCAGGAAGTGTCCAGGTTAGCACATTCACAGGTGCTTAGCCGTTGTCTGGGCTAGGGCATGTTTGGGGGGGTTGACCCTTCAGGACAGCATTCCTGTGTGGACTACCCTAGGTGACCCTGCTTGGCAGGAGGGGTTGGACTGGATGATCTCTGGAGGTCCCTTCCAACCTCTAATGTGCTGTGATACTGTGAAAACATCATGAAGTCAGCTGGATGTGCCATTTCTAGGGCTCACTAATTCCTCTGCCTTGCTGAGGCTCTCAGTGATACTAAGCACAGAAGAATTTGGTATTCATGTGAGGTACAGCATCCCTAGAGTGCTCTTAAACACTGTGCCCTAAGAGAATAAAGTCACTGGCTACCTTAAGGTCCCTGTGAAAGAAAGGAGAATACACTTGTGCTTGGAAAAGCAGAAATAGGACCAAATGTCACTATCTGATAATTAATAAAAATAATTTAGGGGATTATTGATTAGGGGACTGGAACATCTCTCTTATGAAGAAAGGCTGAGAGACTTGGGGCTTTTTAGCCTGGAGAAGAGCAGACTGAGGTGGGATCTTATCAATGCTTATCAATACTTCAAGGTTGGGTTGTCAGGAGGATGGGGCCAGGCTTTTTTCAGTGGTGCCTAGTGACAGGCAAGAGGTAATAGGCACAAACCTGAACACAGGAAGTTCTATTTAAACATGAGGAGAAACTTCTTGAATTTTAGGGTGGTAGAGCACTGGAACAAGCTGCTCAGAGATATTGTGGAGTGTCCATCTCTGGAGCCCTTCAAAAGCACCCTGGACACTGTCCTGTGCAACCTGCTCTGGGTGACCCTGCTCTAGCAGGGGGATTGGACTCAATCTCCAGAGGTCCCTTCCAACCCCTACCATTCTGTGATTCTGTGAAATGTTGCCTCCCCTCCCATCACACACTCCACACCTTTGGTTCTCAGCCTTTTGCTAGAGCATGAAATCAGTAGGGTCCTCCACAGCAAGCCTTTGCTGCCTAGCTCTGCAGCACATATTTCAACAGGAGCCACAGCAAACGACAATCACAATTATCTTCAGCTGTGTGTGTATTTTTTAATGCTACCCTCTAAAACTCCTTGTTCCTAAGAAGGACAAAAATATTGCCAGAGGGAAACAAGAATAATTCTCTTGGGAAGGAAGCACAACCACTAGAAGAGGCTTTTTTTCCAAGGAAAAAAAATCAAACAAAAAACAATAAAGCAATTGACTTTGTTTTGTTTTATTTTCTTCTCCCAATAGCTGATATTCAGTTAGCATGCACTGAAAAGTAAAAACCAAAGAACACCAAAGAGAAAGAAGACATTTTCCTCGTGACATGTAGTGCTTTCTGGGACTAAATGAAGAAACAACTTTTTATTAATGAAATGCAAAAGAACAGCATAGCAAGATTGAAATAGGTAACAGGCACAGAACAACAGAGCAAGAAGGCAGAACAATTTCTGCAGGGACAGGAGTGTAAATCATCCATGTATTGTGATGTTCAAGTGGAGGCTAGTGACAAGTCAAGTCCCTCAATGATCAGTACTGGGACAAGTCTTGTTTAACCTCTTCATTGGTGACATGGACAGTGGCACTGAGTGCACCCTCAGCAAGTTCACTAACACCAAGCTGTGTGGTGTGGCTGACACTGGAGGGAAGGGATCCATCCAGAGGGACCCTGACAGGCTGAAGAGCTGGGCACAAGTCAAACTCATGAAGTTCAGCAAGACCAAGTGCAAGGCCCTGCATCTGGGTTGGGGCAATCCCAAGCACTGATATAGGCTAGACACGGACTGGCTTAAGAGCAGTCCTGGAGAAAAGGCCTTGGGAGTGTCGGTAGATGAGAAGCTCAACATGAGCCAGCAGTGAGCACTTGCAGCCCAGAGAGCCAAGCAGAGCCTGGGCTGCAGCAAGAGAAGTGTGGCCAGCAGGGCCAGGGAGGGGATTCTCCCCCTCTGCTGAGACCACACCTGGAGCACTGTGTCCAGTTCTGGAGTCTGTTACAGAAAGGATCTGGAGGTGCTGAAAGATGTCCAAGAGAAGGGCCATGAGGATAAGCAGAGGGCTGGAACACTTCTCCCATAAGAGAGGTGGTGCTGTTGAGCCAGGAAAAAAGGAAGACCTTATTGTGGCCTTCCAGTGTTTAAAGGGGCAATGGTTCAAAGCTAGAGTCAGGTAGATCTAGGCTGGACATTAGGAGGAAATTTTTTCCAGTGAGGGTAGTGAAATACCACATCAGCTTGCCCAGAATGTGGTGGAGGACCCATCCCTGGAGACATTCAATGGCAAACTGGATGGGCCCCTGAACAACCTGATCTAGTTGTGCCCCATCACTGGAAACATTTGGAAAAGAAAGGGTGGTGAAACACTCTGTTGGAACAAGTTGGTCAGCAAGACGGCAGGAATGCCATCCCTGGAAGCATTCAAGGTCAGGCTGGACACAACTCACTGCAGGGAGATCACAGAATCACATGTTAGGGGTTGGAAGGGACCTCAAAAGAGCATCCAGTTCAAGGCCCCTGCCAGAAAAAGATCACCTGGAGTAGATCACACAAGAATGCATCCAGGAGGGGTTTAAGTATCTCCAGAGATCCACAGAATCATTCTGGTTGGAAAAGACTTCTATGATCAAGTCCAGCCATGAATCCACCACCACCACGCCCACTAAACCATGTCCCTCACCACCACATCTCTGCCTCTCTGAAACACCTCCAGGGATGGGGATTCAACCACCTCCTTGGGCAGCCTGTGCCAGTCTTTGAGAACCCTTTCAGCGAAGAAGTTTCTTCTAACAACCGACCTAAACCTCCCCTGGTGCAACTTAAGGCCATTTCCTCTTATCACTTTCTGATAGAAGACTGGACCAGATGACCTTTAAAGGTCCCTCCAACCCAAAAATACGATTCTTGCGACAACCAGGACGCGGCCCCACAGGCGGATCTAAAGCGCTGTGCCGGAAGGCAGCGCCCCGGGGGGAAGCCCTCCGAGCTCGCCCTGCGTACGCACGAGCCAGTCCCCTCGCGCGGCGCCGCCGCAGCTGCCGCCCGCCCCGCGGCCCACTGCGCAGGCGCACACAGTTGCCGCGCGCCTACGGAGCACTGCGGCCAGCGCCCCCCCGCCCAAAACGTCCAACGGCCGCGGGTGTCCAGTGCGCATGCGCACAGTCCCCGCCCGCCCCGCGGCCTTCCGTTTCCCGGCTTCTCTCGCCCCCGTGGGCCTGGCGGAGAAACCGGCGACGCGCGTGCGCGCAAGGGGCCGCCAGGGCCCGGCTTGCTCCCGCCTCGCCGCCTCGCGCGCCAATCGAGCACCGCCCCGCAGCGTCGCGCTGCTGTGGCCCGAGCGCGCCGTGCGTGCGTCCGCCCGCTTTTGCGTACGTGCGTGCGTACGTACGTACGTGCGTGCGTGCTTGCGCTCGGCGGCGGTGGCGGCGGCGGCGCAGCGTCCCCTGCCCCGAATGAAAGGGACGGTCCCGGCGAGCGAGAGAGCGGCCGTGAGCGACCGGCAGTGACGGGGGGGGTGGGGGTGTACCCGAACTGCTCCTCTCCCCGGCTCCCCACCCGCCACACGGGTGAGTGACTGAGTGACCAACCGAGTGCCCAACCGCCTCGTTGCCCACCCAACCGCCTCTTTGCCGCGCTCCCGGGGCAGGCACGGCATCCCTCTGTTCCGCCCGCCCTCAGTTCCCCTGCCCGGGGAGCCCGCCCTGCCCTCCCGCTGCCTCGCCACCGGCCGCCGGCGGTCCCTGGGCCTCAGCGAGTCACCCACCCCCCGGAAGGGTCTCGGCACCCATCGCTGTCTGTTCAGGGGGCGCCCCCCCGGTGCCGTTACCCGCCCCCCCTTCCCTTCGCCGAGCCGACGGCAGCCGCTCGCTCCGCCCGCCTCGGCCCGCTCCCTCCTTCCCTTGAGGATCCGCCCCCCCTTGTCTCCCGAGTCCCATTTCCCCCAAAATTTGGGCTGGAACGGAGGGACGGATCGCGCTTTCTGAGAGCCCCGCGTCCTACCGAGCACCCCCTCATGAGGCCCTCCGTCGTACAGGGCTCAGGCCCCGCCGCTGCTTGTGGCCGGGCCCTTGCGGGGACACTCGCGGCACTCCAAGCCCAGAATGGTACCGTAGTCTCACCGATCCCCCCTGGGGAAGCGAGCCGCAGAGGTGCCGCTATCAGCCCCTCTCCCGCTCCCCGTGGGAGAATGTAAACTTTCCTGCGGAACGGTCTGTGCTGCCTGCCAGCTCTGCCTTTCCGCAGGCTCTTTCTGTGGGGTTTTTAGTTACCTACTCCGTTCTTATTGTTTAGGGGTTGGAGGTTTGGGCCTTTCGTCCCCTCGCCGTTGCCCTCTCTATGTATTTTATTATTATTTTTTAAAAAGAAGTTGTATGGATAAGTTCTTATCCTACTAACAGTGGCTGTAGGATGCTCTGTGAACATAACTCTCGGTTAAAGATTTCCATGGGACTTGTGACTTTGGATTCTCAACTACACACCTAACAGGATACCTCCTCTCTCCCCAGCTTCCCTCCTCGCCCCTCTTCTCCAAAATAATGCCCCCAATAATGGATGATTGACCCTAGAAACTAGAAAGCACTTGAAGATTTCTTGAGGAAAGAATCTGGTCCCTCTAGTCAGCATCTTGAAAACAACTTAAGGCAGATATTTTCTGTAGCCTTCCTTCCCTGAGAGCCCAGGCCACTTCAGCACCTGTAATGAAATTTTACAAAGCTTGTCTATTTCTTGTGTAGGTTTTCCTTGAGCATCTCAAATTTACTTTATGGATAAAGACAAATCATCTTTAAAAAAAAATAGTAATTTTGTGATCGTGCAAAGACAGCCAAACAAACTTTACTTGAGAAAGTCTAGCACAGAGGTCACCATCCCTTTGTTGGATGTACAAGTGAGGCCTTAGCTCCTATAAACAGGCTCTTGAAAGATATTTCAGGCAATAAACAAATTAAAATCCAGGTTACTTTCCATTCTTTGGTGCTGAACGACATCATCATGCACCGAGAGCATCCTTCTTTGCCTGAGAGTCACTGAACTTGCGCTTTTCTTCTGCATTACAAACTGTGTTGCCTGGAGCTTAGCAGATCAGGGTATGAGATGTATGAGTTCGCCAAAATGTGCTATTTTTAAAGATAAAAATCAAGGTGCTGTTAGAGGCAGCATCAGGGTGAAGACCTTTAGTGGATGTTAAGAAACACGAAGGCTAAATGAGCCCAAATTTTTGACTGGAGAATCACTGAAGGAGTTTCTTCCTCTGTGGTTTTGGGGTAGACTTAACTTTCCCTTTTTTTTTTTTTTTTTTCTAGTCCAAGCCTGTGGAGAACATTTCTGTGTGTAATAATCAGTGTGTTGTGGAACACGTGTTCCATTTTGGTACAGCTACTGCATCATCTCCTAGTCAGTGACTCCACCACTTTCTCTGATCCTGTCTGTGCCTTTCTCTCACAAGGCTGATACTTTGAACACTGTTTTATAAGTCTTACTCATTTGTTAGCTCCTCAAACATGGAAAACAAAAATACTGAGCTGGCTTTAACTTGCATTATTTTTCTTGTTCCAATGAAACGTAGTTTGCTCCCTGGCAAACAGGATTAGTTGCTTTTGGGTGATTTAACTTGAAACAAGAATTTTGACTGCATTGAGAATTCTGGGTCCGTGCTACAGCTGTGTACCTTGGATCATCTTTTTCAGGAAATTGATATTTTTAAATGGACAGGGTGAGAACTGCATTTTGTCACAAAGAAAGGTGATCCCTGGTTTGTGGTTTCTCACATTTGTGAGAAAGCAAACATAATTTAGGGAGAGGTCTACAGATTAAATGCTTCTGAAATATTTCTCATGCTCAGTTTTTTTTTTTAATGCAGTCTTTAGAAATGTATAAATAGTGTTAATGCCTATTGACACAGGAAGCACAAATGCAGAGAGTGGAGGATTAGAAAGAAAACTTTTAGGTATCTTCAGAGCTTTCAGAGTCATTTAATCTGGTGGTAAAAAGAATCTGAGTTTCCCCTCTGCTGCTTTTTGTTCTGTTTGCATTTCAGATACTTTTTCAAGTGTTATTTATAATTAAGTATTCCAAAACACAATATTTGCTAATTTAACTTTATTTGTTCATTTAATAACATCAACATCCATGCATCATCAGGTAAATATTTGCATTATTTTTAATTCACTTCACTCTGAGCCCTGAAAGATTGAATTCTGCAAGAGGACTTGAAGAGGTTAGGGTATGTCAGGTTCTCCTGTTGATGTAGTGATGCAAACTTCTCCTGTCTGTTAGTGCACCAGAAGGCATAAAAGCTGTGAGGAGGGTTCTTTATCATCTTGCTTCTTGGAAAGTACTTCTAAACGAAAGATGAGGAGAGCCACTTAATAAAGTTTTATGTGTCCTATAAATTATTTCCATTTTCTAAACCAGGATTTTGCTTGTGAAGTTTAAGGATAGCTGGGGTTTAGAGCAGCAATTCTTACTCCTGTAAGTCACTACAACCTGCCCATGTGTTTTGAAGGGAATTCCTGATCTTCCTTTTCAGAACTGCTCTAATTGCCATCAATATATTGCTAATGTAAACCAAACACACAATGAAACAGGTAGATCCAAATGACTGTGTGTATATCAAATAATTTATACCAAACCCAGATTTTTTTTGCATTTTGAATTTTCTTAATATATTTCTAACCCATCACTGTGTCATTTATGTTCAGCTATTGAGTATGACCCGAGAGCAACCAAGCTTTGTGTTATTATTTCCTACTTCTCTTTGTATTTTTTTCCTGTCTCCAAATAAATAATATTTTTAAATAAGTTTTTTGAAAATAAAACAATTAACACTCACACACATTTGAACATCCTTGGATCTATCCCTCAGGATCCATTCCTTCTTTCTACTCAGGAGGGGCTGCAGAATGGTCTTGTTTTGTTTTCTTTAGAAGAATACAGTATAGTAATTCTTTTGTGCTTAACACTTAAAGACTCTCTATTGCCACTGCAAGAGGGTGTGACTAGTTTATCCAGATTGGCACATTTTTTTGTGCAAATCAGCAAGATCTGAAATCTATGCATTCTTCTTATGAGTCTGCAGTCACAGACTGCTAAACTGCTTCCCGGTTCTAAAAGAAAGCAAATGAAGCTGTTGGTAAAGCAAAGGCCACAGATACAGGACAGGACACCTTTTGATGCAGGAGTTTTGTGAACATTAGAGAACAAACAGTTAAACCTCAGCCTGTGACAATCTGTCAAAACGGAAGAGTGGGACTGTAACAGGATTGCCTTTCAACGGTAGTATATACTGACAGAAACTTAATAACATTTCTCTGCTTTCAATTAGAGAAATAGGAGTGGTGTTAGTATTAGGAGAGCACTGGAAGCAGACAGGTTTGCCTATGCAAATGTCAGCAGTCAGTCATGTGTTTTCGTGCGGTTCACTGGTATAGCATGGTCCAGATATATTTCTGCTCTGCTGGATGTTATTTATTCTTTTTTTTCCTTTTTTTTTTCCCCATCAGAAATATCAAACTGTGTGGGGACTTTTCTTATTTAGATGAGTCTGATCTAGACAGAGGCTGAGGAGGATGCTTTTGTTGCAGTTGTGGCAAATTCTGACAGCCAGGCTCAAATCTCCAAAGTAAAAAGCTGTGAGTCTGTTTGAAGAGGACAATATTTTCTTTCTTGAGAGATGTAGAAGCAAATGAACACCAACTACTTAATGCTGAGCTAAGGCTCATTAGGTATTTTAACTTTTGAACTTACAGTGTCTGCTCCTGCCTGGTTAGGGAATCCGGACCTCGAGTCAAGTTTGTGATTCATGTCGAGTTTAATTTTAAGTTTTACTTTCCTAAGATGAGAACAGCAGCTCTCACGTGCTTGCTGAAAATTGTGATGCTTGGTACTGCTAAATTAACTGTGGGTCTTGCAAGGTTTCTGTGGCAGGGTGTTGCTCATAGATGGGGCTGAAATTTTGTTCCCGATGCTGCTTGACTTAGCCGCAGTGCGTCTGTGAGGTGCCTAAAATGGTAACATTTTATCTTCTCATCTCTACCCTCATCTGAGGCTAGTTCTCTGCTGATGATACTCTCTGAGCTTTTATGCTCAAAACCTTTTCTGGATGCTGTGCTGGACTCTTGAGGGGGTTCTTGCTTGTCTTTTGAAGAAGTTCAGTAGCATGAATTTTATTGCATGCACAGGTGCTGCCTTTTCTACAAATCTTTTTGCAGTAATAATTATCAGAATGGGATGAAAGAGCTGCAGTAACTTTCCCCTGATGATATTTTCAGCTTATTCCTACTTTTCCACTGAAGCTTTATTTAGTATCCAAAGTTTTGTGGTGATATCCAAAGTTTTGTGGTGATATCCAAAGTTTTGTGGTGATATCTAAGGTTTCATATTGGTACCCCAAGGTTTCATATTGATACCCCAAGTTTTATATTGGTACCCAAGGTTTTATATTAATACTCAAACATTTTTACCTAAAGAGCTGACTCTGCTTGGCAATAAAATTTCATCAAAAGCTGGCAAAGAACTGCCTCTGCTGGGTGCATGTTTGTTTGGCTGTATTGAAGTAGCATAAAGAAAAGAATGAAGAGGGACAAGGCACTTTCAGGCAACCGAAATTATGTTTATAAAAGTGTAAGTTAAATTGCCTTTTTGTTGCTGTTAACCTGCTGATCACACCTTTTTTTTCTGTAGCATTGAGAGGATTGAAGTGGCATTCTAAGGTCATTTAAAATCATGACAAGCTCAGTTGGACAGAAAAAAGTCTCTTCAAGACAAAGGAAGTGTGGTTTTTGTAGATCTAATAAAGATAATGAATGTGGACAATTATTGATGTCAGAAAACCAGAAGGTGGCAGCACATCACAAATGTATGGTAAGTAACCCACAGGAAAAAAAGAAAGGAAGGTCGTGGGCTAGTAAAAAGACTGCAAACAAATGAAAAAATCACCCAGCTGTGGCATTGGCACAAATGATCAATGGCTGTAATTTGACATCTTTGTGGGTTTCATGTGTCTAAATGTTCTATATCACTTATACCTTTAAAACTTAAAAAAAAGTTCTGTTTTTGTAATTCTAGCTGTTCTCATCTGCACTGGTATCTTCACACACTGATAATGAGAGTCTTGGTGGATTCTCAATTGAAGATATTCAGAAAGAAATAAAAAGAGGCACAAAACTGGTAAGTTTATTTTTGGCTCTTGAAAATAGAAGGCAAGGTTTTCTTCCCTTCTGTGAATTTTACCATGAAGTTGTTCAAGGTTATTGTATCTGTTGGGTTTATTTAAAGTGCTACCTCTGTGTGAACAATGAGGTAATGGATGACTTGCAGAAGATGTTGAAGTAAAAAAAAAAAAAAAAGTAAAACACTGGAATGGGTTGGCCAGGGAGGTCTGGAGGTGTTCAAATCCAGGTTGGATGAGGCCTTGAGCAACCTGGTCTAGTGAAAAGTTTAGTGGACTTGATTATACTTCTATTGAAGTTAAATTTAAATGTCAGTTAACCAACCCCTGAAGTGTCTTTAGGAAAGGATAAAAAGTAGTTTGTTTATTTCAGTAGTTTATTTCAGTCAAGTTCTGCTCTCATGTAAACATACTATTTTGAGACTTGTATCTTAATCATGGAATTAGTAGAAAATAAATCTAGAATTATTATTTTTGCAGTCCTTTTTTTCCCTGTAGATGGCTGTAGCACATAGGTATTTTTTTCAAGCATATCTGCAAATTGATTTACAGAATATGCCCCTTTTTTCTGATGGGCTGCACCTAAACAATACCATTTGCTAAATTTCTATTTCTAATCCAGTAGTTCCTATTTAACATTTTCTGTTAGATTTCAGAAAGAATCCCATATTCTAGGGACTTCATGGGGGTATTGTTGTACCTTTACCAGTACTTGGTTTTGCTGCCAAAATCTGGTTTTAGCTACCAAAGCTAATTTTATTACTTCCTTTTATATTGACTTAATAGATGATTCCAGGAATATAGATGTCTGTGAGGTATGTGGGTCCAACAGTGATTACAGCTCTGCCAAATTCATCAGAATTGAGCAGTAATGACTTTTTTTTTTTTTTTTTTTTTAATTCTTAAGAAGGTGATTCATTAGTTTTGGTTTTGTTTCATTTAATTTAGAACTGCTTGTTTTCCACTTGGGGAAAATGAATGAGGCTTCTAAATATATTTCAAGCAAATCAGTTCACTGTTTTACATTAAAATTTTTCAACTTATGTGAAGCTCTCTTACGTATTTACCAGTTCTTGGACTACTAAGAGTAATTCAAATCATTATTGTAGAAGTGCAATTATTTAATAATGATTTAATATTTTTTTCCCAGCACTTTATTTGCTGCTCTAATTAGCTGAAGCATGAAGAAGTAACTTTTCACAAGTCATTCACATTGTGATTAAGAATTTCCAAAGAACATGATAGGACTACAGATCATAAAAAAAAACAACTTTTTTGATTCTTGGGTGTCTAAAATCTTTTTTGAGGGTTATTTCTTTTTGTATTATTGATGGTTTCTGGTTTTCTGCTTCTGAATCTTTTGGTGTTCCTTTCAGTGATGCTATGGTTTGGTATATTCTTGGAGCTCTCTAGCTGTATGTAGCAGGCACTTTGTTCAGCTTTTTGCAGAAATACTGGATCTGGTTAACCTGGTAGATTCACAGGCCTGAGATGTTTCCTATTTGGAGAAAATTTACAAGACTGTTTCAGATCTTAACCGAGGTCCCTTATCTCTGTAGCTGTCAGAGAACAACAGCTCTGGAGGAATCTGCCTTCCTCCATTGGCTTTTATAGGAAGCCTTTAAAGCTAAATGTTTATAGTTAGCCCAGATACCCTCTCAAAGGTCTGCTTTCTGTTCTAGCCTGTTCTTTTATGTGGGAACACACTGAGCAAAAAATATCTCAGCGTGGTGCACTGGGTTAAGTAATTATATTGATAGCTTGGACTAAATTTGTCTGCCAGCAGATTTTACGTAGTTGCCTTCCTTCACGAGGTGCTGCTGCTGACCAGATACACACTGAAAAGTGAGACTTGTTTGTTACTGCAGGGATCATGACTGACACATAGAGCCTTTCTGATGGTGGTATATTTATCTGAGAAGTTGGTAGGCTTAAACCTTAACAGGCCAGTCATGAAAACTTCTGAAGTCTAAATATCTGGGAGTACAAGGCAGTGATATCATTATGTATGTGCATGGGAGGGGGTTTTTTTGTTGTTTCTTAAGAGCTTACCTATTTTGCAGCCTGTCAGACTTCACATATACATGATACACAATGACAGAATATTAGGGGTTGGAAAGGACCTCAAAAGATCATCTACTCCAGTCAACCTGCCAGAGCAGGGTCACTTAGGGCAGGTCACACAGGAACACATCCAGGTGGGTTTTAAAAGTCTCCTGAGAAGGAGACTCTACAACCTCCCTGGGCAGCCTGCTCCAGGGCTCTGTCGCCCTCACAGTGAAAAAGTTATTCCTTATGTTCATGTGGAACCACCTCTGCTCCAGCTTGCACCCACTGCCCCTTGTCCTATCATTGGACATCACTGAGCAGAGCCTGGCTCTGTCCTCTTGACGCTGCCCTTTATCAGCATGAATGAGGGCACCCCTCAGCTTCCTCCAAGCTAAAGGGCTCCAGCTCCCTCAGCCTTGCCTCATAAGGGAGATGTTCTACTGCCTTGAGCATCTTTGTGGCTATGCAGTGGACTCTTTTAAGCAGTTCCCTGAGGTCATTCTTGAACTGAGGGGCCAGAACTGGACACAATATTCCAGATGTGGTCTTGCCAGGGCAGAGTAGAAGGGGAGGAGAACCTCTCTCAACCTACTAACCACAGCCCTTCTAATCCATCCCAGGATGCTATTGGCCTTCTTGGCCACAAAGGCACACACCTTGGGGATTCATCTGTTGACCTTCTAGACAGCAGGACTTTTATCAATGGAATAAATACTTTATTACTGTCAGGAAATACAGACCAATAAATCACTATAAAAATTCCTGTACCATGTTTTGTTCATACATCACGGTGTATATAAAAATAAAGTTTACTTTTACTCATTTCTGGCTTTCAAAATACTGAAGTATTGACTAAAATTGATTGGATATAATTTCAACTTAGGCTTTTATAAAGAACTTTAATCCACCATTCCTATATATTAGCCATAAAGTATAATGATGAGCTAAATGCCCATACAGTTTAGGTAACAACTAGAGAACAGTCTCTAACTCTGTACCATTTCAGAGCTTGCAGAGGAGTAAATGGAGATGATCCAAAGCTTTGACATTTTTACTCTTAACTTTGTTAAAATTGAAAGCCAGGATGGTGATACATAACTTTGGTATATTTATTTGTCATATTTGAGACTAACAAGAACTAACAAGAAAGTGTATTCCACAAAGATATATGTAGAGGATATCCTACACTGCACTCTTAAGGGTTTGGAATTGGTTATACCCTTTTAGAAGGGACATAGACAACATGCAGGATGCAAACAAAAAGCTCCAGTTGTCTTGACTGGGAAGCTTAATGCAAAATTCTGAGATTTTGCGTGAAATATTATGTCAGTAAAAAATAATAGAGGAAAATATTGTGATGCTGTCAATTATTTCCTTCCTAACACAGTGTAAGAAGGAGAGTGAACAATTTAAAAGCATGGTGGTGTAGCCTAAGCAATGATGAGTCTAATATGAGAAGAATTTATTAGTTGGAAATGGGTGTCAAGATGAAGGTGATGGTCTCTTTTCAGTGGTGCCCAGTGATAGGACAAGGAGCAATGGATACAAAGTGGAACACAGGAACTTCCACCTCAACATGAGGAAAAGCTTTTTTACTGTGAGGGTGACAGAGCCCTGGAGCAGGCTGCCCAGAGAGATTGTGGAGTCTCCTTCGGAGACTTTCAAAACCCATCGTGATTCATTCCTGTGTGAGCTGCCCTAGGTGATCCTGCTTTAGCAGGGCGATTGGACTCAATGTTATCTCCAGAGGTTCCTTCCAACCCCTAACATTCTGTGATTCTGTAATAGGCTTCCATTTAACCTTTTGTACAATATAAGTATGAAGAAGAAAATTTAGTCTAATAGAAATAAAATCATTCTATTTACCAAATATTTCCCTAAATTCAGTGTTTTGGAAATGCCTTAAAGAAATAACCATATAGAAAAAAAAAGATAAAGTTATCTGCTGAGGCTAAGGTAAATTTGGAGGTCATCAGTACTTTTGACTGCAAATTTCATTGCCAAAAAGTGTTTTGGGGTTCTTTTCATAATGTCATTCTGAATTAAACAGGTACAGTTTGTGATTTTAATAGTTCTGAAATGGTTGGTACAAGCAGACTATCCTTTGGGAGTGGTGAATAGCTGTGTCAGTTCCAGGAGCCACATGAAATGAAGGACTCTACTGAATTGGTGATCAGCATATGATGGTTATTGGACTGTTGCATAATAATTTCTCCTTGGTTTTAAAATAAATTCTGAAAAGCACCTGAGAGCAGAAAGAGTAATGCTAATTGGGTATCTTCACTTACTTTGTCACAAGGAGAGCTAACTATATTTTAAAATTCATGTTGTTTTGAACTCTATTCTTTTAAAAACTCAGAAATACTAAGCCAACAGTAACAAGAATTGTGCTTTCTTTTTTTTCTTTCCAGATGTGCTCTTTATGCCATTGCCCTGGAGCAACCATTGGCTGTGATGTAAAAACATGTCACAAGACATATCACTACTACTGTGCTTTGCATGATAAAGCTCAGATAAGAGAGAAACCCTCACAAGGCATTTACATGTAACTATTATTTATTTTCCTACGTTTATTTTTGTATTTTATATTTCACATTGTTTAAAAAAAAAAAAACAAAAAAAAAAAAACAACAACAACAAAGCAAAATAAATAATAAAAAAAAACAACACCCCACTTTGGAATCTAACCAGAACTATTGCAAAAAGATCGCTAATGATGTGCTAGAAAAAAAAAGAGCATATTTTCACTGCAAGATTTGTATATCAGTGAGTCCTACAAGGGGGAGAAGGCACAAAAAAAAATGTACTGGCATTTAAAATTGAAAAGATGAGTAAATAATCTGTGAATCGTGACTGACTTGACAGTTTTCAACTACTTTGTTTATAGGATTTTATGTCGAAAACACAAGAAAACTACGCATAACTCTGAAGGTAAAATTATTCAATATAAATTTTTCCCATTGTAGCAAGATACTTGGTTACATTGAATTTCTCTGGAGGCTAGAAATGTTTTCAGTAAAAATGAGAACCTTTTTGTTTTTATTTTTAATTATTATAATTTGAGAAACAATGAGTTTGGAAGCACATCTGATTTCTGTATTTTCTCTCAAAATTCTTGGTTTTGGTGGAGAAAACCTAAAAGATAAATTTTAGGCTCTTGGAAAGATTGGATAGATGAGATTAGGAGGAAATTCTTGACAGTGAGGGTGGTGAGACACTGCAACAGGTTGTCGATGCCCCCTCCCTGGAAGTATACAAGGCCAGGTTGGATAAGGCCTTGAGCAACTTGGGCTAGTGGAAGGTGTCCCTGCCCACGGCAGGGGGGTTGGAACTGGATGATCTTTAAGGTCCCTTCCAACTCAAACCATTCTATGAATCAAAGTTTGGGTAAAAATAATGCATCCCCTTCTGGGAAGAAGCTGGCTTGTATTTGCAGTTAAATATTCGCAATATTAACATCTGAAATATTTTGTCAGGTAACAGCTGATTTTTGCTAATGTTCCTGAAATACTGCTTTTTTTTAACTATTAGAAGAGTTTAACTCTTCAAATAAGAAGGACCACTAGTAAATGAAAAAGATTGTAATGACCTGCCTTACAGATCTGTTTGAGTCATTTTGATAAACAACAACAAAACAAAAAAAAAATCCTATATGGTTCTATCCATAAAAGCTGTGCATCTTGCAGGGCAGAGTTGTGAAATGCATGAGGGATGATATGCTGCAAATGTACACGAGTGGTGGTTAAAATTCCAAACTAGTTGTGCAGTTGTGTATTTGTGCAGGTGCTTTTCCTTGTTCCTACTCTATCTGAATTTGGGTAAGCAAACAGCTGTCAGTTGATGCTTTGCATCACTTTGAACAGAAATGTCATTGTATTTATCTAACGAGGAGTATGTGACTCTTCACTGAAGATTTTCTTAAATTTCATCAATTAATAAAGTCTCTGCTAAATGGAGGGTTTTTTAGGGTAATACAGTAGTAGATACTAATGGTACAGTTTGGATGTTACTGCAGTGTTCAGAAAGATATTGAAAGCAGTTAAAAATGCCAAATGAAAACTGATTCATTTCTTTAAAGTTAGCTTCAGAGCCCTCAATGCAGGAAGGACGTGGACCTGATGGATTGGGTCCAGAGGAGGGCCATGAAGATGGTCAGGGGACTAGAACACCTTCCCTATAAGGACAGGCTGGTGGAGCTGGGATTGTTCAGCCTTGAGAAGAGAAGGGTCAAGGGAAACCTTGGAGCAGCCTTCCAGTACCTGAAGGGGGCTACAAGAAGGATGGAGAGGGACTGTTTCTAAAGGCCTGCAGTGATAGGACAAGGGGCAATGTTTTGAAATTAGAGAAGAGGAGATTTAGATTGGATATTGGGATATTAGCTCTGCACCAGGGGGGTGGTGAAACACTGGAACAGGTTGCCCAGGGAGGTTTTTGAGGCCCCATCCCTGGAGATATTCAAGGTGAGGCTCAACAAGGCTCTGAGCAACCTGATCTAGTGGAGGATGTCCTTGCTGACCGCAGGGGGGTTGGACTGGATGATCTTTGGAGGTCCCTTCCAACCCAGACCTTTCCAGGATTCTAAACAATTGTTGTCATATGCTTTGTTATAAACACTCTCTGATTTTGCTGTTACTAGATTGAAACAAGAAAAGCAGTATCAATGTTACATTAACTCTCCACAGGGTCAGGGCTGCATTGTCTTGCAGTTTGGCACATTATTTCTTTGCTTTGGGGTTTGTTTTGCTTCTTAGCAGAAACTGATTATGAAAGATACTTGAGTTCAGAGAGAGAGATGAATCTCTTTCACTGGTATTTCGGCATAAGCTCTTATTCAGTGTTTGACTTCTATTGAAAAATGCCTCCAATTCTGCATGCAGCCCAATGCCAATAGATTACTTTTTTCTACTTGGAATTCCTTGCAGGATCTGATCTGCTGTTTTTCTTTTAAGAGCTTTCAGAAAGCATTGTCTCCAATTAGACAACATCATTGCCTAAGAGCAGATGGTTGTAAATTTTATCTGGATATGTTTGAATGAGATCACAGGGCAAAAATTAGTGGCAGAGGGGCTTTTTTCCTAAATGTTGATAATGGCAGTTTATGAAAACACTAAATGAGGCTTTTAGATTCGAGGGTAGGTGAAAGAGGAATAAATAACATTAGTCAGAAACACCTGAGTTCAGAGAATCCAACAGTATCTTACTTAACATTCAACTTTGCACACTTTAGGTTGAAATATTTAGTGATGCTTTGCACTTCTAGAAATATGTGTAGCTGTGCTTCATATTTTTGTTTTCTGTGGGTTTTTGTTTAATATTTGACTAAAATCTTACCTAGTCTTCTTTACCAAAGAAATATGTTCTCTTCTTTCCCAAAGAATATGTTCTGGTTTTCGTCCATGTAGTTTAGGGAACTGTATTCATAGAATATTTTGTACAATTATGGATTTGATATTGCCAGGATGTGGGGCACTTTTTTTTTTTTTGTGATAGACCACCTTTAAATGAAAGATACTAAATATATATATATTGCATCTGTCTCATGGAAATTATAGAACTGCTATATTATAGGTTATTATGTAGAGTAGAAAATAGAATATTATGGAATTGGTATATTATAGGCTATTATATAGATGTAGAATATAGAATATTATAGAGTTGGTATATTATAGGCTATCACATAGACACAGAATATGGAATATTATAGAATAGCTGTATTATAGGCTATTACATAGAATAGAATATTATAGAATTGCTATATTATAGGCTATTATATAGATACAGATTACAGAATATTATAGAATTTATATATTATGGACTTGTATAGCAATGATATTTTGCTGCAGTGAAAACCAATTGCTTCTGGAAGCCAGAAACACACAGGGTGGTTTTCAGACTTAGAAGAGGCTTTTAAGGGTTGATTTTTTTTTCAGTATTTCAGTGCTGAAGTTTGCTCAGTGGAGTGGTAACTGGGAGGTGTTGGATGGTGAGATTAAGCTTTAAGATGAAGCTTTATATATGTGTTTTGTTGGCCTGTTTCTTGAGGAAAATGTGAGGAATTTAAATGTGAAAGACTGGTGGTGTGTGAAACCAGAAAGGACTTGCAGAGAAGACTGAATTGGCTAGGTAGGGATGCTAGATGCATCACAGCAGTTTCCCCCCCACCTCTTGTTTCTGTTTCATTTTTGTGAATCCTTGCTCTCAACACTGTTTTCAGAACAGAGTAGTTAAAGCTCATCTGTGTTTGTGTCACTCACTGCAGGTGCACAAAGACACTGGACTTACCAATCCTTTTTAATGGAAACTTAGTGCTCCTACTCTGGGATGCTGGTGATTTTTTTTTTCTTAGTGAATGTAGAACATCTGGGATTTTATCCTTTGTTCTTTGTATCCAAATTTAATTGTTGCAGTCCAAATATTTTTATTATGTCACTTCTGTGAATGGATGTTGGCAGAGTTTTTTGGAGTGTTTGGTTTGGTGCAGTCCAGAGCAGTTTATTTTCTGTAGGCAATCCTGCCCACATAATAGTGAGATTTGGGGGTTTTTCTCCCTTCACTATAAAATCAGTGCGTGGGGGAGGTGTGGGGGGGGCTGTCTCATACTTGTTCAATTCTGAGGTCTGGCTAATGTTAGAAGTTTGAGTTTAAAAATAGTATCTGTTAACTATTTAGTAACAGTTAAGGAACAGTTTTTGAGGCTGCATGGAAATACAGTTGAAGGACCTGTGCTAGAATTAAAATTACCCAATTAAAACCTCTCATATATTGCTGTAATCAAGTTCAAGTGGTGCAAGAATTCATCAGACTAAGTATCTCTCTACTCATCAAGACCAAATTAATGAGTGGTGAGAGTTAATTTTCCTTTAACTGACAGGAGTTGCTGAACTACCTTCTGTTTTCTTTAAATATAAAAAGACAAAACATGACAGCAAAATCACATGCCCTTAAATTGATTCTCTTGTTGGGTTTATCTAATTGAGCTGTATGGCCTAGCCTTTGAGGTGACATAGAGCAGGTAAAATGTGTTTGTCCTGTGTTTCCTTTGTGTATATTTATTTCTAGAGTGATTCTGCTGTGCTGTGTTCACAACTAGCTGGACAAAGCACAGTAAAAGTGAGATGCTCTCACACTCACCCTGTGGCTATAGGGCCAGCAGATTGGAAGACACCTGCTCAGAGGACCAAGCTACTGAAAGCTTCCTGTTTTGATCTTTGTCTTGCTGTTACAAATCTTCACAAAATAATCTGACCTGAACTTCAAGTAGTAATTTAATTTGTAGTTTAGGCAAGTCTGTTTTCAATGCCTAATAGGTTACAGGAATCGCTACCAGTGCTCTCCAACTGTCACAGCTAACTAATAGCTGAATTCCTGTTCAGTTTGATACAATTTGCATTTATTCTTTTTGAAAAATGGAGTATTGTTGAACTAAGGTTTTGGAACTGCTTGTTGGAATTTATTCCAATGTACCAGAAATAATTGTTGGGGGGAGGAATTAAAATCTGATGTCTTTCAGTTCCTTGAAGGTGGAGCTACCCTGGCCCCTGTGTTTGAATTTCAAACAAATTCAGCTGATCAGGAATTGTTTAATAGAAGCTAAGCTAAGAATGTAGTTTCATTCTTCTATGTTACATAGTAGTAAAACAAAGAATAATGAAGACAGCCATGTGACTCTCTATTGTAAATGTTTAAAACAGATGCTTGGGAACTGTGGGGTCAGAAAATAAAGTGTCGATAATTCCTATTGTAGCTCTGCTCAAAGCCTCAGGGAATTATGTTTCCACAATGGAAATAAGGGACATTCCCTGTCTCAGCATCCTTTTCATGTTATTCTAAAGATCAAACATGAAATCTCTGCTTCTCATACTGCTCAGTATATTGAGTCAGGATAATATTTCTCTGTGAAATCTATTTAGAGATGCTGCAATCTACAGCAGACCGAGGACTTTTTCAAAGCACTGTGTAAGCTAGGGGCTGGCAGGAGAATTGTCTGAACTCTTTGACATTCTAGTTAGGTGACATCCTGATTCATCTTTGGATTCTTTAAATTAGTAAAGAATTAAATATTACTTAATCTTTGGATTCTTTAATTTGTTCATAGTTGCACTTTGTGTAACGTTGTTCACAGCAGAATCTCGCCTAACACTGTGCAGATGAATGAATACAGCCAGAAAGAAAAGCTGCTGTAACCTTGCAGTTGGGAGTCATTTCAGTTCTGCTGGTGGATAGCAACAAATTCTTCCTGGGCTCTGCTAACTCAGCCTTCTTGTTGTCTGTCTTCTGGAAAATGCTGCTCTGAACGTGGCACCAAATCTATACATAGTGAGAGGAGGTGTTTTGCAGAAGCATCACAATGGTGTTAGGATCCTAAGGAAAAAAGTACACAGCTCATGGAAAAGGAAGAAAGTACTGAATGTCCTATCTGAGGAGCTGCCCTGTGTTTGTTTACATTATAATTCTCCTTCCTATCTAGGCAGGGCATTATACAAATAGAAACTTGGTCAGCTAACTCACACTTAAAAGGTTTATCTATGCCAGTTTTCACACCCTTTCTGATTATGCAGATAACCTGAGAGTATTGTCTGCCTTCAGGCTCTGCCAGTGATTGTGTGGAAAAAGCATTTAGGTTGTATGGTTTAATAAGGACTATTTGATTAATCTTCCATGTTAAGTGTACTTCATTAAAGAAATAATCTCAAAGACTTGATAACATAGATGTTATGCAGTCAAAAATAGCTTTTGGACAAGAGTCATCAGTTCCTTGATTTGGTACTTTGGGAAAACATATTGGTGGTGGGACCTAAGGGGCATTTAATTTTTTTCCCCTCTTAACTCTTCCTTTCTCCAGTTTAGATGTGTTTCATCTAATTAATCTTTTCTCCCTTCAAAAATTCTATTCATCATTTTGATTGGTGATTTCACAGAATTTGCTGAGAGAAGCTACTGTTATTTCATCATCAGTTTACCTGATTCAATATTTGCTTGCAAGATTTATGATTTTAGTTTTTTTCTTTAATGCAAATCTCTGGTTCTTTTTAATGCTTATAGATGCAGTCACATTTTTATGATTGACAGCTGGGATAATAAGGTTTTCTGGTGGGTTTTTATTTCTTTTCAACTTAAAATAATGACCTTGCCACATGGCTTATTTGGTTTCAGCCAGATTTTAAGGACATCTTTCTTTAACGTGCTGAAGTGCTTTTTTTTCTTTCTCTGTTATATTCTGTTTCTGAAAAACCTAGGAAGATGAATTTTGATCTTTTGTAATCTGTAGTGCTTCTCTTTTATCCCAAATACGCTGGAGAACTTGAAATACATCTGTGTGATTGCAGATTTACATAACAGCATGTCAAAGCCATTTCTTCATTATGCATTTTGGCTTCTTTTTTATGTACAGTCCTACTTGCAAATAGATTATTGCCAGTCAGTTTTGTTTATTATTTTCCTCACACAGACTTAGCCCCCTTTGCTTCTGGCTCAGCCTATTGTTTAAGGTAATGTAAGAGGTGGATCCAGAGAGAAGTATTAGCTTTTGTCATACACATCCTCTTTTTATTTGTTCTTTCCAAACCTTTAAATCACATAGTTCTTTTATTACTTTGCTTTACTCTAGGTTTTGGGAAAGGGTGATTCCATGTATATTTCCAGCTGGCATGATACAGAATAGATCAGTGATACCTCAATCTCTTTCTCTGCCAAGCCTTCTTTTAAACAGCAAAACATCTTGATCCTTTTTCCTTCTCATCATGATCAAAGGAGAATGTTTAGATTTCTCTCTGAAGCTGAGTCTCCCCTGTTAACAGTTTATGTAATACAGCATTTTGCTAGTCCTCCTTTTGTGGTACTTTGTAGTGCTTATGGGTTTCTAAAATTCAGATTTGGGGCTTGTTGCTGCTCATCTTTTAGCTCATCAGAATTTACAATATAGTGTTCTTAGATGCTTTTTAAAATGTAGAATGTTTTCCTCTTGATTTCTACCCTCACCCCTCCTGCTCAGACCATGTTGCATACTAAGTTTATGTTTTCAGATACAGCACTTAGGGACACCTCCTTTCAAGACTAGATACAGTTAGGTTGAGAATAATGTGATGATTTAAAAAAAAGCAATGCAGTAATGGGCTATGGGATGGGGGGCAGCTGAAGAACATCTAGGGAATCTCAGGGCATTCAGAGTGTGAGTGATATCCATGATAAAACTTCATCTGGTCAGGGAGGAGTTGAACAACTTTTTGTGTTTTCCTTAGTTCAAGCTGACATGAGAAGTTGGAAACACCCAACCATCAGATGCCAGGGAAACAGGGTAAGCTGGCAGTGGGCTTGAGGGGAGGGGTAGGGCACAAACCAAATTGTCTATTAAACAATAAAGACCATCCAAGGCAGGAGTATTTTAAAGCTGGTTACAACCTCTTTCTTCTTGTGCTGTTAGTGCTGTTAAAAATGAGAGCAACTTTAATGTTTTGAGATATCAGTCTTGCAGTTAGATGTGGCAGAGCAGATCCTCACTTCCCAGTGGTATTAATGTGTAGGTCCATGTCACTTGTACAGGAGACCTAAATCTGCAAGGAACTTTATTTTAATGAAGGGGTCACATAGCACCTGAAGTTCAAGGAGCTGAACTGTTTTGAAAGTACTAGTTTTGAGCACAGAAAAGGACTTCTCCTTTGGGGAAACCTGTGAAATCTTGGTATTTTACCTGACACTGAAACCATCTTTTCCAAACCCAGCATTTTTACTTCTTACATCTTAAATATTCTAATAATTGTTGACTAAATCAAATAGCAGTTAAGAACTTATTTTATAAGGAGGCTGTGGTAGTTGTTATAAAAAAGTTGCTTTGCCTAATGTGTGCCTGGTTTTTAAGCAGTTGTGGTTCACTCCCACTTTTGAAAGTGTGACTGTAGAGAATTCAGGGTGTGCTTTAATGTTGTTTGGAGAATATGGGTGGACTAAGATGTGGAAAGCAATACAGAATGGACTGCAAAAGTAAGGAATGTCAGTGAATGAAGTGCGTTTTGCTTTATCAAGTACAGTAGGGTGAAATTCTTTGGGAAGGAATGTTTTTAACTCCTTAGTGATGTTATTTAAAGGCTCATGAATTCAATACTCACATTTTGGCAAGACTTTTTTGGTTTTTTTCCAGAATAACCATCTACTTGTTCTTTAAATTTTCTGAGATGCAAAGTCCTGCACCTGGGTCAGGGCAATAGTAAGTGTCAATCCAGGCTGGGGGATGATGAAATTGAGAGCAGCCCTGCAGAAAGGGACTTGGGAGTGCTGGTGGGTGAGAAGCTGGACAGGATCAAGCAATGGTCACTTGCAGGCCAGGAGGCCAATGGCAGCCTGGGCTGCATCAAAAGCAGCATGGCCAGAGATGGAGAGAGGGGATCCTGCCTCTCTGCTCTGCTGAGACCTCACCTTGGATACTGTGTCCAGCTCTGGAGCCTGGACATGGATCTGATGGAGTGGGTCCAGAGGACGGCCACAAAGATGATCAGGATGCTGGAAGACCTCTGCTATGAGGACAGGCTGAGGGAGGTGGAGAAGAGGAGACTCTGGGGACACCTAATAGCAGCCTTCCAGTACCTG
Source organism: Indicator indicator (assembly GCF_027791375.1). Classification (NCBI taxonomy): domain Eukaryota; kingdom Metazoa; phylum Chordata; class Aves; order Piciformes; family Indicatoridae; genus Indicator; species Indicator indicator. Next base: position 23,682,427 of record NC_072026.1, read on the forward strand.
AAGGGGGCTACAAGGTGGCTGCAGAGGGACTGTTTCCAAAGGCTTGCAGTGACAGGACAAGGGGCAATGGTTTGAAATTAGAGAAGAGTAGGTATAGATTGGATGTTAGGAACAAGTTCTGCATCAGGAGGGTGGTGGAACGCTGGAACAGGTTGTCCAGAGAGGCAGTTGAGGCCCCATCCCTGGAGATATTCAAGGTGAGGCTCAACAAGGCTCTGAGCAACCTGATCTAGTGGAGGATGTCCTTGCTGACTGCAGGTGGGTTGGACTAGATGACTTTTGAAGATCCTTTCCACCTGAAACCATTCTGTGATTCTAAAAGTAGAGGCAATGATTCACAGGTTTCTTTTAATACATTGGTGGAGAGTTCAAGTGGTGAGGGACAAGATAAAATTATTTTCTGAGTGGGGTTTTGAGATTGTAATGAGATTTGCTCTCTGCAGTCTGAGAGATACAGTGTCTAAAGTGCATAATCTTGCTTGGGGAGTGATAAATGAAAAATAATGTGAGGTAGCGAATGCTGAGAAGAAAATGTATAATGTGTGACTTCATTAGATCATCCATGTCATCATGGGTTTTATTTATTCAGAGTAAAATAAATGCTGCTTTTGTCATCTAATTAGGAAAGAATAGCTCCTATATAAAAGCTTAGGAATGTTGTAGCAGATAGATGGATGTAATTTAGCAGCAACTTGGGAATAGCTGTGTGCAGCTGCATAATCCATTGGTTTGAGCCAAAATAATTCGCAGGTTTGTATTAATTTAATTTTTTGCCTCTTTCTAAGCACACAGCAGAGTAAAGCTTTGGGGGAATTATGTTTCAGTGTAACCTGTTGTGATGCATTTGGATTAGTCTTCTGTCCTTCATGAATAAATGTGCAAGAAGCTGTAGCTTTCTGAGGGATTAGTGACAGATGTGACAGAGTAAAGCTTAATAAGGTATACCTGTGTGTAAGGCCTGGGGCCAGCAGTTCAGTTATCTGCTGCTCCAAGTTGGTGGCTGTTCAAGTCTTTGACTTCAAACTTTTGTGCAGCTGGGTTGCTGTTAATCACGAGACAGAAATGTGATTTGATTGTTATGTGATAACAGACAAAAAAAAAGACATCTAAGTAAGATGTCTTTGTGGTCTCGAAATATTTCAAGACATCCTGCCTGGATACAGAGACCATGATGCTGAGTGTCATAGCAATGATGAAGTAATAATAATAATACCACAGCAGGCAAGTGGCCCATTAATGTACAGAGGAGCTGTTCTGAACCTTCTGCTGAGGTTTTCCTTCCGTTCCTGGGGCTCATGCTGGTGGTTGTGGTTTGGATTGTTTCTTTACACAAGTCTGCTGAAATACCTTTGCAGTTTGAGCAGAGGTGGGTCTTAGACATTAAAGGATGCTCCTGTGGGCAGCTGATAATCAGGGAAGTTGTTAGCAACTGAATAAAGCTGGTTGTTCAATATCAGCTATAACCTAACTAGATCATATTGGAAGCAATCTTCAGTTTGCAGAACTGATCTGTGTTAACTGTAGGGCTTTGAGGAGTCAAAAGGACAGTCTGCCAGAATACTGGGCTGCAGTTCTATGAAGTGATCAGCAGCTGAGCTGACATTTTCAAAGGAACTTGTCAAAACCTCTTTGGCATGTCTGGTGAGACCTCACCTGCAGTACTGTGTCCAGCTCTGGGGGCCTCAACACAAGAGAGACAGACCTGCTGCAGTGGGGTGATCAGGGAGCTGGAGCACTTCCACTTTGGTGACAGGCTGCAAGATTGGGACTGTTCAGTCTGGAGAAGAGAAGGCTCCAGGGAGTCCTTAGAACTGCATTTCAGTATCTGAAAGGGACCTACAGGAAGGCTGAGGAGGGACTGTTTAGAAGGGTGTGTGGCAACAGGACAAAGGACAATGGTTTGGAACTGGAGCAGGGGAGAGTTAGGCTGTGCATCAGGAGGAAGCTCTTCACAATGAGGGTGGTGAAACACTGGAAGAGGTTGCCCAGAGGTGTGGTTGGGGCCCACATTCAAGATCAGACTCTATGTGGCCCTGGGCAACCTGATCTAGTTGGAGATGTTCCCTGCTGAATGCAGGGGGTTGGACAAGATGACCTTTGAGGCTCCCTTCCAACCTGGTGCAGTCTGTGTACTAAAAATATACATTCTTAGATTCTTAATAGTCTGTAAATATTTTATTTGAGATATTGTTAGGGTGGATGATTTTCTGTAAACTGCTGGCTGCTTTTAGCTGTAGATGTAAAAACATACTGTAACTACAATGCAATTCTAGATTTGTTTCATGGTGGCAAAATGCATTTCTGTTTTGAAACCAAATATTTTAGCCAAAAGGGTTGAATTTTTTTCTTAAGTCTTTTGAGTCAATTCATAAAGCATCAATTAATAAAACAAGGAGAGAGGTGTTATTTAGAAACACTGCCATAATATCAAGAGCAATTAACACTGGAGTTATGCTTCTTTGATTAAAAGCTTTTTCTTTTTCATGGTTGAAAATATTTTTTGGTTTCAGTGTAGTTTCCATGAGTTCTTTTCAGTGTCTGAGGACACATCTTGGGTCTGAAAGTTGTAAAGAAGTGCTAAACCATCTTCATATGTTCTGTTATAAAGATGCAAAGCTGTATGATATGGATAAAGAAGTAAAGAATGTTTTCAGAACCTGCAGTTGCATGTTTGTAAGAAATGGGGAACAGTTACTATTTTTACTTCTGACCTAAACACAGCAAATCCAGGTTATGTTTTTTCTTGTCTGTTTCTTGTTGTTGTTGTTCTGAGACTTCTGTTTGTTTGTTTGTTTCATTTTGCATGAAGTTTTGGAGAACGTTGTTTGATGATGTTTTCTAACTTCTAAAGCAGATTTAGAAGAAAGTATCAATGAACATGAGTTGGAGCCTTCACCTCCCAAAGGAAAAAGGAGGGGTCGTAAGGGAAAGCCAAGAAAAACAAATTTAAAAGGGCAATCAGAAGACACTAGATCTACGTCCTCACATGGCACAGATGAAATAGAAAGCAGTTCCTATGTAAGCAGTAAATATGCTAAACTTCTTAGAAGACAGAATTGCAATATTTTTCTTCTCTGCAAATATGATTTTGATTAGTACTTGCATTTGTCTGAGCCTCCAGCTGGTGGCCACAGGCTTTTTTTTTTTTTTTTTAATGACAACCTGATTTGTAACCCAGCAGTATATTTTAGTAAAATGTTTTTCTTTCAGAGAGACAGGTCTCCCCACAGAAGCAGCCCCAGTGATACAAAACCTAAATGTGGATTCTGTCATGCAGGTGAAGAAGAAAATGAAGCTAGAGGAAAGCTTCATATATTTAATGCCAAAAAGGCTGCAGCACACTATAAGTGCATGGTGAGTAACAGTATTGTTGTTAACCAGTCTAATTATGTGAGTGTTGTCTGAATTGCTATTGTAGACTTTAATACAGTACCCTCACATGTAATTATGCAGGAGTATTGTCTGTGTGCTGATGATCTCTTGAAGCAGTGAAGTGTTGCAAAGTGAGCAATTCATTTATTTTCACTGCAGGCAGTATGGATAAAAGTTGGCTATGTGGTAAGAGATGGAATTAACTCAGGGAGACTCTTCAGCTTGTTAAAAATGCTTCCTAGTGTCTAAATGCACACACAATATTTAGAAAGCAAACAGAAAACAGTTTTAGGTACAACCATCCACTCCAAAAATAAAATACATTTACTCCTCAGACAGATAAAAATCTGGGAAGAATCCCTGAGCTTGATGAATTTTCTGACCAGTGGATTCAGTGACTCAAGTAGAATGGGACATGGCAGTTCTAGAAAACCCATGCCTTTAGGTGGTCACATTTGTGGACCTGCCAGCCTGAAAAGTATCTGCTCATTTCAGGAGCTGAACAGGAGCAGACAGTGCTGCTTTCAGATAACTCCTTCTGTGAATAAAGCAGAACTTAGAATAACAAACCTCAGTTGTTCCTGTTGTACCTCAAAATGAATCAGGAGTCCAAGTAGTCTGTGGAGTGTGAACTTATCTCAGATACTCTAATGCTGTTGGTGATCTGCAATTCTTTTGCTTATCTCAGATACTCTAATGCTGTTGGTAATCTGAAATTCTTTTGCCTTGCTTCTTTTACAGTTGTTCTCTTCTGGCACTGTCCAGCTAACAACAACTTCAAGGGCAGAGTTTGGTGATTTTGATATTAAAACTGTACTTCAGGAAATCAAGAGAGGTAAAAGAATGGTATGTATCTGCTTCTGCTAAGGTGTATATATAGCTCTAGCTCCTCCCTTTTGTGAAACAATCTTTCCCATCTGTTTCTAAACACAAACTGTGAGTGTATTGATGCTCTAGGGAACAGGTAGCCATATAGCAGTCACTCTAAAAGTGAGTGGTGGTTGGGCATATTTGGGGTACATGGTAAATTGTTATGTACATAGTATGTCAGTGTACATAGTAAATTGTTATTAGCCTTCCTGTAGCTAGGAGAGTAGCAGCTTTGGATCCTGTGTTGCTAAAAGCACACTTGTGTGAAACTACAAAAAACCTTTGAAAGTGTTCCTGCAGTGAAGTGTTTCAGACTGGTTTGGTGCTTTAGTATGAAAATGTTTTAAGGTTTCAGAGGAGATTCACAGACTGCATTGGGTTGGAAGAGACCCTCAAAGGTCATCTTGTTCAACCCAGCTGCAGTCAGGAGGGGCACCTCCAACTAGATCAGGCTGCCCAGGGCTACGTAAGTCTGACCTTGAATGTTTTCAGGGATGGGGCCTCAACCACCTCCCTGGGCAACCTGTTCCAGTATTTCACTGCTCTCACTGTGAAGAACTTCATAGTGTTCAACCTAAATCTGCCCTGCTTCAGTTTCAAACCATTGCCCCTTGTCCTGACACTACAAGCCCTTCTAAACAGTCCCTGCACAGCTTTCCTGAGGTGCCCTTCAGACATTGAAATGACACTATAAGGTCTCCTTGGAGCCTTTTTCTTATCCAGGCTGAACAGCCCCAATTCTCTCAGCCTGTCCCCGTAAGAGAGGTGCTCCAGTTCTCTGATCATCTTCCTCCAGCAGGTCTACGTTTCTCTTGTGTTGGGCTTCTCATAGCTGAGATGTTGGATGTTGGTAAAATGTCACATTGTGTTTTTGCTACAATTCAGGATGGTTTTAAAACAGAGGAGAGGGCAGGAACAAAACAACTCCTAACTCTGTTGTTCCTTGAAAAAAAAACAATACTGAGAGAAGTGGGACTGTTTAGTCTGGAGAAGAGAAGGCTGAGAGTGGATCTTACTGATATCTATAAATATCTGAGGTGTGAGTGTCAAAAGGAAGGTGCCAGACTTTTCAGTGGCACCTGGCAATAGGACAAGAAAAAAATGGATATAAGCCAGAACACGTGAAGTTCCACCTCAGTCTGAGGGTGACAGAGCCCTGGAGCAGACTGCCCAGAGATGTTGTGGTCTCCTTCTCTAGAGACTTTCAAAGCCAACCTGGACATGTCCCTGTATGACCTGCTCTAGGCTGACCCTGCTTTGGCAGGGCGGTTGGACTGGATGATCTCTGGAGGTGCCTACCAGCCCCTACCATTCTGTGGTTGTGTGATTGAAGATTATTCATATATTAACACACTAACTTCAGTGGCAATGAAATGATCTTGGAAATGCAACAATAGGTGCAATCATGTAGTCATTTTCAATGCAATGGCCAGGCTGAGAGAGTTGGGATTGTTCTGTTTGGAGAAGAGAAGGCTCCGAGGAGACCTTCTTGTGGCCTTCCAGTATCTGAAGGGAGCTACAAGAAAGCTGGGGAGGGACTTTTGAGGGTGTCAGGTAGGGATAGGACTCAGAGGGGATGGAGCAAAACTAGAAATGGGTAGATTCGGATTGGATGTTAGGGAGAAGTTCTTCCCGATGAGGGTGGTGAGACACTGGAACAGGTTGCCCAGGGAGGTGGTGGAAGCCTCATCCCTGGAGGTTTTTAAGATCAGGCTGGATGTGGCTCTGAGCAACCTGATGTAGTGTGAGGTGTCCCTGCCCATGGAAGGGTGGTTGGAACTGGATGATCTTTGGGGTCCCTTCCAACCCTGACAATTCTGTGATTCTGTAAATCCCAGAGTTCACATTTTAGTAGGTTAGGATTGTACAGATCCTATTTTACAATGATCTTTGAGTACCTTTTCACTAGAAGGATGATCTGCCAGAGAAATTACTCTGCTCAAAAACAGTAGCCGTAAACATGATGAACGCTAACCTGAGTGCCAAGAGCCTGAGAGGCTGAACAGTGCCATTCTCTTCTTTCTCCTGCACAGAAATGCACACTTTGCAGCCAGCCTGGTGCTACTATTGGGTGTGAAATTAAAGCCTGCATAAAAACATACCATTACCACTGTGGAGTAGAAGACAAAGCTAAATACATTGAGAATATGTCACGAGGAATTTATAAGTAAGGACCTACCTAATTCTTGAATTTCTAATGAGAAAGTGAAGATATTTCCTGGCATTTTTAATGCCTAACTTGGCCAGTCAAGTATGTTATTAAAAAGGAGAATGTTATTTCATTTCATAATGGTGGGGGGTTAAGTATTTGTTGGTTGTGCAACATAATTCACTTGTTCTGCTAGCTTAGTTATTGTAGTATGAGAAAGGAGATGATTCATTGACTTAACTATTTCCTCCTCAATTAATTTGTCTTGAGGAAACCCTGGCTAATCTGTGTCATGATTCTTCCATGTTCATATCTTTTGTAGCTTATTTGGGGAATTTTTTTTTTTTTTTTTTTTTGGAGCCCAGAACTTTGGGTACTGGCTGAACTGCTGGTGTTGGGGACTGGGCTGCAGTTGAGTTGCCAGCATGGTTGTGCCCACAAGAGGGCATTCTCTGAGCAGCAGAGTAGCAGCTCATGAAAACCAGAGCTGATCGGTTTTGTCGGCTGATCTTCAAGCTTGTTTTCTTTCTCAGTGTAACTGATGCTTGCCTGAAAACCAGGAATGAGTTGAAAGAGTTTACAATCGACTTGTAGCACATCTCCAGACTAGTTGAGAGGAAAGTCTTGTTTTGATAACCTCAGTAAAACTCCTCACTGTTTCTCTTCTTGTGCTAGACTCTATTGTAAAAACCATAGTGGAAACGATGAAAGAGATGAAGAGGATGAAGAAAGAGAGAGTAAAAGCCGTGGCAAATCAGGCACTGACCACAATGACATTCCTCAGCAGCAGCTCAATGGAAACTAGGTATGGAAGTTACTCCTGACAGATGTTACCCAGCCTGACATGCAATATACATTTCATGTAGTTAATTGCAGTGAAGTATTTAAATCTAGTGTCTGCAGATAAATACTGTTTGATTGGCATACTGTAGGAGAAAATGGGGAGATGTGTTGGGTTGGGTTTGGTTTGGTTTGGTTTTTAACTCCAGTTAAACTCCTGTCACAGTCTAGGAAGGGAGGGCCTCGTTTTTGTGGCTAAATGTAGATGTAATGTCAGAGCTGCTGAATGCTTTTCTTTCTGATTTTCCATTTACTATTGTTTTCATCATTTTTTAAACAGGTTCAAGGGACAGAGTTATAGAACTGGGAATGGCTAAGACATCATAACTACTAATTCTTTTAAACTGTTTTCTAAACTCAGAAAAGGGTCAGTAACTTTTTACTACCCAGCTCTGTTAGAAATTTCATTGAACTGCCTGAAACGTTCATGTGTGTGAGCCTTCAGTAAGTGGCAGAGTTTTTACATGTCAATATTATGTAGTTTGTAGTCTGCAGTGTCTGGAAACAAAAACAAAACAACAACAAAAAGAAACAAAAAAAGGAAACAAAAAGAAACTAAAAAAAAAAAAGGAACCTTATATAAATGATATGTAATATGTACAGTGTCAAAAGTTAAGGCAGACATTGAAATGAAGTAAGATCTATATTTCTGGACTGAATAAATAAAAACAAAACAACAAAAACCTTAAGATTTGGAATGTGTTAAGTGGTTTAGTGGATTAACGCAACGAGGGAAGGTCTTATCTAGTTGAATTCCCAACACGGACAAGTTTGTGGTGGCACCAAGCTGGTACTTTTGTGAATTTTGCATTTGCTTCATCCCCAAGTTTTGGAGGCTGCACATGAGGGAGCCGCTGTCTGGTTTTGCTTGGGAAGCACACAGTAGAAAAAGGACTCAGTGTGCGGCGAGGCACTGCTTGAACATTTCAGGTTGTTCCTGTTGGGATTGCTCCTTCCGCCCAGCGTTGTTCACGGCAGGTTCACTCGAGCAGCTGGTGGTTCTGAGCTGTGTGAGCTTTAGAACTCATGCCAAAGGGCTGTAGTTCGTTCTTTCCCCAACCACCCCACCTCTTTCTGTGTCCCTCATTTGCAAAGGACCCTTCACTCAGTGTGATTTAAAACACTGCAGATAAAAAACTCTGCAGCCCAATCTCTTACTTCAGAGAGTAACAACTCTTAACTCACTATGGAATTTAGCCACCATACCTGACGTCCATACCTCAAGTGTTCTGTGTTGGGTGGAACACTTCATGTTTTGTCCAGAATATGCATAAAGGTCCCATATTCTGTAAGAAGAATGAGGAAACAACCTTTTTTTTTTTGCTAGATTGGTATTTATTTTTTTCATCTTATGACCACTATATGAGAAACCTTCCTTACCATCCTTATTGGTTTAGTGATTATTGGGTTTTTTTTTTTCTTATTTCTGTGAAGTCAACAGTCACATCATGGAATTCTACTTGCTAGAGTTTGATGTTACTTTAGAGAAAAATCAGATCTAGGCTATACCAAACCACAGTCCTCTGACTGCTTTCAGAACACCTTGTCAGTTCTAATGGCTACTAGCTTCTTCAATTGGTCTGTTAAAGCACATTCTCAGACTTAAATAAAACCAAAAAAGCTGAATCTAGTCCACCTGTTCGTCTGTTGCTACCGCATCACCTTAGTGTTTGTTTAGGGTTTTGACTTGTTTCACTCTGAACTCCCAACAAAAACTCCTGGATCAGAAGGAAGGAAACAAGCAAAATACACTTGATTTGACATATAAACTGCTACAGTTCTTCTGTGATTGGTATTGCAAAACCAGTTCATTTGTAACCTGAGTTTCTGTAGCCTTTTTTTTCTTTTTTACACCTGTATTTTTAAAACAAAGATTTAACGTGTGTCATTTGTCTTCTTATGCATTCCCTTGATGTCTTGAGGGACTCAATGACTGTATATTGGAGTTTCTAACGCTTTACCTGTTAGAACTCAATCAATTCTGTTTGCTTTCCTGGAGAACAATGCTGTTTAGGAAAGAAATATTGGCTGTGTACAGAAAATATTCAGTTAATGCTCTAAACCATGATGCCATGGATGGTTTTTATTTTGTATTTGTAACTTGGAAAAATTAAAAGCGTGACTTGAATTGCAATGCCAGATGGATTATTGAAATTGTCTTATCGAGGGGTTTTGTTTCTCCTAGAAGGTGAGCATTTTTTTTTCCAGCCACTCTGAACAGGTTTAGAATGCAAAATAACATCCTCCAGTGTTTAAATTACTTCTAGGTTCCGTGCCTCAGACATGGCCCTCCCATGGAAATAAACAAAACAAAACAAAAAATAAAAGGCACTTTGTTTGCAGCTACTGTGTTTTAACTAAGGTTGCATGGGGTAGATCTGCCAGCATACTGATTGTATTGGAGACTGAGCTCTAATTCCTAGTGTGTCAGTTGCTTAGCATAATATCCAGGCCAATCATTCACCTGTTATGAAATCAATTACCCCATTTCCATGCCTTGAAGAACCAGAACAGCACGTTCCCTTCAGGTAGCAGAGAAGTGAAGTGGCTGGTTTACCTGTTACCTCTTTGTGCTGAGATGGGCTGACTATAAACTGTCATTCATTCATTCGTTCCTGGAAGCAAAGTCAAAAGAAGAAAACCTTTTTTCTTTAAACAAGCCTCAAATTTGTCAGAACTGACTTCAACTCCTGTATGCTGGGTAAAAGTGCCTTACAATGTAAAAATTGTATTTATATGTTCCCAAGTAGCATCACCTGCTGGGGAGTAATTCTGTCGTGGTGTTAATATTTAGAAGCAATGTACCTCAGCAGTGTATTTACTGTACATCTTCTCTTACATCCCTAATTGTAGTTTTAAAAGAAAGCATGACAATGTATGATAGTATACAACATTTACATCCTTTTTTAAAGACAAAATACTGCCATTACTGTCTTTTTATGTGTATTTTAGCTTGGAATTTCAAGACAGTCTGAAAATTTTTAAATTTTTTTATTTTAATTTTCTTTTTTCTTTTCTTTTTTTTCTTTTTTTAATTGGGTAAAGCAATGTAACCTTTGCAAGCATATATTGAAGATTATTCTGGAGCATCTACTGCCTTCCCAGAAATGTTAGAAGTAATGAAAGCGCTCTCTAGGTGAAATAGGTATGTTTCAATTAGCTAGTTAAATTAGTGCAGCCTATTTGTTACTGAGACATTTTTGGTTTTAATAGGCACCTTCTGCTTTCATCTCACAATCAGAGAACTCATGAATTTAACAAAACTTGTCTTATGAAACTGGTTTTCCTTTAAATTTTGGGGGGGTTCCTTGACCTTTGGGCACTTCTTGTGCTTACAAGGGTAGCCTGTGCTGTTTGAGACTCCTGGAACCCTCCAAGAAGGGAGGTTTCTCCCCAAGCTGGCTGTAACTCTGTATGACCAGATCTCCCCAGCTCACTGTGTCTCTGTGTTAACAGATCTGCCATTGTGCTGTACCAAGGAAGGACAGGATCAGAAGGATATTGTTCACCTTAACTTGAGGATGCAGCTGGTATAATACCAGTCTCAAGGTGTGATAGTGAGCTGTGCCCTCACTCCATTTCAAGGAGGAGTGAAAGGTTGGTTTGATATCAGTGTCAGCACAGGTAGCTAGGATAAAATAGATCAGGGGTTCAAAAGGTCTATCATTCAGCAGGTCTTGATCCACAGGAGGTTCTGTGCTAAGGCTCTAGGAGGAGTTAACTCCTACACTCCACAAAGTCAGTGTTAGGTACAATCTGAGCAGTGCTGATCTAGAGTGGGGTGACTGCACTCACACGTGATAGAAAGGGAGAGCTCTTGCTTCTTACTGCTGCCCACATGAAAATTAACTTCATGCTAAACCAGAGTGAAAGTTGAAGGGGTGATCATCTCTTTGAAAAATCAGACTTATCTGGTAGGTGATAATCAGTGCATTCCAAAAATATTAATATGCTGAATCAGATTGACAAGAAAATTAATCCTCATTAAATGAAATTAATCTGAAGAGAACTGAAAGTACTTTCTAGCAAATTGTAACTCTTCTTCCATCTCACCAGAAAGAGATTCCACTCTTGTTAGTGATGGAGGTTACAAAACAGAACACAGCTCTTGATTTCTAGACTTGTGGAAGCAGTTTGTGTATCTGTATCTGTATGCACACTCATGAGTCAGCAGTGACATCTCAACCCTTAAAGGATCCTGGAGAACCATTGCTTGTCAAAAAGCACTCAGGTTAGGCTAACATGTGCAGCTTTTGCTCTAGCTTAACATTTACATTAGCTGTAAAGACAGGGAATGTATGAAAGAGGGTAAATGCATTCCTATCTATAATGTTCTGTATATTTTGTTCCTGTTATATTGGCTTTACTTCCAAAGTTGTAGTTTGCAGTATTAGTTTCTTTTTATTGGTATCCTTGCATATATATATATTCAATAAATGAGTTATGAATTTCATCTTTGCATATCTGTCCTTTTTCTGTAAAGCATAACTTAGCCAAACTCCTTTTAATTCAGAAATGCAGGATTTCCTTTTGAGATTACAGGCCCATGAACATTTTACCAGGAGAGATGAGAGAATGCCTGCTGACAGCATGCCACTTACTCTGTGCTAACTCTGCATACTTGTGTATTCTGCTTACCTTGCTGCAGTGGGTAAGTTGCTTTGTATTTACCAGTAGTTGTTAATGTGAAGTGACTGGCTCACTGAAGGGTTCCATGGTCATCTTTCAAGAACTTTTCCCCTTTGTAATTTTTTTCCTCTTTTTTTCAGTAGTGAATTAATTTGGATTTAAGATGACATGAATTAATTTGGAATTAGGGTGCCATGAATTGATTTGGACTTAAGATGCCATGAATTAGTTTGGACTTAAGATGCCATGAATTAATTTAGACTTAAGATGCCATGAATTAATTTAGACTTAAGATGCCATGAATTAAATTAGACTTAAGATGCAGAAGGAATGCAGAGTGTAATCTAGTAACACTGCGGAAGAGCAGCTACATCCAGGATGCACTTTAGAACTGTGTAAATGTGATGTAAGAGATTAACAAAAGAAAAGGCCACTTGGAAAATGCTGGATTTGTCCAAATACTTTTTTCAGTGTTCATAAAAAATCCAGAAAGGTGATGGGAAGACTCCATAGGAGGCAGGGTGCTATTGGCCTTATTGATGAAGATTCTGTTTGCTAAAAACTACTCCTATGTCATCACCTTAAACAAGGAGTTGATTTAATGAGCATAGTAGATATTTACTATGACCTGGGAAAAATCGCAGCACAGACTTTTGTGGCAGGAAAAAAAACAACCAACTTGTCATGCATCAGCTTCAAAGAAGAGCTGCCAAATGATCAGGTCTTGTCAATAAGGTGGAATTATTGATACTGTGGTTCCACCTCCATCTTTGCAAAGGTTTCCTGAAGAGGTTAATTTAAGACTTTGATGATAAAAGTTGATGTTGGGAGTTGTTTCATGACATAGCTTTTGGTGCCCTGGAAATAACTACAGATTGCATGTTTATTTGCTGTATGGCTTTGTGTGTTTCAATTTAGTCAGCTGGGATCTTTGGAGGAAGTGCAGGATATTGGGGAGGAGCCTTCTCTGTTTGGTGGATGGGACTGCGCTGGGAGAGCTGGTCACTGAAATCTTGGAACAATGGAGGAAGGACCCAGGGACACAGGAGCAAAAGACTTTCATTGTCCACATGCTCATTAGAGCAGAGTCCTAATGGACTCTCATGTCCTCTCAGACAAGCTCTGCTTATTCTGCCATATGTAAGAGATTGCAGCACAAGCACAGCTTGTCCTCCTTCCTAGATCAAATAGCCTCTATGGTGAATTAGTTTCAGCCCTGCAGAAAAGGACTTGTGGTTGCTGGTGGGAGAGAAGTTGGACATGAGCCAGCAATGGGCACTTGCAGCTCAGAAGGTCAATGGTGGCCTGGGCTGCATCCAAAGCAGCATGGCCAGAGATGGAGAGAGGAGATTCTGCCTCTCTACTCTGGTGAGACCTTACCTGGGGTACTGTGTCCAGTTCTGGAGCCCTCAACACAGGAAGCACATGGACCTGGTGGAGTGGGTCCAGAGGAGGGCCATGAAGATGATCGGGGGGCTGGAACACCTCTGTTATGAGGACAGGCTGAAGGAGATGGGGCTATTCAGCCTGGAGAAGAGAAGGCTCCAGGCTGACCTTAGAGCAGCCTTCTAGTACCTGAAGGAGGCTACAAGAAGGCCGCAGAGGGACTATTTGTGAAGGTCTGCAGTGATAGGATGAAGGGCAATGGTTTGAAATGAGAAAAGAGATTTAGATTGGATGTGAGGAACAAGTTCTGCACCATGAGGGTGGTGGAACACTGGAACAGGTTGTCCGGAGAGGTAATTGAAACCCCATCCCTGAAGATATTCAGGGTCAGGCTTGACAAAGCTCTGATCTAGTGGAGGATGTCCCTGCTGACTGGATGACCTTTGGAGGTCCTTTTCAACCCAAAGCATTCTAGGATTCAATGATGCAATGATTAGAGACAAATGGGGATGCTGTAACAGTGAAAGCTCAGCTTGTCTCTCTGCTTCCACCTGTCTGTTCAGAGCCATGAGGATGAGTAGGGGACTTGAGCATCTCCCCTGTGAAGAGAGACTAAGAGCCCTGGGGTTATTCAGTCTTGAGAAGAGAAGACTGAGAGGGGATCTGATCAATGTCTATCAATAGCTGAGGGGTGGGGGGCAGGAGGAGGGGGCCAGGCTCTTTTGGGTGGTGCACAGTGATAAGCCAAGGAACACCAGGTTCAAACTTGAACGTAGAAGATTTCAGCTCAACATGAGAAGAAACTTCTTTACAGTGAGGGTGACAGAGCCCTGGAACAGGCTGCCCAGGGGGGTTGTGGAGCCTCCTTCTCTGGAGACTTTCCAAACCCACCTGGATGCATTCCTGTGCAGACTACCCTAAGTGATCCTGCTCTGGCAGGGGGGTTGGATGATATCTTGATATATCTTGATGATATCTTGAGATCCCTTCCAGCCTCTGATATACTGTGAGACTGTAATTTGGGATTAATAGTTTAAACTGGAAAATTAATGAAAAAGGGAATATCAGGTTTTAAAAGAAAGGTCAGTGTCAGACTAATGTTTCCTCTTCTGTATCAATGTGAGAAGCTTCTTGAGCAGAGGAGAAGCAGTGGGCACAGCTTAAGTGTCTCTTAATGACTTGCCATAAGGAAGAAGGAGCACGTGGTGTGACAACCAATTAAAAGGGAGATTATAAAGCCTGTTTGGAAACCCCTAGTCAGAGTAATTATTAATTAGTAATCATCTGCAGTCAGATGACTGACAAGGCTGTATTGAGTGGTATTCTCCACAGCTCTGCTCTGATTTGATGTTGTTTGGTGTTTTCATTCACAGTTTAGATTATATGTGCTGATTACATTTGTAGGGAGCACCAGAAGTGAGCTGCCACCTGATCAAGCAGAAGGCAATTGTGATTCAAAATGAACTTGATAAATTCAAAAGAGTTAGAATGTGATTCAGTGACTCCAGCAATGGCTTTGACAAGTGCATATTTGTACACTTCAGCAGAAGCAACCATCAGCTGAACAAGTACAGGATGGGACAGGACAGGCTGCTAGGGCAGCAGTTGTACAGGAAAGCTCTCTTGGGGTTACAGCCAGTTACCAGCTGAATGTGATTCAACAGCATCCTGTTCCTGAACACACCTAAAGACATACACTGGGGAATGTATGAACAGTTTGCAAGATGCATGATATGGTCCTTCTTCATCATGTGGTAGCAGAAAGTCTTCCTTGCAACATAGTACCCAGCTGTCAGCACCAGGCTCTGTAGGAAAACATGGAGCAGCTGGAGTTAAGCAGAGAAAAGCAGAGAGAGGGATTCATAGATTGATGAAATGGTTTAGGTTGGAAGGGACCTTGAACAACATCTAGTTCCAACCCCCCTGCCAAGGGCAGGGGCACCTCCCACTAGACCAGGCAGCTCAAGGCCTCATCCAGCCTGGCCTTGAACTCTTCCAGGGAGGGGGCATCCTCCCTGGGCAACCTGTTCCAATGTCTCACCACTATAAATGACAGGATTTGTTTCAAGGTGGGGGGAGAGAGGTTTTTAAATCAGTAAGAGGTATCTGCAAAGGAGGAGGAAATAAACACTTCCCAACTCTGCTGCAGGTAGGACAAGAAGAACAGGTGACCTCACAGCGGGAGACATTTAGCTTTAGACATCAGAATGGGCAGCTGGCCTTGACAGCAGGAAAGTTGTGGAATCTCTGGAATTTGGGATTTTAAAGAAAAGTTAGTGGGCATCTTATGGGGCTGGTGCACCAACCAAGGACTAGACTAACTGAAGTGCCTCCTTGCTTATATTTCTAAGGCTATCCTCTTAGATTTTCACACTAAGACCTCTGCAGGGAAGTTGGAGAACTACTTTTCTGGAGCAAAACACTGTACTGGCAGAGCTGCTGAGCTATTTGACCTCAAGGCTCAAAGCCATGCCTTTCCTTTTGCATCTTTCCCTTAAAACTAGCACTTGTGGTGATTATGACATCTGTGGGGACACTGGCACGCTCCCATGGAGGGCCACATGCCCACATAGTTGGCACCAACTTTCTGACACCACCCAGCATGAAGCACTCTCCACTTTCAGCACTCCCAGCTTTTTGAGTGATGATGTCCCACACCTTGAATGTCCATTTCTATTGTGTAAGAATAAGCAAAGTGGCAGCAGTGATTTCAAGGCCAGGTGGGATGAGGCCTTGAGCAACCTGGGCTAGTGGAAGGTGTCCCTGGCCATGGCAGAGGGTTTGGAGCTAGATGATCTCTAAGGTGCTTTCCAACCCAACCCATTCAGTAATTCTATGATTTATGCAGACATAGGGGTGGGAGTAGCTCCTTGATGCTTCTTAATTGTGTGCATACTTGCTGGGATGGTGATGCAGGGTTTGGAGTGACTGATCTCTTACCCAGGTGTTGTGGCAGATTTCTTGCCAAAAATTTTCTCTTTGTTTAAAGTGAGTTCTCTGCTTTTATTTTCCCTAAAACAACATTCCAGCTGAGCAGACAGCCAGCAGGACTTGGTGCTGCCCTGCTTTTTATTCCCTGGATGGATGTGCAGGTTGCTTGGCACACATGCAACACCCCAGTGCACACTGCTGGCCGGGACACCTCCCACCAGCCCAGGTTGTTCAAGGCTTCATCCAACCTGGCCTGGAACACCTCCCTGGGCAACCTGTGCCAGTGTCTCCCCACCCTCACTCTAAAGAATTTCTTCCTCATCTCCAGTCTCCATCCATCTCCCCTCTTCCAGCTCCAAGCCATTGCCCAAGACCTTATAACCAGTCCCTCCCCAGCTCTCCTGTGGCCCCCTTCAGGTACTGGAAGGCAAGATGTGCAAAGACTCTCCCACCAAGCTCCTGCTTGCCAGTGGAGGGTATTACAAAAGCTTTTGGGGCAGGGGGAGGAAAAAACACCCTCCTTAACTGTATGCTAAAAATAGGCTGCTGCTGTGCAAACAGCTTTGCTGTGAACTTCCTTCTGGCAGGCAGCCATGCAGCTGCCTTCTCGTTTTGAGCCTACATACCTCTCCAAAACAAGAAGCCACCCAAGTTACACACACTCAGCAACACTTTTATTCTTGTTACTCCGTGCTGCTTGTATCAGTTCTAGCTTCTTCCAGAGTGCAGGTAGCTTACTTGGGGAAACAAGTTCTGCTTCTTTTTACTTAAAATCACAGTTAAGACTGGTGCTGGCAGTCCCTGAAGTCGGGAAAGTTCAAAGCGGGGAGGAGGCCTTTAATCTAAAACTGAAATACTCAGGTGGCACATCCATAAAGTGCTTTGCTGCAGAGTAAGAACTGCAGTAGCAGTGCTAAAGAGAAAAAAAAAAAAAGGGGGAGCGCTGTTAAACTCTCCAGATTGCTGTTAACATCCTTAGATCCTGATGTGATGATATGAAATTGGAAAGTTAGTTTCTTCAGTGAAACAGGGTTGAAAAAAATCAACACAAGACACAAGCCTCTGGGTAGCTGTGCTGTGTGACAGAAGTGATTAATTCAGTCCTTGAGGCCTGTGAGGTACTTGATTTTGCCAGATTTTCCAGAGATTTTTGTCTGCTTACTAGTGCCCACATTTTGCCCCAAAATAAATCCTGTCACATTCTCCTGTAGGCCACACCTTGAGTCCTGGGTTCATTTTGGGGCCCCTCACTCCAAGAGGGACACTGAAATGCTGGAGTGTCCAGAAAAGGGCAACAAAGCTGGGGATGGGTCTGGAGAGCAGGGTTGGGGAGGAGCAGCTGAGGGAACTGGGGGTGTTTAGTGTGGATAGGAGGAGGCTGAGGGGAGACCTCATTGCTCTCTACAGCTCCCTGAGAGGAGGTTAGAATGAGGTGGGGCTTGGTCTCTTCTCCCTAGTATCAGGTGATGGCCTGAAATTGTGCTGAGGGAGGTTTAGGTTGGAGATGAAGAAAAATGTCTTTGGTGCAAGAGTGGTTGGGGATTGGAACAGGCTGCCCAGGGAGGTGGTGGAGTCCCCATCCCTGGAGGTGTTCAAAAAGTGAGTGGCGCTTTGGGACATGGTTTAATGGCCGTGGTGGGGTTGGGTTGAAGGATGGACTCAATGATCTTAAAGGGCTTTTCCAACCAAAATAATTCTATGATTCTATAGGTTTTGACTATGAAGAGTGATGCTTCAGTTTAAGCATCAAGCTTCCTTGTTCCTTGCTTCAGTGGTCACATTTACATCACAATTTCTCATTTGTAGCAAGGATATTTCCCACGACACAATTCAATCTCTGGATCGTTTTCAGCTACTTCACAGGAATCACTGCAAGTGCAATAATTTTGTGTGGCTGTTTCTTTCTCCCCTCTCCCCCCCTGACTGTGCATTGTCAGATCCTCAGCTTTTCTTTGAATCCTCTGCATCCAATTATCTGATTTGTGCAGCAATTAAACAGAAGATCAGCGTCATTGTACTTCAGATTCTTTTTAAACTCTCATCAGTAGCAGGACCACACTTGTCTGTAAGTTTGTAATTGAAGACATGCCTGGCAGGGCTTCAAAGAGCCAAGGAGCTCTAGTCTGTCTGACTTCCCCTTGGAAAGCCTTTCTGATGATGCCAAACAATATTTACACCAAGAGAGAACTGAGTTTTGGAAAACCTGTCCAGACTCTGGAGAGACTCAGCAACCTGAGACTTAGATAATCCTTGGTGAATTTAAAAAACTCTTGATGCTGTCATTGTGTCAGACTTGCATTCCTCCTTCAGATAGCAGAGAGGGACAGTTTGAGGAGTGGATTTCAGCTCAGAGATAAAACTAAGTTCAGAGATTTGGCAGGAAAGAAAAAAAAATCATTAAAAGTGTTATTTGAAGCAAAATTCTCCTGTTGCCATCCCTGTGGAGCAGTTTATGGTATCTTACACTTCTGCAATTGTAGGTGCAGGTGCTCTGCTCTGCAATTAACTGAACACACAGTTTGCTAAGTAGGGTCAGTGGCTGGAGCCAGACAGGTTCAAAAAGCATCAATCTCTTTTTTTTTGGTTTTTTTTTTTTGATTAGGACTTTCTAGCTGTCTGGAAAGAGGGCTCAGATGAGGTCCTGTTTTCTGTGTCCCAGAAGAAAGGTTGTTTTCTCCCCTTGCTATGGGGCTCAGCAGTCTTTTTGAGAACAGCTCTTCCCCCTTCCCATCCATATCTCATGAGATTTCTGAAGGAGCTTCCCTCTGGGCCGAGCAGGATTTGGGTGGGTGTCAGTACATAGGAATTCTGGCTCCCTGCTGCCTGCTTGTTTATCTTGAAACCCCAGAAATTCACTTATTTCCCCTTGTAAATATAAACTGGGTTCAAAAGCACTCCTTGAATGAACTATCTGACTTTCTTCACCATGCATCTCACCCAGTCTTGCACCCTTAACCCAACCCCAAATCTGGGGTCCAGTGTTAGTCCTAGAAGAGCATTTAACATCTGAGGATCTGATACCAGCTCATGCCATACAGCTCCAAAGGTCTTGCAAAGGAGAGGGGAGCCCTGCAGTGCTGTTCCCTGCCAGCCTGGCACGTGCTTCTCATCTCTGCTTCCCTTGTAGTCTGCCCAGAGAAGATTTCTGAGATACTTGAACGGCTGCCACATTCCACATGGGAGGCAGGGGCCTCGGCGTGTGAGCTCTGCCACCTGATGCCTAGTCTGCATTGAGCCGGTGCCAGCAGGATCTGCAGGCCTCAGCAAAGAGCCTTCCAGCAGCAGTTATCTGATAGGGTTGCTGCCTTGTGCTCTCTTGCTGGTTTTCCTCATTCTTCTCCCCTCCTGCTGAAGCAGCCTTGTCGCCTCCTCTTGCCTTCTCTCGAGTTTCTGTCCTCATGTGACAACCTGTTAACCCGTGTCCATGCTGGTATCAACAAGCTCCAGCTTTAGTTTGCCTTTTTTTAACTAGTCCTTGCATCTGGCTCAGCTGCCTGTGGCTGTACAGACAGCTCTCCTGAGGCATGGGGCACAGTTAGACTTCTACAGCTTTTGAGAAAGGCTTCCTGGGCTTTGCACATAGGGGCAGCACTCAGGTGCCTGATGGTAGCAGATTAACCTGTTGGTTCCTCAGAATGCAACTGAGCAAGGTGGAGAGCCTCACATCTCACTCTCACTCCCCTTTCCCCAGTGAGAGAACCTCTTGCCAGCACCAAACTGTTTGGAGTTGTCCAGCTTTCCCTCAGACTTCAACTGAAGGTATGGTACAAACAGGAAGAAAATTCTTGACCGTGAGGGTGGTGAGACACTGGAGCAGGTTGCCCAGGGAGGTCATGGATGCCCCCTCCCTGGAGGTGTTCAGGGCCAGGATGAGGTCTTGAGCAGCCTGCTCTAGTGGAAGGTGTTTCTGGCCATGCCACAGGAGGTTGGAACAAGATGATCTTTGAGGTCCTCCCAAACCATTCTGTGAATCTATGAAACAAACTTCCAATGCAGATACCCTGGGCTCAAGTCCTGCTGCAGGGCTTCCTTGCTAGCACACTTTCATTTAAACATTGCCTAAAAAACAATGGAGGCTGTGCTCACTAAGTGAAGGAGCTTGAACACTTCCCATGCACAGCCTACCTGCTAGAAGTCTTTTTATGTCTGTGTAGTCCTAGGAGGTTGCTGCATGTGGGCATCTGTCCCCTCTTGTGCTCACAAAGTCCACCTGATTTTGAGTGAGGCAGCACAGTAACGTGGCTGGCATCAGTCACATTCATTTTGGTCACCCAGAAGCTTCTGGGTCACCCAGATGTGAGGCAAGTGCTGCCCAGTGCTGCCCAGTGAGAGGACAAGGGGTGACAGGCAAAAATGTAGACATAAGAAGTTCCATCCACACATGAAGAGGAACTTCTTGAATTTAAGGATACTGGAGCACTGGAACAGGCTGCCCAGAGAGGTGGTGGAGTCTCCATCTCTGGAGACTTTGAAAACCTGCCTGGATGTGTTCCTGTGTGACCTTCTCTAGGTGAAGCTGCCTTGGCAGGGGGGTTGGACTCGATCACCTCCAGAGGTTCCCCTCCAAGCCCTGCCCTTCTGTGATTCTGTGAATGAGGGCAGCAATATTTTTTTCTTGTTACTGGCACAGAGCAGATGTTCCTCTCACCAGTGCTTGCTGCGTAGGGAAGGAAGGAATCTGATTTTCATAACTGATTTTAGCCCTGCTCTTTGTTCTGCTTTGTTTTTGCAAGGGGTTGCTGGGGACCTCAGGTGACTTCAGAGTAATGTGTTCAGTCAAAGGACTGAGGGTGGGAGGAGTGAAAGGAGGTCAGCCTGGGCTTTACGGTGTCCTTGTGCAAGGGGTTTTGGTGTCATGTGACAACATCTCTGATAAACAGCACAAGGGGCAATGGGTGGAAGTTGAGGCACAGGAAGTTCCATGGGAACATGAAGTAGAATTTTTTTCCCTGTGAGGGTGACAGAACACTGGAACAGGCTGCCCAGGAGGGTTGTGGAGTCTCCCTCTCTGGAAGCATTCAAAACCCACCTGGATGAGTTCCTGGGAGATCTGCTGTAGGTGACCCTGCTCTGGCAGGGGGGTTGGACTGGATGAGCATTTGAGGTCCCTTCCAGCCCCTGTGATAAATACTGCTGGCTCACCTCGTGTGGTGGCAGAGATGCTGCATATACAGCTAACAAGGTACCTTCATAGCTCTTTGCAGTAAGCACAAAGCTGCTGCCATGCTTGAAAAGAAGAAAAACACAAAACTGCTGTTTTTTTACCTTCTGCTGCTTGAAAAGTGGACAACCTCATCAGGCTGCATTGTTCAGGCAGCCAAGCTGAGCTTGTAAAAAAAGCTGTTCCAAACAACAACAACAAAACAAGAAAGAACCTTCCTGGTAGTTAAACATTGCTCAGGCTTCAGCCTTTGTGTCGGGATGGATGGGTTCAAACAAAACCAATGTCTCCCACTTTCAGGTGTGTCTTCCACCCCATTCAAGCTACTTCTCACAGCCCTCCTGTGCCTGGGGAGCAAGTTCTCTGGAGAGAGAACAGAGGAGCAAGCCCACACCTTGGAAGCTGTGGGAGGAAAGAAGCTCCATGTGCATGGTCATTGGGCTGCTCAATGTCTTGGGTGCCTCCAAATGTATAAGTGATAGAATCATGGAATTGTTTTGGTTGGAAAAGACCTCTAAGATCATCAAGCCCAACTGTCAACCTAAGACATGGGGTTGTGCTTGAAGTCTGGCAGCACTGAGCTCATGCCAGCAGCTCTGCTTGAGTGTGCTTCCTGCCATTTTAACATAATCCTTGTTTCAGTTTCTGCTGGACCTTGGCAACGTGCTGGCATTCAGGAAATCCCTTTGGGCAGGACTTTAGTGTGTCTTTAGGTATGCATAGTGCCAAGTGCCAGCCTCTCCCTGCGTTGTGACAGCTGTGGTGTGTCTGGTCCTGCTGAAATGGGTGTTTGCAAACAGAAGCTGGTAAATGCCATAAATGACAACACCAAAGCCTGGTGTTGTCTGCAGCCATCCAGCTTGGTGTTTCTGAGGATGGTTATTGTTTTGGGATAAGCCAACCTGGAGTGTTTTGTAGTAATTGTGTAAATGGTGGCCCTGGACCCCCAGGAGCTATGGCTGCTGGTTGACAGCTGTATGAACTGTGCTTATGTGGCCAAGAAGGCCAAGAGCATCCTGGCCTGGATGTGGAACTGTGTGGCCAGAAGGAGCAGGGAAGTGATTGTACTCCCCTGTACTCCCCTGTACTCAGCACTGGTGAGGCCACACCTCAAACACTGGGTTCAGTTTTGGGCTCCTCACACCAAAAAGGATGTTGAGGTGCTGGAGTGTGTCCAGAGAAGGGCAACAAAGCTGGGGAAGGGTCTGGAGAACAGGGCTGGGGAGGAGCAGCTGAGGGAGCTGGGAGTGTTTAGTCTGGAGAGGAGGCTGAGGGGAGACCTCATTGCTGTCTACAGCTCCCTGAAAGGAGGTTGGAGTGAGGTGGGAGGGGGTCTCTTCTCCCTGGTATCCAGTGATAGAACAAGAGGAAATGGCCTCAAGTTACACCAGGGGAGGTTTAGGCTGGACATCAGGAAAAACGCTGCAGGAGTGGTCAGGGATTGGCACAGGCTGCCCAGGGAGGTGGTGGAGTCCCCATCCCTGGAGGTGTTCAAGAAACCTGTGGATGTGGCATTGTGGGACATGGTTTAGTGGCCATGGTGGTGATAGGTTTATGGTTGGACTCAATGGTCTTAAAGTTCTCTTCCAACCAAAACAATTGTATGATTCCATGGTGTGTCAGTGACCCTTCCTTGCACTACTGAATAAAGAGCAAAAGTCTGTAATTCCTCCAGCTCCCTACCTGGAATGGGAAAAACTTTTTCCTACAAAGGCTTAAGAGGCAAAGATTCATGTGAAACACGAAGCTACCAACAGCTCCAGGGGTTTTGCTTATTTTCATTTTGGTAAAGTAACCTCTCATTGCTTAGCTGAGCAGGAAAATAAATCTTGGAGAGCTCTCATCATCCAGGAAACCCCAGTCTTGAAATAACTGAGCAGATAGACACCATTTTCCAAGATCCATGGAGACTGTCCCCACTGAGAATCACTTGGGTGACTAATTTCAGCCGAAGTCAACAAGAAGGAGGACAGGAATAACATTATTCAAATAGGTATTTTGCAATGAACATCTATTCCCAGTTTCTTAGGAAGGGTTTGTCTCTTGCTAAATGTTGTTTTGGTACATCTGGCTTCCATAACAGGTTGCCCAGAGAGGTAGTTGAGGCCCCATCCCTGAAGATACCCAAGGTCATGCTTGACAAGGTTCTGAGCAACCTGATCTAGTGGGTGATGGCCCTGCTGACTGCAGAGGGATTGGACTAGATGACCTTTGGAGGTGCCTTCCAACCCCAACCATTCAATGATTCTATGATTTTCTTCCATTTGAGACATTAGGCTACAAAAGTAATTGTAGGCTATTTAAATACTAGTCAGAGTGGAGGGATTTCTCTGTAGCCATGATGAAAGGCCATGAGGATGAGCAGAGGACCACAGCACTTCTCCTATGGAGACAGAGAGTTGGGACTATTCAGTCTGGACAAGGAAGGTGTCTGAGGAGACCTTATTGTGGCCTTCCCGTATCTGAAGGGGACTACAAGAAAGCTGGGGAGGGACTTTTTAGGGTGTCAGGTAGGGGTAGGACTGGGGGGAATGGAGCAAAACTAGAAGTGGAGAGATTCAGATTGGATGTTAGGAAGAAGTCGTTCCCCATGAGGGTGGTGAGACACTGGCACAGGTTGCCCAGGGAGGTGGTGGAAGCCTCATCCCTGGAGGTTTTTGCAGCCAGGCTGGATGTGGCTGTGAGCAACCTGCTGTGGTGTGAGGTGTCCCTGCCCATGGCAGGGGGGTTGGAACTGGCTGAGCCTTGAGCTCCCTTCCAACCCTGACAATTCTATGAAGATAGGAAACTTCCATCTCAAATTCCTGTTTTCATTAATGTTCTCTCTATCATCTAATGAGATACTGCTTTTTGATTTTCCTTTTGATTAGGAATGTTGGTGCTTTTCTCAGAACTGGGGCTAGCATGCCTTGAACTCTTTTTTTCCAGTTGTGTCTACACAGCCTGATTCCTGGTCACAAAGCTGGTCTCACTTGTTAATGTGCTGAAAATCTGCTGTGCTTTTGCCTTGCTCTTTGGGTTTTTTTTAGGAGGCTTGTCATGTGAAAACATAACACCACCCCAAAACAACACATCAACAAAACCCCCCAGCAGATAAATTCTGCTGATTGCCTGAGTCACTTAGCAGCGATGGCATAGCTGAGAGGAAAAAAATGGGATTGGTGAAAGGGTGACCTGCAGATCTGAGTCAGAGCAGACTATTTCAAGTGTTGCCAGAGGGTGAATACCCAGTTTTTTATCTCCAGGTGTCCTGCCACTTAGGGCATGTGGTTGCCGAGCAAGGCTTTTAAAAGCCTGTTTAATGAAGTTCTATACAATTGGTGTTCCCCCAGGCTGTGGGTCGCTGAGCCTGAAGCACTCAGGTATGGCTGACTGGCAACAGAGGATGAAATAATTATGAAATCAGGGATCTTCTCAGAGATAAAATATTCAATTATTTCGCCTTCCACAAAACTGCACATTTCACAGAAAGCAGAAGATTGCCTCTCCCACCTAGTGCATCATCTAACCAGAAAACACACAGCTCCCAGATCCCTCTGAACCCCCTCCCTTCACCCAGCCCTGCAAACCTCTGTGGCCCCCATACCAGCCACAACAAAACTGATCATCTACTTAAACCTGCTGCTGATCTCAGCTAACCAATTGCTGTAGCATCAGCAAATATTTCTGCTCTGTAAGTCTGTTCTTCCCTTCATAATGGGTGCCAGCGGGACCAGGAATGCTTTGGATCTATGAAATGTGCTGGTTGGCAGGAGGAACAAAGTACTTGCTCACCCAGAAGGGCAAAACAGGACTAAGGCTTTTGTCTGATGGGGAGAAATTGCACAGAAGTCGAGCCAACAACTTTTGCATGCAGTCAGAAGGTGCCGTTGGATGCTTCTCTCAGTGGCAGACATTGATATTGGTCAGTAATGAGAAGTGTCTTCAGTTACTAAAACAAAGTCAGACCCTGAAACACTCCTGCAGCTGCATAGTTTCTTGACAGATAGTGTCTACTGCCCAATAATGTCAAGCTCTCCCTGAACTTGAGAGGGCAGCTGCTGCTCTTCCCAGCCTTCTGGAAGCAGGCCAGCTATGACATGCTCCTGATACTAGTTAGCTGCAGGGCGTATTTCACTCTGCTGCTCCAGGCCATTTGATAAAGGCTCCTTTCACTCCAGAGCTCACCCACCCAAACTGTAGCTGCACACCTAGCTGCAACAACCCCATGTTTGCTAGGGATTGTGCCTGTTTGCTTAGTTGAAATGTGCTGGAATCGGTTGTTTCATTGATTTTTTTGTTTTCTGAGTTGACAGTAATAATGCTAGCTGTGTAGCAAGAGGTGAATGCTCCAGCCCTGTCCAAATAAAGTTAATTTTAAGAACCATTATCCTTGTGACAGAGTGTTTATGTGTTGTACTCCCTGATTTGGAGGCCATCGGGTGACAAATGATGGCATGAACCCCACTGCCATATCGCAATGAGATTCCAGAGATGCAGAGAGCATAGAATCTCAGAAGTCTTCCCAGAAGACCTTTATTGCTGTGTTGTAGAATTCCCAGCATTGCAGAGTCTCAGAGTCCCACTTACAGAAGAAGCCCCAGAAGCCCTTAACAGATGAAGCAGCTAACAGAAGTAGAAGTCCTGAGCATATCTCCTTCTCTGGAGACTTTCGAGACCCATCTAGATGCATTCCTGTGCCACCTGTGCTAGCTTCTGTGACCCTGCTCTGGCAGGGGAGGTTGGACTCGACCTTTGGAGGTCCTTCCCTACCCCTACCATCCTGTGATCCCTAGCAGCATCCCTAAACCAAAGCCAGAAGCAGCAGCTAGATAACAGAAGCAAAAGTCCCTAGCAGCCCTAAACCCCTCAAACTGTTCCTGACCCAAGTGCCTAACCCCAGTAACTATTACTCAGAGTGGCTGTTTTTTACACTCTTTGTTATCAATCCCTTAACCAGTAAAACCCAACCACATAGATTAGCTAAAATCTTTTCCCAATAAGAGGTGTCAGCATGTCAAGGAGGTGGCTTTTGCAGCATGTTCCAGTCCAATGGTGCCAACGTGAGGATGTTCCTGGCACACATGGAATGAGGCTTGGTCAGCTAAGGAATGCTGCTCCTTGCACACGTCCAGCAGCTGCCCTCAGAACAGGGGCTGCAACATTTATGCAGCATAAAATAAAACTCAGTCTCCATCCCTCAGAGAATGAAGGGAGGAGTCTTCACCTGACACGTAATTGTTCACTACAAGCAACCATGAATTCCCCCTTGCACTGTTGCCCTGTCCTTCACTCCAGACCTACAGGAATAGTTGGCACTCGAGATTCTTTTCCCATTTGAGACCACTAGAGCTATGCAGACATTTCAATGCTTATTATTTTACCTCAAGATCAATTCTTTTCTCTTTCAGACAATGAAAGATGTGGACAGCATCTGGAGGCACAGTTGAGCCTTATCCTGCATCAAATGGAAGGGGCATCTTCTGTCTACCCTGTGCAGGGAGGTGACAGGGGATCCCTTCTCATTTATGGATGGGGAAGTGTCACCTGTCACTTTCCTGGCCTAGGGAAAAGGCACACTTACTTCCAACTAATGCCCCTCCTTTTAAATCAGGTCCCTGCTCTGTCAGACACATCGTGGCATCTGCAGAGGGTTCCCTGCACCATGCTGAGCAACTGTCAGCTGGTAGCTGTGCCTACATTAATCACAGAATCACAGACTGCTTTGGGTTGGAAGGGACCTTTGAAGACCGCCTAGTCCAACTTCCCTCCAGTGAGCAGGGACATCTTCAACCAGATTAGATTTCTGGTCCAATCCAACCTGACCTGGAATGTTTCTACCGCCTCTCTAGGCAACCTACTCTCGGAGAAACAAAATTCTTCTTTAGTCTGACTCTCCCCTCTTTTAGTTTCAAAGTATCACCCCTTGTCCTGTCACAACAGGCCCTGCTAAAAAGTCTGTCCCCATTTTTCTGATCAGCCCTTTTAAGCACTGAAAGGCCACCAGAAGGTCTCCCTGGAGCCTTTCTTTTCCAGGCTGATCAATCCCAACTCTCTCAGCCTGTCCTCACAGCAGAGGGCTTCCAGCCTCCTGATCATTCGTATGATTCTGCCTACATCAGAATTCTAAAGCTGCAAAGGAAAGCAGAGGAGAAATATCCTACTGATACATTCAGTTATGCAGCCAGGGACTTGACTCCTGCAAATGATCAGCTGGAGGCCTGAAGCATGACACTGGGTTATCTCCACTATCCTGACACAAAGCTGCCAGCATCGTTAGTGTTTTGAGGTCAAAGCAGGCAGCCCTGCCCTGCCCAGGACCCTGAGGTGCCCCAACACCCCAGTATCCCTGCGTGCTGGTCTCATGAGTATTTAGGTGTATTTTCCCCACACCCCGACTGGGGAATGGATTTCCCATGCTTGAGGAAAACAATACTCCACCAAATCCCATAATTTGTAGGAAGGCAAATTTTCTTTCTTCTTTATTTCTCCTTTCAAGGTGCCATAAAGCCATGGTGAAAGACAGGTGATGGAGAGGGGCCTGAGCAACACCCGGCAGGAGTGTTAATGTCCTGTGTGGGGAGTCTATCAGTGGAGCCCCTCCAAGAACATGGACATTCTTGTGAGAGGCAGCTGAGGGAACTGGGGCTCTTTAGTCTGGAGGCTGAAAAGGCTGAGGGGTGACCTTCTGTGATGGTTTGAAACTGTCTTTTTAATTTTTCCTTGCAAAGTTCAGAACAGAGAAAGTGAAAGAATGTAAATAACTCACTATTGGGTGTAAGAAAGCAAAATAACGATTGTTCTAAACACTTCCATTGGATAGATAGAAATGTTTAAGAACTATTACCCAAAACAAAGTAGGCATTCTGCACATTCTGCGTTCGGCAGTGGGGGCAGTTGCTGGGCTGTCTGGCTGCTGTTTCTTCTTCTCTTCTGGCTGAAGATAACACGTACTGACCTTGGCAGCTAAGTTAACAACTTTCTGCTCTAACTAAACTCTGCTTCTCTGTCCAGGGGGGTCTGGGGGGGGAAGCTCCTGGGAGAGGGAGGCCCCCTTTGGGAGGGTCCCCTTGGGGGGGAAGCAAAGGGAGCTTGGGTGTGTTTTTCTGTTGATTGTATATATTTGTAAGTGTTGTGAATTTTGTATATTTGTACATATTCATTGCATTTCATCTGCTTGTAAATACAGCTTTTCATTTGCTTCCAGACTGAGCTAGCCTGGTTATTGTCGGTGGGGGGGGAATTTCAGCCCACACCGACTCACTTTTTATTTTTGGCGCCCAACGTGGGGCTCGATTGCTTGTATGATTTATTCCTGCTCAGATTAGGAAGCAAAATGAAGCTGTTTTGGGTTCTGAGTCATTCTATTTTATCTATTATCAGTGTGATTGTCTACAGATGGGCCATTTCTTGCATGATAGACAAGATTGTGAGATATGTGGCATATAAGTCGTTTCTTTGGGTTAAGAACAAGTTACTGAATGCTGTTGAATTCTGTTGTGGTCTTATTGGGCTTAGAAGATATGGTAACTCAACTATGAATCTGCTAGCAGACACATTTGAGTTTGTTACTCCTCTTACAACTACAGAGGGTCTTTGGAACCAGTGGTACCCTAGATATCTTGTGCTAGCCTTAATTTTGTTGTTTCTTGGAATAATCATATGGCTGCTGATAGCACTGTGTCAAGAAAGACGTAAGGCTACTCACTCTTCCGACCTGCGTAGATGTAAAAGGAAACATAGAAAAGCTCAGAGAGGTTCGGAATTGGTTTCTGATTCTGATTACGGTGACCAGGAAATCACAGTTCAGGTTTGTGAGAAAGCTGCCGATAGTTTTGACTCAGAGCCAGCAGCAGTAGCTGCAGGACCTTTGCCAGAATCTGAGATAACAGACTCAGGTACACAGGCAGACATAGTTACACAGACAGACTCGGTGACACAGACAGACTCGATTACACAGGCAGAGAGGGATACACGGGCAGACAGGGGTACACAAACAGACACAGCTGCACAGAGAGAAATGGATGCGCAGACAGACATAGTTACACAGAGAGAAATGGTTGTGCAGACAGACATAGTTACACAGAGAGAAATGGTTGTGCAGGCAGACATAGTTACACAGAGAGAAATGGATGCGCAGACAGACATAGTTACACAGAGAGAAATGGTTGTCCAGGCAGACATAGTTACACAGAGAGAAATGGATGCGCAGACAGACATAGTTACACAGAGAGAAATGGTTGTGCAGACAGACATAGTTACACAGAGAGAAATGGTTGTGCAGGCAGACATAGTTACACAGAGAGAAATGGTTGTCCAGGCAGACATAGTTACACAGAGAGAAATGGATGCGCAGACAGACATAGTTACACAGAGAGAAATGGTTGTGCAGGCAGACATAGTTACACAGAGAGAAATGGTTGTGCAGGCAGACATAGTTACGCAGAGAGAAATGGCTGCGCAGACAGACATAGTTACACAGAGAGAAATGGTTGTGCAGGCAGACATAGTTACACAGAGAGAAATGGCTGCACAGACATAGCTGTGCAGGCAGATGCCATTAACGAGGCACAGTCTCCTCCTCCTCCCTCTGCTGCCCAGATGGACGCAGCAGTGGCTGCAGGATCTCAAAGCACACCTCCTACCAACCCTGCACAGACTCCCTCTGCTCCTGCTAACCCTGCACAAAATTCCTCTACTCCCTCCAACTCTGCTGTGAATGTGAAAGCCAATCCAGTAAATTTGGTGGCCACTGTAAGCAGAAAGGAGCTGCAGGAGGAGATGCAGATGCTGCAGGAGATGGTGCAGATGGAGATGAGGGTCCTTCTACTCAGGGTCCCTCTGTTAAGAAAGATCCTTCTGGTGAGGAAGAGAAGGTTAGCCTTAAAACTCTGGCAGACCTCTTGAGACCCCACATGGATGATGGAGATGTAGACCCTGCTGAATTAGCAACTGCCGGCAGTGCCTCTGAACTCAAGGAAATTCAACGGAGGATTAAAATAGGATTATGGGGACAGCGACCTCAGGATGATGATGATGATGATGATGAGGATGACATACAGTCAGCTAATGCACCCAGACAGGAAATTAGACATGTGAGGAAGGATTACATCAGAGGAGATAACGAGCCAGTCCTGTCTTGGCTAGCCAGGTGTTTTGATATGGGAGCCCCAGCATTGGTGGTAGGTGACAAGTCGGCCTCTCAGTTGGGGATGCTCTCAAAGGATACAGGCATAGACGGGCATCTAGGCAAGTGCATTGGTAAAGCTTCTCTGTGGGCACACCTCCTACTGGCAGTCTCGCTGAGGTACCCCAGCAGAGATGATTTACCATGGAACCCTAAGCCTTGGACCACAATAGCTGAGGGAATCAAGCGTCTGAGAGAGTTTGCTGTGAGAGAAGTAATGTATGGAGATCATAAGACTCTGAATCCTGATGAAATTCCTGTTGGAACAGGCCTTGCCAAAAAGCTCATTAAGCTTGCTCCTCCTAATTATGCTACTATTCTGGCAAGCAGGATTGTGGCAAGAAATTATGGTGGAGTGCCTCCCACTGTTGGCTATTTCACTGACCAAATGAGGCAATTGGAGGATAGTCTCGCACGTACTTCTTTGGTTTCAGCCATTGAAACTTTGTCTGGAGAAATAAAGAATTGCATGAAAGAGCTGAAGGAGGAATTTAAAACCTCCATATCCAACTTGATGAAGGGGGATGATTCTGATTCCTCTTCCTCCAGATGGATACAAGTTTCAGCTGTTAGGAACAGACGTGCTCCAAGAAGGCCATTCCAGAATAGGTCAAACCAAAACAGACAGCAGAGGCAATCACGTGGCAGTATCTGGATAACTCTGCGTGATCAGTTTGGTGAGAACATGAACAGATGGGATGGTCAACCAACTTCTGATCTTTTCAAGAGGTTACGGGAGCTGCAGAGGGGCAGATCCCGAGGTAGCAATACCAGGAGGGTAGCTGTCGCTTCCTCAGTTTCCCAGAACAACTCTGATAGCTCCAACAGTGATCCTAATTCTGATGCTGGACATTGTGCCAGCTGTACATGTGGAGGTAATCCCCACCATTAGGGGTGCCCTGCCTTCCGCCAGGGGGAGGTAAGGGATAATGGAGATAACAGAATCTATTGGGATGTGTACATCCAGTGGCCTGGCACTTCAAAATTTCAGAAGTACAGGGCCTTGGTTGACACAGGAGCTCAGTGCACCATAATACCATCAAATTATCAAGGGGGAGAATCTATAACTATTCAGGGAGTCACTGGTGGATCTCAAGAGTTGTTTAAGATAGAGGTTGATATAAGTTTAACTGGGAAGCAGTGGAAGAAACATACTGTTGTAACAGGTCCTAATGCACCTTGTATTTTGGGAATTGATTTTCTGAGAGAAGGGCGTTTTAAAGACCCTAAGGGTTACAAATGGGCTTTTGGAATAGCAACTGTAGAAATTGATGGAGGAAAATTGAAGTTGTCCATTAGACCTGAGCTTTCAGATGAATCTGCAGTTGTGGGACAACATGAGATAGAGGATGTAAAGCTGCCGGTTGCTTCTCAAACTGTGCATCACAGACAATACAGAACCAACCGTGACTCTTTGGTGCCCATTCAAAACTTGATTCGTCAGCTGGAGAGTCAGAAGGTCATCAGCAAAACTCATTCACCTTTCAACAGTCCAATCTGGCCTGTGAGAAAGCAGAATGGACAGTGGCGTCTGACAGTTGATTTCTGTGCCTTGAATGAAGTAACTCCACCCATGAGTGCAGCTGTACCAGACATGATGGAACTCCAATATGAGCTGGAATCCAAGCGGGCCAAATGGTATGCTACCATAGACATTGCTAATGCTTTCTTCTCTATTCCCATAGCAGAGGAATGCAGGCCTCAGTTTGCTTTCACCTGGAGAGGCATTCAGTACACATTCAATCGTTTGCCCCAGGGGTGGATTCACAGTTCAACCATCTGCCATGCAGTGATCCATGATGCTTTGGAGAAAGGTGGAGCTCCAGAACACATTCACTTCATTGATGACATCATCGTCTGGGGTGAGAGTGCTGAAGAAGTCTTCGAGAAAGGTAACAAAATCCTTGACATTCTCTTGCAAGCTGGTTTCGCTATCAAGCGAGACAAGGTGAAAGGACCTGCCAGAGAAATCCAGTTTCTGGGAGTGCGGTGGCAAGATGGTCGCCGTCACATCCCAATGGATGTGATAAACAGAGTCTCCACCATGGCAAATCCCACCAACAAGAAAGAAACTCTGCGTTTCTTAGGCATAGTGGGATTTTGGAGACTGCACATTCCTGGATACAGTCAGATTGTGAAACCTCTCTATGATGTGACTCGAAAGAGAAACAGTTTCCAATGGGGTCCTGAGCAACAAGCAGCCTTTGACCAGATCAAGCGAGAGGTAGTCCAAGCGATGGGTCTGGGACCTGTCCGAACTGGTCCAGACATTAAGAACATTCTGTACACAGCCGCGAGTGACAATGGTCCAACCTGGTGCTTATGGCAAAGAGCTCCAGGGGAGACACGAGGACGTCCTCTTGGTTTCTGGGGTCGTGGCTACAGAGGCTCAGAGGCAAACTACACTCCAACAGAGAAAGAGATTTTAGCTGCTTATGAAGGAGTGAAAGCTGCTTCTGAAGTGATCGGAACTGAGTCACAACTTCTTCTAGCTCCTAGATTGCCAGTTCTGAATTGGATGTTCAAAGGCAAAGGTTCTTCACCACATCATGCAACAGATGCTACCTGGTCTAAGTGGATGGCTCTAATAACACAGAGAGCTCGAATGGGAAATCTCGAAAGGCCTGGTTTGGTGGAGGTGATCACAAACTGGCCAGAAGGCACAAGCTGTGCTAAACCTCCAGAGGAGAGAGTAACTCGTGCAGAGGAAGCTCCTCCTTACAGTGATCTGTCCGATGATGAAAAGAGATATGCTTTGTTCACAGACGGTTCCTGTCGTCTTGTTGGGAAAAAGCGGAGATGGAAATCTGCAGTGTGGAGCCCAACGCGCAGAGTTGCAGAAGCGAGAGATGGAGAACGAGAATCCAGTCAATTTGCAGAGGTAAAAGCTGTCCAGCTAGCTCTTAACGTAGCTGAACGTGAGAGATGGCCAAAGCTTTATCTCTACACTGACTCGTGGATGGTAGCCAATGCCTTGTGGGGTTGGCTGAAAGACTGGAAGAAGAATGGCTGGCAGAGGAAAGGAAAGCCAATCTGGGCTGCAGATCTGTGGCAAGACATTGCTGCTTGCATTGAGAGAATCCCAGTGAAAGTGAGACACATCGATGCTCACATTCCTAAGAGCAAAGCTACTGAGGAACAACACCACAACCATCAGGCAGATCTAGCTGCAAGAGTTTCCCAGGTGGACACAAACTCTGATCCTGATCCTGATCTTGACTGGAAACACCGAGGTGAGCTGTTCTTAGCTCGGTGGGCCCATGACTCGTCAGGACATCAAGGCAGAGATGCAACCTACCGATGGGCTCGTGACAGATCCATTGACATTTCCATGGATGCTATCACACAAGTCATCCATGACTGTGACATTTGTGCTGCTATTAAGCAGGCAAAGCGGATCAAGCCCTTGTGGTACGGTGACTGATGGTCCAAGTACAAGTATGGTGAAGCCTGGCAGATTGACTACATCACTCTACCTCGTTCTCGATCTGGTAAGCAGTATGTGCTGACTATGGTAGAGGCAAGCACTGGATGGCTGGAAACTTACCCAGTTCCTCATGCAACTGCACGTAACACCATTCTTGGCCTGGAGAGACAAATCCTGTGGAGACATGGAACTCCAGAGAGGATTGAGTCAGACAACGGAACTCATTTCAAGAACAATCTTGTAAAAAACTGGGCCAAAGAGCACGGCATCGAGTGGATATTCCACATTCCCTACTACGCACCAGCTGCAGGAAAGATGGAACGCTACAACGGTTTGCTGAAAACCACTCTCAGAGCCATGGGGGGTGGATCTTTGAAAAACTGGGAGAAACATTTAGCACAAGCAACCTGGTTGGTGAATAGTAGAGGATCAGTGAATCGAGCTGGACCTGCCCAATCAGATTTCTTGCGAAAGGAAGAAGGTGATAGAGTTCCTGTTATCAGAGAAAAGAATCTGTTAGGCAAAACTGTTTGGGTATTTTCTCCTTCAGGAGAGGCCAAACCTGCCCGAGGGGTGGTTTCTGCTGAAGGTCCTGGTCACACCTATTGGGTGATGCAAGAAAATGGTGAAATTCAGTGTATTCCACAAAGAAATCTAACTTTGGCTGAGAGAGGTTAAATTCAGAGTGTTGCGCAGACACAGCATCGCGCCTAAGAGGAGAGTCCATGAGATCTACGGTGCACGAACCCTGAGAGCCCTGAGTCACCTGAGAGTCCCTGTTCCTTCCTTCGCTCCATCTGCGAGGAAACAAGCTGTTTGCTGTTTTTCCTGTGATTTGACTCTTTTGAATCATCTACATCTGAGATAGCCAGAATGGACTATGGTCTTTATTCACCTAGTGTTGTAGATATTATTTTAGATTAGATAAATGATAGTAGCAGCCAATGGAATTGTTTAGAAGGGGTGGACTGTGATGGTTTGAAACTGTCTTTTTAATTTTTCCTTGCAAAGTTCAGAACAGAGAAAGTGAAAGAATGTAAATAACTCACTATTGGGTGTAAGAAAGCAAAATAACGATTGTTCTAAACACTTCCATTGGATAGATAGAAATGTTTAAGAACTATTACCCAAAACAAAGTAGGCATTCTGCACATTCTGCGTTCGGCAGTGGGGGCAGTTGCTGAGCTGTCTGGCTGCTGTTTCTTCTTCTTCTCTTCTGGCTGAAGATAACACGTACTGACCTTGGCAGCTAAGTTAACAACTTTCTGCTCTAACTAAACTCTGCTTCTCTGTCCAGGGGGGTCTGGGGGGGGAAGCTCCTGGGAGAGGGAGGCCCCCTTTGGGAGGGTCCCCTTGGGGGGGAAGCAAAGGGAGCTTGGGTGTGTTTTTCTGTTGATTGTATATATTTGTAAGTGTTGTGAATTTTGTATATTTGTACATATTCATTGCATTTCATCTGCTTGTAAATACAGCTTTTCATTTGCTTCCAGACTGAGCTAGCCTGGTTATTGTCGGGGGGGGGGGGATTTCAGCTCACACCGACACACCTTCTCATTTTCTACAGCTCCCTGAAGGAAGGTTGGAGCCAGGTGGGGATTGGTCTCTTCTCCACAGAAACTAGTGAGAGACAATGGCCTCAAGTTGCACCTGGGGAGGTTTAGGTAGGATATTAGGAAAATAGGAACAAGCTGCCCAGGGACTTGGTGGAGGCACCATCTCTGGAGGTGTTGAGGAAATGTGCAGGAATGGTACTTAAGGCCATGGTTTAGTGGTGAGTTGATGGTTGGACTCGATGGTCTTGAAGGTCCTTTCCAACCTCAATGATGGGACGAGAAGGAAGAGCATCCCCTGTGCTTGGGTTTCTGAATGACCGCCATTCCACACGCCATTCCCCCGCAGGGACACGGGTGACTTTCCTAGGGAGACATGAAGGGACCGCTGGACATCCCCACATCGTGCTGGAGGAGAGGGACACCTCAGCTCTGGAGACCCAGGGATAGGGATAGGGATAGGGATAGGGATAGGGATAGGGATAGGGATAGGGATAGGGATAGGGATAGGTGTGTGCCCGGGGGCCTCCTGCCCCTCTCCCGGCATGGGGACAGCCCTAGCGAGAGAAAGACAAGCTGCCCAGGGACTTGGTGGAGGCACCATCTCTGGAGGTGTTGAGGAAATGTGCAGGAATGGTACTTAAGGCCATGGTTTAGTGGTGAGTTGATGGTTGGACTCGATGGTCTTGAAGGTCCTTTTAGCACGGAGACGGCTCAGGCTAGGAGCGGGCACCAGCGACGAGCAAAGACCACCCAGACCGGGGTAGCGGCCGAGAGCAGCTCTCGGGAGGCGGCTGCCGGCGAGGCGGGGCCGCCCCACGCTCATGCTCATCCCATCCCCATCGCTCTCTCCATCCCCGTGCCGTCGCTGGGCCGGGGCCAGTGAAGGCCGCCGGAGCGAGCGGCGGCGCCGCGGCCATGTTGAGGGCGGGGAGCGCGGAGGGAGCGGAGGCGGCGCCGGGGCCGCTGCGGGGCGCGGCGCCTCCTTGCCGCCAGCTGCCGCTACCGCCGCGCCGCTCCACCTCGCCGCCCGCAGCCTCTGCCGGCGGGCCGTCCCGCTCCATGGCGACCCCCAGCCCCTGCATCGTGGTGAGTGCGGCTCTCGGCGCCGCCACCGCCGCGGCCTCCCCCCCTACCGCGGGGACGCCTGCCCGCTGCCGCCGCCTCCGCGCCGAGCCGGGGTCTGCCGGGCGCCTTACGGGGGTGACTCCCGCCCTGCCGTCGCCGGGGTGAGGGGTGGTCCGTCCTGCCCCCCAAAAACCCTGGTGATTTATGAGAGAGCCGGGCAGGAGTCGTTCCTCAGCGGCGGGGGCCGCCGCCCCGCCGAGTCACCTTGAAGGGAGCAACGGCCTCCCGGCGCTGGGCCCGGGGCTCTGTGGCTTCGCTCAGTCGGGCATGGCGCGGTCCCGTGCCCCGAGCGCTGCAGAGGCCTCTGTGCCCGCTTCGGGCCGCCGGGCAGCAAGCCGGCAGGGAGGGTTCGCGGTCCCGGGTGGCGTCTCGGAAGGACTGAAAGGCGGAGGACGTTGGGCAGAGCCGGAGTTGCCGCCTCGAGAGATGAAGGTGAAACAACTTCCAGCACGCAGAGCCCTGCGCTGCACAACTTCCTATTCCTGTTGCTTTTCGCAGCGTGCTGGGGAGGCACCGGCTTGGCAGCGAGAGTGCTTCGGTGCTTAAGTTAGGATGTAATTTTGGCGGAAGAGCATTCGGAGGATTTTTTTTTTTTTTGTCATTGCCGTATCTGCTAAGGTTCTTACGTATTCATTTTATAATTATTTTTTGGTTTTGTTTTGTTTTTTTTTTAAGCCAGGTGCGCATGAAATCCGTGTGGCGTCTCATGGGCTGAGAGCTCTGCCGGCCCCGAGGTTGTGACTGTAAATCCCTGCAGTCAATAAAAATAAGCTGATAAAAATCCGTAGGAAGGGTCCATTCCCTAGCAAAAGCAGCGAGGAATGTTTAGTAGACATTCTAGATGTAACGATGGGTCTGAACCACAGCAAAATGCCATGCATTTAGTGGGTGGAGGACCTGCTATTAAAGTCACAGCCTGCTCTGGGTTGCAGGGACACTGCTCGGGGACTCACATGAGCTAGGGCCCTGGGTAGCTCATACAGGGTCTGGTGGAGCTGTTTTGGATGGGAAGGAGAAATACTCGTTAGGGCTTACACAACAAAACGGTGTAAACAGCTGTCTCTGTCTGATCACAGGGCAGGTAACTGGTTCCTTGGACACAGAAATAAGATTATGTCCTGCAAGGGCAACAGTAAGCAAGATAGATACTTAAAATGCCTGTCCTGGTGAACTGCCACTTCAGTTTTCCTTCTGAAATTCTTCATTTTACACCTAATCATTAAGCTGCATAACTGGAGAGTGGAATAATTAAAAACCACAATGCCATTGTTGCAGCAGGGTTAAGGTTCAGGGAAAGGCTGTTGTGACAATATGCCCCCAGCCTCTACAGTGTTTGGTTATAATTATATACATATGCTAATCCCTTGTCCTAATTAGTATACACTTGCTAGTATTGCAGGCTGTTCCACCCAGGGAATTTGCCCGTGCAGAACAAGCTGCTGAAGTAAGGCTTTCACTTCACATTCTGAAAGATCTTGAACCTTCCCAGTTTGCAGATGGCTGGTCTAAGAAGGTTTGCTGCACAGCAGCATGACTTGTCATGCACGTGTTAGCTGTCTTGTCCTGTCCTGGAAACTGGCTCTTGTGTTTGGTTGTGATTTGCTGTTGTGGAGATTTGGAAGATGTCCATCTCAAAGCCTCTGCTTGCTTAATCGCAAATGCAGGTGTTGTATTACACAAAGGTGTTCAAAACCTCCTTAATAGGGTTTGGTGGTTTTTTTTAGTGGAATGAAAAGACTGCTTGTGGTGCAGTAAGTAGCAGCTTCATTTTCCTGCTCTCTGATGTAGAAGAATGTTGTTAGGACATCATTTCTGCCTCACGTTGTGTTGCACAACAGCTCGTGCGGTGTTTCAAACAGCTGTGGGTGAGCTTAGGTTCTGTTAGGCTGCACCTGATGCAGCACTTGGTGTGACTAATGTTGTTACAGAGAGGGAAAGCAAGGTGATCCTGATGATTATGGGCTTGGTAGTTTACTGAAGAAAGCAGAGGACTTGCAGTTTCTCCCCACAGACTTTCTATAAGGCTTTGTGGAAACCTCACCTTCTTTCCTTTTCAGATTGGCGATGATGAACAAGGTTACGACCTGGACTTGTTCTGCATACCTAAACATTATGCAGATGACTTGGAAAAAGTCTATATTCCTCATGGGCTCATCATGGACAGGTTGGTTTGACTTCAGACAGTGCAATGCTCCAGCTGATTCCCTGATGCTGGAATAAACAATCTTCCAGTGATAGTTTTACTGCCTGGTGACTGTCTAAATAGATTACATTTAATTAGAGGCTAAGAACTACAAGTGCTAATTAACTCTTTCTTGTTTTGGCTTCTGAGAGTTGGTCTGTTTGCAGTTATGCTAATGTTTGGAATTTCATCATGATTTCCCAAATGAGATTTTGTGGTATGTGGCAATCTAAAACTTTCTTTCCAGCGTCTCTTTGATGGTTTACCTTCTTAAAACATAATTAGAAGACATAATTTGTAGTGAAACAATTACAGTCTTTTGAATTTCCTTAGGATATTAATAAAAGTAAATTATTAATCACATTGTTTTGGGCTTTTGCATGTTCATAGGGTAGATAGCCACCTTCTACCTTCTGGGAAAGACATTAGCCTCTGCAAATACCAGTCTGTCACTTCTGTGCTTTTTGGAGTATGTACGGTGAAAGTTTTATCTTGTGTGATCAGACATGGGTGCACAAGCCCTATAATTTTGGTTTTATCTTGTGGTTGCTGGTTGCTAATTCCCTTTAAGAGACTGAACAACAAATCCAGTTGTTGGAGACACACAGACAATTTAAAAGTGGTGCTGCATGGATCTTCCTGGCGATCTTGTGGGCAGGAATGCATCTAGATTTTGCATAGTGCTGTTTGGTTAGATACAATAAATATTCCTATCAAGTGTGTGTGTATGTGTGTGTTAAAAATACTGTAAAGCCTTTGCACTGGAAGTCCTTGTAGAGAGAAAAATTGGACAAAGTAGCGTCACATCAATTAACTTGATGCAATCTTATAACGATCAGTTTCCTCTGCCAAACCTGCTGGCAGCACAATAGATATATTGCTTTCTAAAATAAAGTACAAAATAAATTTAGAAACAATGATTGCAGGAAAAAAAATGGTGCAGTGTTCTCTTGCTCTGCTTTGCTGGTATTGTATGTTGCAGTCAGGACAAATTTCTGGCAGTCTAGCTCAGCAAATAAACATAAATGCATCGGTTTACAATTTGAGAATTTTCTTGCTCCTCAGCGCAGGTTGCTGCCTGGTTCGTTGGTTAGCTTATGTTGCTTCTTGCATGGAAGCTTTCCCCTTCCTATTTTGGAAGGAGAAGACACACCTTCATATCTTTCATGTCACATATCGCAGAATGTTAAGGCCTGGAAGGGACCTCAAAAGATCATCCAGTCCAACCCCCCTGCCAGAGTAGGGTCACCTAGAGCAGGTCACACAGGAACTCGTCCAGGCAGGTTTTGAATATCCTTCTCCAGAGAAGGAGACTCCACAACCCCCCTGGGCAGCCTGTTCCAGTGTTCTGTCACTCTCATAGGGAAAAAATGTTTCCTTCCGTTTCCATGGAACTTCCTGTGCCTCAGCTTCCACCATTGCCCCTTGTGCTGGCATTGGGCATCACCCAGCAGAGCCTGGCTCCAGCCTCTTGGCACTCACCCTTCACATCTTTATAAACATTAATGAAGTCACCCTTAGTCTCCTCCTCTCTAAGCTAGAGAGCCCCAGCTCCCTCAGTCTCTCCTGGTAAGGAAGATGTTCCACTCCCCTAACCATTTTTGCAGCTCTGTGCTGGACTCTGGCAGTGAAACAGCTTCATGGTGTTAAGATTTGTTTTGGCCAAGGGCGACATTTGAAAACAGAGGCCTTTGGAAGTGCCACTGTTAGAGTAACCTTGAAAAGCAAAACTTAGCTATGTGAAAGTGTGTGAAAGTGCCCACAGTGGTAGGCAAATATTTCTGTGCAAAAAAAAAAATGTGTTTCCAGGTTTGCTGCATGTGTTTGCTGCTGGTAGCAGTAGAAAAGGCTGCTGCTCTAGTAAGCAAGTGAAACGTGTTCCC
Organism: Indicator indicator; assembly: GCF_027791375.1. NCBI lineage: Eukaryota > Metazoa > Chordata > Aves > Piciformes > Indicatoridae > Indicator > Indicator indicator. The sequence continues at coordinate 23,723,101 of NC_072026.1, forward strand.
ACAGCTAACTCTTTCTTGGTTTTGTGTAGGACGGAGAGACTGGCACGAGAAATTATGAAGGGCATGGGAGGACACCACATTGTAGCACTCTGTGTACTCAAAGGTGGCTATAAATTTTTTGCTGATTTATTAGACTACATCAAAGCACTGAACAGAAACAGTGATAAATCAATCCCCATGACTGTCGACTTCATTAGGCTGAAGAGTTATTGTGTAAGTATCTCTGCAGTACTGTGAAATTTTTATGTGTATCTGACTAATTTCAAATTAGCAGCAGAGGTGGTTTAATATTGTTACTGCCAGAATGTGCTACTATTAAATAATGAAGGGAATTGAGAGTCACAAACTAATTTACTCTTTCTCTACTTCATTGTATAATGTTTTCTTTTAGACCTTGATGTATCTGCAGCCTTCTAAAATCTTTGTGCAGAGCAGAGGGACAGTTTCCATGTTCTTAGCTTCTTAAGCAGTTCCTTCTGCCCACTACCCCACCTCTAAAGCTGTGCCTCTAGAATAATACAAAGGATTCTCCTGCAACTATGGTTACAATAAATGTAACTCTGGGAATTTTTATGTAGCTTGGACACCATTCATTGGACAGGAAGACTTGAAAGCTACAAAAATAGTTATACCCAAGTTCCCTACCCCATCTTTTGTTTGGCTCAGCCAAACAATGAACAAATCAGTTGTGATTGACCTTGAGGAAACACTAGATTCAACCCCCTGGATTGATGATTAACGGCCACTGACTATGGCACAACCTTGTCAAGAACAGACACAGGTTGCCTGGGGTTTGCATTGTTGCACAATAATTCATCTTCATTCTGAACACAAAGATTTAACTTTATAGGGAAACTGAATGTTCTGTAGCATGAGGTGATGTGTACATTTGAAAGCATGAGGTTGTCTTTGTGCAGGTCAAAGGAAGAAGCAGATGTCAGATGTATGTTAGTACTGTGTCCTTCCTGACCTTCTCTAGGTGAAGCTGCCTTGGCAAGGGGTTGGACTCAGTGATCTCCAGAGGTCTCAACCAGCCCCTACCATTCTGTCATTCTTTCACTGACAGCCTAGTCTCATGTTTTTAGGATGGAATTTATGATTTGTTCCACTTGTAGCATGGAAATAATTATTTCAGAGTGTTTGAATGAATTGTTTTGTGAGGTTATGCTGTTAATTCTGTCTCAGCAACTTTGTGTTCGAATCAGCAGCACAGGCTACTTGTCCCAGTTGTAGTTGAGTGCTCATGCCAGTAGAAAAAAAAAAATAGAGATTACTAAATTGGAAACTCAGCTTCATCCTTCATTCTGTTAAACTGTGAAACCAGAGATGGAGTTATTTGCAGACTTAGTTTGGAGCTGTCAAAGAACTCCATAAATTCATGATTGCTGTTAACATTTTGTGGCGAAGCCCAGCACTGTGCCGGGCTTTGGTCAAGTCAGTTTTCAGGAGGAGCAGCTCTGGCTACCTGAGGCATACACACAACTGACTGTCCAGGGGTTACCTGGAAACCCTGCTCACATTTGCTGAACTCAACGCAGTAGTTTAGTCATGCACCTTAACAAGAAGGCAAGGCTGGGCAGAAAGCTTTGTGCCAGCCTTTGGTTGTACCTCACAAGGTGCTGTCTGTGCTTGTGCACCGTATTTGCAGCAGTGGAGAGAGCTGTTTGACACCCTTTCCTTCTGCTCCTCCCAGAGTTCAGGATCCTGCAGCCTGCCCATTTAACCACTATGCTACTACATGCCTCTATATTCTGCCTGTAAAAGCCACAAGAGAAAGCTGAATGTCTCTGTTGCAGGATAATATATTTATACTCTCGTAGAATAGTCTGGTTTGGAAGGGACCTTAAAGATCATCCAGTTCCAACCTCCCTGCCATGGGCAGGGACACCTCCCACCAGCCCAGGTTGCTCATCCAACCTGGCCTTGAACACCTTCAAGGGAGAGGGCATCCACAGCCTCCCTGGGCAACCTGTTCCAGTGTCTCCCCACCCTCACTGTAAAGAATTTCTTTGTAATATCCAATCTAAATCTACCCTGTTGTAGTTTAAAACCATTGCCTCTCATCCTGTCACCACAGGCCCTTGTAAAAAGTCCTTCCCCAGCTCTCCTGAAGACCACTGTAAAGGTCTCCCTAGAGCCTTCTCTTCTTCAGAGAATAGGAAATGATGACTCCTACTTTTTATTTTGGTGAGGAAAATGTGTATCTTCTGCTTCCTTCAAGGAGCCCTTCCAATAACTTACTTGACTAAGTAAGGCTACACCTTTTCACACTCTCCACTTTCTGACTAACTTGGAAAAAACTATGGGAGAAACACCTGGAAAAAAAAACCCTGTTAAAAAGCAAGTCAGCCTTACTACATGCATGTTTTCTTTGCTCATAGTGATGCATTTGGTATGCTTTGGTTCATTTCTTTACTACAGCTGCTTTTATTACTCCCCAGAACTATACCATGCCTTGATGTTCACAGGGGAGTGAGCAGCAAAATAGTTTTGATGGAAATTAAAAGCTTGAGTTTGTAGTAAATATGAATAGATGAAAAGAGGAGAAATTTGGACAGAAAGCTGCCTAAGCAAAATTTTTTTGCCTGAGGTGTTGGCATGGGGGAGGGTGTGGTGGTTTGATTTTGTCAGTTTCTTGTTCTAGATGAGTGAGAAGCTCCTGTTATCTGATGCCTCCACTACAGTATTTACAAGCATTTAATTTCTGTGGACTCTTAGGTGGTTATTAATATCCAGATTTACGTCCTTTAAATTGCATAACTTGGCAGACTGGATAAGTTTGTCCTAACATGAACATGTATGTAACAGATTGACTGGGTCTTCCATCACTAATAGTGTCAGAATGCCAAATCAGCTCAGTTATTTTAATCTGTGCTTTGCTAGAAGGAGCAATCTGCATTTGGCATTGTGAAAGCCATCACAAACTCTAATGAACAGTTAAAAGTGGAGCTAGATTTCTTGTTCGACTAGATCATGCTGCCTGTCTTTACAGATGGGATAAAAGATGTTAAAAATACCCTGGGTGCATAAACAAAGCAGCTGAACTTGTGTAATGGTTCAAAAATTGATGTAATTAGGTTCCATTCTTGTTTCAAACCCATCATTTAATATTTACAAGCATATGGGGGGGGAGAAGGTTTTGTGTTGCAGTTCAGAGCTCATACTGTTCTGCACCCAAAAATAATTCTCCCAAGAATACTGACATGATCAAGCTGTGATTAAACTTTGCTCATAACATCATTTTGTTTTTTTGAGTCCTTATGGATGAATTGTAATGATCTGGCACGCTGGTAAGAAATGGAAAGGTAGTGGTTATGAACAGATCCAGATCTCAGTATTCTTGACAAACAGTTTATTCTGTTTGTGCTACAAGAAGAATGCATTGCTTTTCACCAGTCTCCTGCATTTCAGCTTGGAAATGAGCAAGCATCCCTCATGTAGTCATGAAGGGCATCCAAAAGGCAGTGGATGTGTTGCACTGTTGCTTGGGAGAAGAGGGATTGTCACGGTCAGCTCTGGTTAGCTGTTCAGCTCACAGCTGTTAATCAAGCCTTGGAGCAAATACTGTCAGGAGCTTAAAAGACCTTCTGAAAGGTGGTCTTGAAGTCACTTTGAGTCAGGGTTTATGGCCTTATAAAGCATTATTGTTTTCCATCAGTGACAATGGGAAGGCAGTGAAAAGAGTAGGACTCTTACATGTTAAACCACAAAGCATTGAAGTCTTTGACCTTCTTCAGGTGAACCTGCCTTGCCAGGGGGATTGGGTTCAATGATCTCCAGAGGTCCCTTCCAACCCCTACCATTCTGTGATTCTGTCTTACCAGGCCTGATATCAGAAATAATGCTTCTGAACATAATTAAAATGTGGCTTAATTATTAAACAAAGTTCTTTCCAATGACAATCTGGTTACAACCAGAGCTGGAAGTTCTTTTTAACTGTTTTTTATCCTTTCATTGCTCAGGAACTCAGTACCTGCATAGGAATGCAGGTTTGTATGCCAGTCAGGTTTGATGGTTTGCATTAAAAAGTTGTAGCAATTTGTATGTTTATGGGTGGGAGGGAAGAGGAAAACATCTGTAGTTTAGATTTTTTACTCTGCTGATCATCACACTTTACTATGCCTAATCCAAAGGCTTGCAGTAGCCTGTAGCTTTGTGGTGTTCTTCTTCTGAGTGCAGTGTGTTGCTTTGTAGCCAAACAGATTTTCAAACTCAGGAACCTGATCTTATGCATTTACTGAGAATTACGAGTCTGACATCTGTGCACATCATTTTAGTGGAACAAATACCTGTCCCATCTTTCTCCATCACTGTTTTGCAAGGAATGATTTTTATTGTTGGTTTTTTTTTTTTTTACATCGCTCCATGGAAAGAAGATGAAATCCCTCTTAGTGTAGGAACAGATAAGAGAGAATCCTCTAACATAAACAAGGAAAAGCTGTTATTTAAGATAATTTTAAGATAGGGTGAACACAGGAAATGTCCTTTGGCTTTGTGGATACAGTGCTTAACTAAATCACATTTTTGTGCTTGATCCAACCACTATCTCAGGCGTTCAGCAGCAGTTGTCTGCTGGGTCTTGCAGCAATCATGTTGAACATAGAATCACAGAATGGTTTGGGTTGGAAGGGACCTTGAGGATCATCTCATTCCAACCCCTTACCCTGGCCTTGGTTCCCTCCAGGGAGGGAACAGCCACAACTTCACTGGGCAACCTGTCCCAATGTTTCCCCACCCTCACTGTAAAGAATTTATTTCCAATACATTTTAACTTAGATAGCAATTAATTTATGTTTGTATCAAAGTTTAGCTTTACTGAAGCCACATGCTGTGCTGCAGAGCTGTACCTATGTTGCTGTTCCCTTACTGTAAGAAGTAATTTGATATGCTACCAATATTTGTTGTAAGCAAAGCAAACATAAGCTTTTTCTGGCTGGCTTTGTAGCTTGTGTTGTTTCTAAATCTGAAGCTGTGCCTCCTTTGCTGGCTATTCTTGTTGTTATGATTGCTTATTCAAAGAGGAAGGCTTTCTGAAGCATTAAAGTTTAAAATGGAAATGAGCAGCTATATAGCAGCAGGCAGCTTGGAAACTGGGATGCTTTTTGCCTGATTTCCATATCTGTAGGGAATGCATGGCAAATCCTATCTTTTTAGATCCATGTGTATGTATAATAGTCAGAGATGAGAGGTGGTGCCTGCATTTCTGCAGATCTCTTGTCAAACAATCTTTAAACTGAAATGCCATCGTTGAAGTTGAGCACTTCTGATTTCTTAGTTGGCAGAGAGATGCTGTTGGGTGTCTCTGAAAGGGAGAAAAAAAGTTCTTGTTATTCTGTCATCATCATCATCATTATATAATTATATTTATATATTATATAATAATATATAAGTATATTAATTATTATGCAATATTTTATATTGTTATATAACCATTATTAATTTTATGATATTTTATCATTATTATTATCATCATCATTATCATCATCATCATAGAATCACAGAACACAGAGGTTGGAAGGGGCACCCAGGGATCATTGAGTCCAAGCCCCTTCCAAAGCAGGGTGGGGGGGTGGTTCTAATTATTATTATTATCCAAAGCAGGGTAGGGGGGGTGGTTCTAATTATTGTTATAATTGTTGTTGTTGTTATTTCTATTATTATTACCTTTATCACCTTTATCATTATTACCTTTATTATTCAATTGATTATCATTATCTTTATTGTGAAACTGATAATAATTATCTTTATTGTGAAAATTATTATTAGAGTTATTGTGAAAATTATTATTGTTAGAATTATTATGAAAATATTGTTGTTATTGTTATTACCACTATTATTACCTTTATTACCTTTATTATTATTACCTTTATTATTCAATTGATTATTGTTATCTTTATTGTGAAACTGATTATCTTTATTGTGAAAATTATTAGAATTATTATGAAAATTATTATTGTTAGAATTATTATGAAAATGTTTGTTGTTATTATTATTGTTGTTATTGTTGTTATTACCACTATTATTACCTTTATTACCTTTATTATTCAATTGATTATCGTTATCTTTATTGTGAAACTGATTATTGTTATCTTTATTGTGAAAATTATTAGAATGATTATGAAAATTATTATTGTTAGAATTATTATGAAAATTTATTATTATCATCATTATCATCATTATTATTATTATTATTTTAATACTAATCCTCACCCTCTTCTTTCTTAGAATGACCAGTCAACTGGGGATATAAAAGTCATTGGTGGAGATGACCTCTCAACCTTGACTGGAAAGGTATGGTGGCTCTTTGTATGATTGAAACCAACCCAACCCACTAAGAGAATTCCTATTACCTGCATGCTTTTAAGGCTGCTCTCTTAGGGTGTGAAGGGAAAACTGACAAATGGCATTTAAATATTTGCCACTGTACACAAAGAGAGTGGATGAGCCCCACCAAAGCCCTTGGTTTAGTCTGAACCAGCTTCATCATGTTAGGAAGAAGTTCTTCCCCATGAGGGTGGTGAGACACTGGCAGAGGTTGCCCAGGGAGGTGGTGGAAGCCTCATGCCTGGAGGTTTTTGCAGCCAGGCTGGAGGTGTCTGTGAACAACCTGCTGTAGTGTGAGGTGTTCCTGCCCATGGCAGGGGGGTTGGAACTGGATGAGCCTTGAGCTCCCTTCCAAGCCTGACAATTCTATAATTCTATGTTCACCATCTTCAGTATCAAGAGAGTTTGAAGAGATTTGTTTTTCTGCAGTGCCTGAGAAGAATAATCTTGTGTGAGCTGTTGTTTACAAACTCCCTTTAGAAGACAGCAGCATGATTTATTTGCTGTGCTGGTGTTTCAGTGAAGTAGTGATGAGAATTCCTACTGTTGAGATGTGTAGTCCAGAAGCTTCCTGTTACAGAGAACAGGTTCATGTGATAAGAGGAGGAAATGGGAGAACTGGAAATGTGCTTTTCTCCAGTGACTCTGTGGAGATCATTGAGCCAGATGTCTGGGGTTAAAGCATCAGTACCTCCTGCTTTGCCATGGCTTTCCCCTTCTCTTTACACATCTGGGATCTTTCCACACTTCAGCATAAATCATAAAATCAGGGAATTGTAGAATCATAGAATGGTCCAGGCTGGAAGGGACCTCCAGAGGTCATCCAGCCCAACCTCCCTGCACTCAGCAGGGACATCCTCAACTAGATCAGGTTGCCCAGAGCCCTCTTGAACCTCACCTTGAATATCTCCAAGGAAGGGACCCCAACCACCTCCCTGGGCAACCTGTTCCAGTGTTCCATCACCTTCATGGTGAAGAACTTCTTCCTGATAGCCAATCTAAATCTACTCTTCTCTATTTTGAAGCCATTGCCCCTGGTCCTGTCCCCACAGACCTTTGCAAACAGCCTCTCCCTGTTCTTCTTATAGCCCCCTTCAGGTACTGGCAGGTTGCTATTAAGTCTCCCCAGAGCCTCCAGGCTGACCACCCCCAGCTCCCTCAGCCTGTCCTCACAGCAGAGCTGCTCCAACCCCCTGATCATTTTCATGACCCTCCTCTGGACCCTCTCCATCAGGTCCAGGTCCTTCCTATATTGAGGGCTCCAGACCTGCACACAGCACTCCAGGGGAGGTCTCAGCAGAGCAGAGCAAAGTGGCAGAATCACCTCTCTGGATTGTGTAGACTCTCTGTTGATCTCTTTTACATATATCTAGAATCCTCAAAGTCTAAATAATTTAAAGACCACTTTGTACTCAGCATGAGATGTGGAGGAGAATCCCACTGCCAGCTGCTTGTTACTAGAGCATCACAAATGTTAATTGCCTAGAATTCACTGTTACATGTGTAAACATGAATAGTGCTGCAAATATTTAACTGCAATAAAAACAATAAGTTGTAGGGATTAATATGTATTTTCACGTGACATATTCCTTAGATATTAATGGATTTTTATCTCTTTTTTTTCTCTCTCTCTCCTTTTTCCTTCCCACTAGAATGTTTTGATCGTAGAAGTAAGTATTATGTTCCACTTTGAAGGTCTACTGTGTGACTGGTAAGAGAGATCTTCTAACAGTTGTTCTTAAGCCAGAAAACCTACAATCCCTGATTTCAAGGCTTCCAGCTTCTGATTCTAGCCCTGAATTTTGCAAGTGGTTTCTGAACTTGAAATTAGCTCTGCTTTGAATTCTCAAATTGCATTCAGCTGCTAAATTTAACAAGGACAATCTCCATGTAAAATTGATTGCAGTTTCTTTCAGTTTCTGGGATTCTGTCAGTTCTAAAATAGCTTGTTTGTTTGTTTAAATGTTGAAAAGTAGCCTGAAGAAAGTGACTAAGGATGTTCTTGTTCTGGGTTTAGGACAGCAAGCTAGGAAATTAAAGCTGCAGAGGTAGAAAGAAGTTCCTAGGAATATCCTAAAATATAGGAAGAACAGGTCTGAATCCAGTGTCCCTGTGTGTCATTTGCTTAGGGAATGGTGACACAGAGAACACCAACAGCTGGTTGGACTTGATAATCTTAAACGTTTTTTCCAACCCTAATGATTCTATGAATTCTCAATTAGTATTTTGCAATTGCCAGGTTCCCATTCCTCTGTCTTGTCACAGAATCATAGGAGAGGTGAGGCTGAAAGAAACCTCTGAGGTCATCAAGTCCAACTGCTTGCCTAGAGTTCACAATCCCACCACTGCCACGTCCCTCAGCACCACATCTGCACATCTTTTAAAATACCTCCAGGGATGGAGACTCCACCACCTCCCTGGGCAGCCTGTACCAGTGCCTGAGAACCTTTTCTGGGAGATTTTTTCTAGTATCCAACGTGAACCTTCCCTGGCACAACTTGAGGCCATTTCCTCTTGTCCTGTCACTTGTTGCATGTGAGAAGAGACCAATCCCCACCTGGCTCCAGCCTCTTTTGAGGTAGTCCTTGAGCAATGATGTCTTCCCTCAGCTTCCTCTTCTGAAGACTAAACAACCCCAGCTCCCTCAGCTGTTCCTCATAAAACCTGTGTTCAGGGCCCTTCACCAACCTAATTGCTCTTCTCTGGACACCCTCCAGCACTATTCTTGGAGTGAGGGACCCAAAACCAAACCCAGTACTCCAGGTGTGGCCTCACCAGTGCTGAGTAGAGGTGGTTCTTTGGATGGTATCAGGGGCATTACACCTCAGTATGATTCATAATAGGTATTGTGGTTAATTCTTGCTTTCAGACCTCTGTCTTGGTGGACAGTGTTGGTTCTGTTCAGTACTATTCTGACAAAGGCTGTTCTGGAGTAAGATTGCCAGTTTCAGGATAGGGAAGCAGGCAGCAGTAGACAGGAAAAGTGCCCCTGTATTCAGCCCTGGTGAGGTCACACTTCGAGTACTGGCTTCAGTTTTGGGCCCTCACTCCAAAAAGTACATTGAGTGCTGGAGCCTGTCCAGAGAAGGGCAACGAAGCTGGGGAAGGGTCTGGAGAAGAGGGCTGGGGAGGAGCAGCTGAGGGAACTGGGGGTGTTTAGACTGGAGAAAAGGAGGCAGGGGGGAGACCTCATTGCTCTCTATAATGCCCTGAAAGCAGGTGGAGTGAGGTGGGGCTTGGTCTCTTCTCCCTGGTATCAGGTGATAGAATGAGAGGAAATGGCTGAAACTGTGCCTGGGGAGATTTAAACTGGAGATGAGGAAAACTGTCTTTGCTGCAAGAGTGGTCAGGGATTGGAACAGGCTGCCCAGGGAGGTGGTGGAGTCACCATCCCTGGAGGTGTTCAAGAAATGTGTGGCCATGGCACACAGGGGCACATTTTAGTGGGCATGGTGGTCTTAGGTCCATGGTTGGATTCAGTGATCTTAGAGGGCTTTCCCAACCAAAACAATTGTGTGATTCTATGTCTTAAGACTCCAAATAATGGCAATGATTTGTTTGTAAACAAAGAAACAGCTATGGCAACTGGTTCAGCAGCCAAAGGGAAGGATGTGTCCTCTCATAAAACAGGGAGTTTGTGTATGGCTGGGTTTTATTTTTAAATCTGAGGTTTCATTATTCCACAGGAAGCACATTCAGTTCCAAAGCTCCTACCCAAACAGTTTGTATACAGCAGGCATCTGTGACCAGTGGCATCCTTTGAAGTGTATTTTGCTTCAGCTAGGCAGATGCATTTCATTGTGGATCTGCTCCATTTCAGATGAATCTGTGTCTTTAAAGCCCCAGACAGCTAACTAGGTTAGTTTCTCATTTGTTCAGTGACTCATCTATCCAGTGACTTGTCTGACACAGTGTCAAATAGGAACCCTTCTTCCAATCACACCATCAAACAATAAAAAAGCACATTTATTATGGAGTTCATCTCTTTGTGCTCCAGAGCACTGGGCTTTTTTTTTTTATACAGCATCCCTTCCATGTGCAAAAAAAGTGAGCACAATAGAGATTCACCTCCAATAAGCAGATCGTCAGAGTATAAAACCAGGAAGAGGTTCTGGAGTTAGTTCAGAGTGCGGAAGCAGCTACTTCTGTTTATTTACTGTGTCCTCACTGTTGAGCTTATAGCCACGATTAAAGGCACTCAGTGTTCAAGATGTGATTACTATGGGTGCCCTGTTGAGTTGTGTTGTTTGATTTCTATTTTAATTGGGAGTCAGGGAAAAATAAGCTGAAACCAGACCATTGCTGCTTCCGTGGTATCTCCCTGCTTCACTCCAAATAGGTTTGATTTCAGGGCAGGGTGGGGACTGTCCCTCTAAAGATGCTGTGATTATTTCAGACCAAATGAGGAGTCTGTGTCTGCTGCTGTAAGCCATGTGTTCTTTTTTTTTTCTGCTTCTACATGCAGTGGATGGGATTGAGGTGATGTGTCCAAGTTCACTTCAGTGTGTTTGAGTGTAGACTTTAGAACTGCACCCAGCTATTCCCAATGCAATTCCTTCAGCTGTTTCTTGGATCTGTAATGCAAATTGCACTCCTTTTTTCTCTAGTTGCAATAATAAGTTATTCTGCTTAATTTCCCTTGTTTTCTTTCTGCTGTACACATAAAATCATAGAAGGGCTTAGGTTGGAAGACACCATCTGCTCCAACCACCCTGACCCTGGGCAGGGACACCTCTAAACTAGATTTGGTTGCTCAAGGCCTCATCCAACCTGGTCTTGAACACCTGTATGGAGGGAGCATTCACAACCTTTCTGGGCAATCTATTGCAGAGTCTCATCACCCTCATAGTAAAGAACTTCTTCCTAAAATCCAATCTAAACCTACTCTCCCTCAGGATAAAACCATTCCCCCTTGTCCTGTCCATAGACACCCTTAGGAAAAGTCCCTCTCCAACCTTCCTGTAGAATCCCTTCAGGTACTGGAAGGCAGCTCTAGGGCCCTCCTGGAGTCTTCTCCAGGCTGAACAGCCCCAGCTCCATTAGCCTATCTCCATAGCAGAGGTGCTCCAGCCCTTGGATCATCCTTGTGGCCTCCTCTGGACTCATCCAGTCCTCCTTGCTCTGTGTCCTGAACTGGAGGCAGTGTTGGAGGTGGGGTCTCTAAAGAGCAGAGCAAAGGGGCAGAATCCCCTCTCTTGACCTGCTGGCCACACTCCTCTTGGTGCAGCCTAGGACACATCTGTCTCTACAACTGAGCTCAGTGGCAAGATTAATATTGCTTTGAGCATCTTCAAATTAAACAAACCAGGAGCACAAGCCATAAAAACCTCCAAAAGGAGCCGAGGAGGTCAGGGTTCAGTAACTGCTCTCCAAGTCACAGTTAACCCACAGCAATTAACAACTGTTGTTAATGGGCATGATCACTGTACTGAGCACAGCTGTGCAAGCACACCATGGTGTTAGCATCACCATCAGTTATTTTGCAGGTTTTTATGCTACTGTGGATGAGCAGCTTGAAAATGCTGCCTGGGGATCTTTAATATTCTTTCTGACCTGAGTTTTGTTTTTGTTTTCCCTCAGGATATAATTGATACTGGTAAAACAATGAAAACATTGCTGTCTCTCCTTAAGCAATACAATCCAAAGATGGTGAAAGTAGCCAGGTAAAAATTTTAATGATGGTTATTTTGTGCTGTATTTCATGTAAAGAGTTTAAAAGTGTTTAAAAAATGGGGGGCAGGGAGGGGGAGGTAGAATATGTGAGAAATTGAAGGGAACATTCCTGCAGGAGTCTGATATGGTGCAGTCTGCTGGAGTTTATTATTTGTTTAAATTTCAAAAGGCTGGGGGGGAAACACTGTTCACAGAGTCACAAAATGTTAGGGTCTGGAAGGGACCTTGAAAGCTCATCCAGTCCAAACCCCCTGCCAGGGGCACCTAGAGCAGATCACACAGGAACACATCCAGGCAGGTTTTGAATATCTCCAGAGAGGGAGACTCCACAACCCCCTTGGGCAGCCTGTTCCAGTGTTCTGTCATCCTCATAGGGAAAAAAGTTTTCCTCCTGTTTCCATGGAACTTCCTATGCCTCAGCTTCTACCCATTGCCCCTTGTTCTTTCATTGGGCATCACTCAGAAGATCCTGGCTCCTTTACATCTTTATAAACATGAATGAGGTCACCCATCAGGTTCCTCTTCTCCAAGCTGAAGATCCCCAATTCCCTCAGTCTCTCCTCGTGATGGAGATGTTCCACTCCCTTAATCATCTTTGTGGCTCTGCATTATGAATGAGGTCACCTCTCTGGCTCCTATTCTCCAAGATGAGGATCCCCAGCTCCCTCAGTCTCTTCTCATGAGGGAGATGTTCCACTCCCTTAATCTGTACTGGACTCTTTCAAGCAGTTCCCTGAGGCCCTTCTTGAGCTGAGGGGCCCAGAATTGGACACAATATTCCAGATGAGGCCTTATCAGGGCAGAGGAGAGGGGTAGAAGATCCTCTCTCAACCTACTAACCACAGCCCTTCTAATCTTCCCCAGAATGCCCTTGGCCCTCTTGGCCACAAGAGCACATTACTAGGTCATAGTCAACCTTCCATCCACTAGGACCCCCAGGTCCTTTTCCCTTTCACTGCTCTCCAACAGCTCAGTCCCCAACCTATCCTGCTCCATGAGACTCTTCTTCCCCAGCTGCAAGACTCTACACTTGCCCTTGCTGAATTTCATTCAATTTCTCCCTGCCCAATCTTTCCAGCCTAAGTCTCCCTGAATGGCAGCACAACCTTCCTGTGTGTCAGCCACTCCACCCAGGTTTGTGTCATCAGTTCTTTCTAACCTTCTTGTTGGAAGAATTTAGTGCTTCAGAAGGGGACAGCCTGTGCATGCCTGGTGCTTGTCTTGCCTTATCATGTTATGGTAAGATCTCTAGGCTTTTACCACTGAAACCTAGTTTAGGTTTAGAAGTATATAGAAGAACTTAAATCTTTTGGGCTTAGTAAAACTCCACAAAAGCCTCTTGAAGTCAGTGGGGATATTTTCAACACAAATTTGATTCATACATTTAGACCTTTCCAAGAGAAGGGGATAAAAAAAAAAGGCAGTTGTTGTCACTTATGTGTGTGTAGTATCTATCCAAACATGTTTCTGGTCATGCAGATGTCTGCAACTTCAGTGAGCTGTAGTGCTGTACCTGTGCAATAGAGACGTTTGGCTTGGTTTGATTTCACTTTTCCTTCTTTAATTATAGAATTAACTTGATTTGTACACTAACTTCATTGTTTGTATAGTGCAGCTGAGCTGTAGAGGTCATTCCCTGAGAGTTACTCAGCCATAGGTGTTCAAAAAAAAGGTTGGATGTGGCACTTGGAGCCATGGTTTAGTTGTCAGAAGGCGTTAGGGATTAGGTAATAGGTTGGACTTGATGATCTCTGAGGTCTTTTCCAACATGGTTGATTCTGGGACTCTGTAATTCTGTGATATGCTCTTCCAGGCTTTTTGACTTGGCTACATCTTTAATCAGTTAGTAGCTAACAAGAAATAGTGAGGAGAATATTATATTATTAGCCAATTAACATTCTTCCTAGTTGTTTTTAGGTGGCACCTTTGGTGCTGCTCTGCTGTGGGTGTGTGTTTTACAATAAAAGCATAACCATGGCTGGGGATTAGAGGGAAAGCAGAGCTGTGTTGTAATATCTGATCACTTGTGTTGCCATAACAATGGCCAAAGCAGTTGCTAGACCTATGAGAATAGCTCTTCTTGCTGACAATCTGGAGGTGACCTGCTGAAGGTGAGGTTGTTGCGGATTTCTCCCTGGCTGGTTGAAGTGTGGCAGACTTTAAATACTTGCTCCTGTCTCCTAACAACACTGCACTGTACAAGGATAATAGAGCAGGAGCAAAGGGCAGTTTCCTGGTGCTTAAACCTGTTGCAGTGATTTGGGTCTGCCAAAGAGCTGAGCAGGTGAATATGATCAGTCTAGACAGCTTGTAGTTACTTCACTTGCCTCTCTTCTCTTTCTTCTCTTTTTTTTTATTTTCTCTCTGTCTGACAGTGAAGCAGTTGCAGCAGGGAGATGGGAATTAATGCTAATACAATTTGGGAGTTTCTTCCTTCAAATCCTACACCCAGTCTCAAAAAAAAAAAAATGAAGTCTCACAACTTAGAACTTTCAGAAACTGTCTAATAATGGAAACTGTGACTCTGGCAAATGAAGCCCTGCCTTCAGGAGTGATCCAGAAGAGTCTGTGTTTAATGCCCAGAGTTCTGCTGGTCTCAGTCCTTACATTCAGCCATCCTCCCAAAGCCTGTATCACAAAAATAGGCAAATGGCAGGCCTCTGAGGCTGTAGAACTGCTCAAATGGATAGTGAGTGAATCAAATTAAGCTAGCAGGACTTTCTTCTTACTACAATACCCTTGGCTCTGTATCTCTATGCTTTTTACACCTCTGACTATTCAGTCTGGAAAAGTGAAGCTGGTTTGTATGAGCTGCTCATCAGAAGCAATTACCTGTGCTTTATGGGGGTAATTAGCACTGCCAGTGAAAAGCAGTTGAGGACACACTGTGCAAGTGCAATTGAGGTTACATTTAAGCAGCTGAACTTTTGCTTCAGAATACTAATGAAAAAAGTTAGTCTGGCCAGAGCCCAAGTTGTCACCTCTTTACCTAGAGCTAAACTGTGCCTGAAGTTCCTAACACCTATGAAACCCAGGAAGTCACCTTCCACAATGAAAATCCATCCAAAGCAGTATCTCCTAGCCCTCTTTCTTCCAGCCTTCTTATAGTTACCCTTTAGGTTGTGAACCAGTCATGATTCTTTTGATTCATTTTTGATTTCTTCATTTTGATCTTTTCATTCTGATCAGCTGCACCAACAAACAATAGTTCCAAATTGTAGAATGGTCCAGGCCAGAAGGGACCTCCAAAGGTTATCCAGTCCAGCCTCCCTGCAGTCAGCAGGGACATCCCCAACTAGATCAGGCTGCCCAGGGCCTCGTTGAGCCTCACCTTGAATATCACCAGGGATGGAACCTCAATCACCTCCCTGGGCAACCTGTTCCAATGTTCCAACACCCTCATAGTGAAGAACTTGTTCCTAACATCCAATCTAAATCTGCTCTTCTCTAGTTTGAAGCCATTGTCCTTGTCCTGTCCCTGCAGGCCTTTGCAAACAGTCTCTCTGCAGCCTTCCTGTAACCCCCTTCAGGTACTGGCAGGCTTCCCTTTTCCAGGCTGAACACCCCCAACTCCCTCAGCCTGTCCTCACAGCAGAGCTGCTCCAACCCCCTGAGCATTTTCATGACCCTCCTCTGGACCCTCTCCATCAAGTCCAGATCCTTCCTATATTGAGGGCTCCAGACCTGCACACAGCACTCCAGGGGAGGTCTCAGCAGAGCAGAGCAAAGTGGCAGAATCACCTCTCTGGATCTGCTGCTTTGGATGTGGATGTGAATATGTGTAGTTATGCTTTCACTTAGGCACATTTAGGCCAGATCCAAGTTGTCTGTCATCAAAACAGTCTCTTCTCTTTGTACCTGGTGCTTTTCCCATGCCTCACTTTGACACTGGTTTTCTTTGACAGTTTGTTGGTAAAAAGAACTCCTCGAAGTGTGGGATACAGGCCAGACTGTAAGTGACTCCTTGACAACTTTTTATTACTCATTTTTAAAAGCATGTCAGTGTATTGTTGTACCCTTTGGTCCAAGCCCAAGGACATTCCAAGTAATTTTTTTAATTTTTTTTTTTTTTTTGCTCTTACTTAGAGAATTTAAATTACTTGGAATGCCTTTTTTTTAAACAGAGCTAATCTGATCCTTTCTTTCTTAACTTTTGGTAATATTTTTACTACATGAATAGCAAACTTTGATATTTTGGTTCCAGGTTGCATCCTTTTCATCTGCAAATTCTCCCCAGACTGTAGTCAGTCTGCTTTGATATGCAGAACCTGCTAGATTTACCTTTGACACTTCTGGGGGTGATTCAGGTGCATAAATGGAGCCACCTCATGTTGTGTGAATGTCCCCAGGATCACATGAGGTAGCAGATCTGAGAAAGGTTTACAGTGACAAAAGATTGGCACAAACCAGTAATGTCTGGGCATCTGAGTTACTCATTTCTTACCTTCACCTGTCTGACCCCTCCTGGTCTCTTCCAAGACCATAAAGAAGGATCCACAGCAGGCAGTGGTACCAGACAGCTCCTCCTGCCTTGGGAAGGGCTATGTGTTTTAAAGGCCAGATTCCTGTTCATCTGGGCCATGTGCTTTCACTGTGGAAGAGGAGTGAATTTAGCAGCAGAGTCTCACCCTTTTCGTCCTCCAGTGCTCTGGAATGAGGTTTTCTCCATGCCTTAAAGCTCAGCTGAGGTGTCCCCCTCAGGCAGGGATGTTCCTTGTTCCCCAGATCTCATTAGAGGCTTAGCTGGGTTAATGGTTGGCTTGCTGAGCATCTTGCAGCAGGTGACTTGTTTTGCCATCTGTCCATGGTGACAACCTGTTCAGTGCAGGCCACGTGAGCTCTGAAAGGAGAGACAAGAAGGCAGGAATGGCTTGGGCCCTGCTTTATCTCTGTGTTGTGAGGCCAAGTAGATCTGAAAAATCATCTTCATTTTTCCAGAAGCCCACCCAGCCTTGTCTTTGAATTGCACGATTTATCTCCCTGTTTTCCCTTAGACCCTCATTGCAGCCAGGGAGAGAAAAGCTGTGCAGCTTTCCTGTGCTCAGGAGTCTTTTATTGTAGCATCAGGGGAGGAAGCAGTTTGGAAAGTTTGCATTTTAATATTATTTCATATTTTTGGGGTTATTTTATGGTGTGAGTGGACAGATCAGACTGATACTGCCTGACCACCCACAAACTGCCCTAAGGACTGCTTAGGCAACCTGTGGAACAGCTGATGTCCTCTTTTTAGGCAGCTTCTCTGGGAAATAAAAGCTCACAACCAAACACACAAAACCCACCACCTGTTTCTGAAATTTTGCTAAGTGACTCCATGAAGATCAGAGTGCTCTTTGCTCTTCACTATCCTCTGTGCCATGGAGCCAGCAGCTAAGATGTGCTTTAGCAGTCAGGGTATGCTCCTACATATCACAGCATTGGCTGCAAGTTGCAGGAGTGGAGTCCATCTGGACCAAGGATTGGCTTCCATGCAGTAACTGTGGGTCTGATACTCACTTTACTCTGTGGCCACTCTCCCAACGTTCCACAGAAAGTCCTCTTGGACTTGCACATCCATAGTTTTGGAGGAGCTGGTGACTGAACCTGCTTCCTCATTACTGCTTTGCATAATGCAAAACAGGAAGGCAAAATATGAATTCAGGAAGGGTAGGGTGTTTAGAGTGTAAGCAGAAAGAGGAAGGGAATTCAAGGTTAGGGGATGTGGAAATGTTTGGTCTAGACATCAGCCCCAGTCAGTGGCAAAGCTCATCTGGAAGATTCAGCAGCAACAGTCAGGGGTAGCTATAGGCAAAGACCTCCTCCTCTGATGGCCTCCACATCCTTTTTACCTGCTACAAGAAGCAGCTGCCTCTGGTAGAGTTCTGCCTTCTCAAAGCTGCAACCCAATGTGCCATACATCAATGGTGTCATCATTTGTGGCATGAAAAGGCTGCCCTGCCTGCAGCCCTACCCGAGGCATGGGTCCCACTCCCAGAGCTGGGAATCATCCTGGGAGGGGAACTTGTGCTGTGCTCATCACTTCTACTGCTTCTCCACTGGCACATCAAGCTGCTAGGAAGTGCTGGGAAGCATTGGCTCTTTTTGTGTGTGTGTGTGTGTGTATTTACAAAGCTGCAGGAAATTTGGGAGCAGCTTTTGTTGTGATGGGAATACCCTGTCATGTAGATTGAAGTGCTTAGCACCGTGCTGCTGCGTGGGAGCCATGAAACACAGCTGCTTAGCTTTTCCTTTAGTTGAGAAAATTAAATCAGTAAAGTCAGTTAAAACTGTAAAATAGCCCAAATGTCAACCTGAGGGGAAGAAATGAATGGGTTAGGATGCTTAACTTATCTACAGAATGCCAGGCTGCCTCTGTACAAAGGTCTAGTGAGCTCTAGGAAGTTCTTTTCTAACGTGCTGGTGACTTACGGTCTTTTCCAGTTGTTGGATTCGAAGTGCCAGACAAATTTGTTGTGGGATACGCCCTAGACTACAATGAATACTTCAGAGACTTGAACGTAAGTTGGGTTTTTTCCCATCTGTTTTTGTCCATTTAAAACTCAGGAGGAGGAAGGAAGTCTCCCCACATCAGTCTCCCTCCTCTGTAAACCATGTTCCATTGGTGATGCAACAATGAGAGCAAAAGCTAGAGCAGCAAGGACAGCCTTTTGGAGCTCTTGGGAAACCAACATGAATTTGGCTGCCTGCAGAGTAGAAGCTTACACATTTCCTGTCACCTATGGAATAGTGTGGAGTTTCTTATTTCACCAGATGTCTGCTACAAACAAGTGGGAAAGAGTTAGGGAAGAGAGATCTTTTTATTCTAAGTCATTAATTCTGCATCAGCCAGTTTGCTGGTGGTACCCAGCTGGGAGAGGTGGCTGAGACACCATCAGGCTGTGCAGCCATTCAGTGAGACCTAGTCAGGCTGTAGACCTGGCTAAAGAGGAACCTCATGAGGGTCAACAAGAATAAGTGTAGGGTCCTGCACCTGGGGAGGAACAGCCCCCTTGCACCAGTACAGGTAAGGGGTGACATGCTGGGAAGCAGCTCCATGCTGTCTTTACCTTGGAGTCCCAGAGGACAATAAATTGTCCATGGGACAGCAATGTGCCCTTGTGGCCAGACGGTCGGTGGTATCCTGGGGTGCATTAAGAAGAGTGTGGCCAGCAGGTGGATGGAGGTTCTCCTCCTGCTCTGCTCTGCCTTGCCCTGGTGAGGCCACACCTGGAGTATTGTGTCCAGCTCTGGGCTTCTGAGTTCAAGAGGGACAGGGAGCTACTGGAGAGTGTCCAATGGAGGCTACAAGGATAATGAAGGGACTGGAACATCTGTCTGATGAGGAAAGGCTGAGACACCTGGGCCTGTATAGCCTGGAGAAGAGAAGGCTGAGAGGGGATTTCATCAATGTTTACAAACATCTGAAGGGTGGGTGTCAAGAAGAAGGGGCCAGGTTCTTTTCTGTGGTGCCTGGTGATAGGACAAGGGGCAAGGGATGCAAACTGGAACACAGGGTGTTCCACCTCAACATGAGGAAAAAATTCTTTACTATGAGGGTGCTGAAGCCCTGGAGCAGGCTCCAGAAAGGTTGTGGAGTCTCCTCTGGAGACTTCAAGACCCATCTGGATGTGTTCCTGTGTGACCTGCGCTGACTGCAGCAGGTTGGACTTGATGATCTCTAGAGACCCTTTCCAACAACCCCTTACCAGTCTATGATTGTGTGATCTGGGTGTCACCAAACCACCATATATTGGGTGGGACAATTGAGGGGAGGAGAAAGCAAGCAATGGTGAGGTTTTTAGACAAAGACAGAGGCTTAAGTTGTTCTGTATAAAGAGGATCACAAGAGTGTGAGACACTGGAACAAGTTGCTTGGGGAAGTTGTGGATGCCCCCTCCCTGGAGGTGTTCAAGGCCAGATTGGAGGAGGACTTGGGCAACCCAGGCTAGTGGGAGGTGGCCCTGAGCCTTGGGCAGCCTGGCCTAGTGGAAGGAGTCCCTGCCCATGTCAGGGGGCTGGAACAAGATATCTTTAAGGTCCCTTCCAACCCAACCCAACCCCTTCTGTGATTCTTTCACACTGAAGCGTGTGTAGCATGCTTGCATTCTATTCCTAACCACATCACTGAGTGATGAGGGCGTGAGGTGTTGGTGCCTGCCAGCAGTGTCCTAATAGGAGCTTTCTGTTTGCTTGTTTTCCAGCACATCTGTGTGATCAGCGAGACAGGCAAGCAGAAGTACAAAGCATGAGAGCAGATTTGAAGTGCTACCACAACAGAGCTTGGAAACTTTTGTTTGTCTGTTTACTGAGTCCTATCTTTCACCTCTGGTACACCAGCTAAAAATTGTAGAAGGCCCCAGCTTACTATAATTTATTGCATGTATCATAGAAGAGTTCCTCTTGTTCATTTCTGTTTGGAAAAAACATAAAGCAAGCAGTGCAGCTCTGCACTCCTTATTTTGATTTGCACTATGACTCTACTCTTGCTGCCCCTGGTTGGGTTGTGCTGTTTGTTGAGCTCCAGAGTCTGATAAACTCTTGCAGTGGTAAATTGCTTCAACCTCATCGACCCAGAACTGAGAGATAGTTCAAGTACTGTAAATGTAAAATATTTTTATGCTAGGCAAGTGTATTAGTAATATTAAAACAAAACCACACACACACACAAAAAAAAACCAACCAAACCACAGTTCTGTAATTTAAGTTTTTGTATTTTAATGCACAAATGTGATTGTGGTTTAATGGAGAGTTGCATCTTTGGGTGCTCTAAAGCATGAGGAGCAGCCAGTTACAGTATCTGTAATCTCCAAGGAGCTCATTCAGGTCTCCTGGAGTTGCCTTATTGCTGTAAAGGAAGTCTGAGGGAAAAATGTCTCTTTTTTTTTTTTTTCCTCTTTTTTTTTCTTTTTTTTTAAGGAGATAGGATGACAAAACAGAATGTTTAGAATATAGTTGTAGTTGAGCTGCCTGTCAGACTCTCTTTCTTTTTTTTCCTCTCTCTCTAAAGTTATCCATCAGTCAGTGGAACTGCCTTTAAAATGGAAACAGTTTTAATATATTTGTGGGGAAAGATAAAAAAGTAATAATAAAAAAAAAAACCTGTAATGTTTACTTTCTGAAGTTCTACAAAGCAAAGTACTTTAAATAAAGGTTGTCTCTTTAAAATAAGCCCCAGACATCTATGCCACTCATTTTGGAGAAGACTCCAGGGGGACCTTAGAGCTGCCCAGTGACAGGACAAGAGGCAAGGGGCACAAACTTGAACATGAGAAGTTCCACCTAAACCTGAGGAGGAGTTTCTTGAATTTAAGGGTGCTGGAGCACTGGAGCAGGCTGCCCAGAGGGGTGGTGGAGTCTCCATCTCTGGAGAGATTCAAAACCTGCCTGTATGTGTTCCTGTGTGAACCTGGTGTGCTTGCAGAAGAGGTCTGGGAAGATGCTCTTGAGCTATGCTGGCCCTGGGAGTGATGCTGCAAGAGCCCAGGTCTGCCTCGGTGATGCTGCAGGAGCCCAGGTCTGCTTCAGTGATGCTGCAAGAGCCCAGGTCTGCCTCAGTGATGCTGCAAGAGCCCAGGTGATGCTGCAGGAGCCCAGGTCTGCCTCCTAACAACCTCTTCTGTGTCTGATGGAAAAAGTCAACACTGAAACAACAAAACCAAACCTTACTGATGGATCCCACATTCCAAATGCTGGGGAGCAGGCACTTTGCTCTCTTTCCTTTTTTTCTTGCACTTACCTCCACAGAGGCACTTGTCAGAGAGATTTTAGCACCCTGGAGGGATTCCTCCTTCAAAAGCTTTTGTTACTCTCTGTGACCACCCTTCAGAGGAAAAGGTCTCCACCCTCTCACCCTTGATAAGACAGATCTGACTTACTGCAGCCCTTCACAGCACCTCTGCCTGCAGTGCAGGAAGGTAAATCCTCACTTGAGAGAAGCTGGAACTGTCCCTGTTCCTTTGGGTGGGGTCTGTCAGGTGGAAGGCTGGGGGCTCCCTCGCACCTTGGCAGCTTTACACAACCCAGGCACAGATTGTTCAAGCACAGAAGAAATCTTGCATTTGAAGGTTGTCTGTGGCCTTTGCCATCCATTGTAGTCCAGAGCTTTACGAAGCACAGAGGGGTGCAGGGGAAGTGATGGGGAATGTTAAGGGGCTTTGCTGTCCCACCCCTGGCATTGCTGTGCAGCCTGGCAGTGCTCCCCTGCCACGCAGCACTGACGCTGCTGCCTTGCTCCCACAGGTGGCTGCCTCTGCTCTGGGGACTTCTTGCTTTTGCTTAGTCTCAGTTTCTTTCTCTCCTTTTCCTTCTTTTATTTTTTTCTTTACATTTTTTCTTTATTTTTTCCCCCTTGTTTCCTGTTTTCCTTGTTTTCCTCCTGTTTTCCTTGTTTTCCTCCTGTTTTCCTTGTTTTCCTCCTGTTTTCCTTGTTTTCCTCCTGTTTTCCTTGTTTTCCTCCTGTTTTCCTTGTTTTCCTCCTGTTTTCCTTGTTTTCCTCCTGTTTTCCTTGTTTTCCTCCTGTTTTCCTTGTTTTCCTTGTTTTCCTCCTGTTTTCCTTGTTTTCCTCCTGTTTTCCTTGTTTTCCTCCTGTTTTCCTTGTTTTCCTCCTGTTTTCCTTGTTTTCCTCCTGTTTTCCTTGTTTTCCTCCTGTTTTCCTTGTTTTCCTCCTGTTTTCCTTGTTTTCCTCCTGTTTTCCTTGTTTTCCTCCTGTTTTCCTTGTTTTCCTCCTGTTTTCCTCGTTTTCCTCCTGTTGTTTTCCTCGTTTTCCTCCTGTTGTTTTCCTCGTTTTCCTCCTGTTGTTTTCCTCGTTTTCCTCCTGTTGTTTTCCTCGTTTTCCTCCTGTTGTTTTCCTCGTTTTCCTCCTGTTGTTGTCCTCGTTTTCCTCCTGTTGTTGTCCTCGTTTTCCTCCTGTTGTTGTCCTCGTTTTCCTCCTGTTGTTGTCCTCGTTTTCCTCCTGTTGTTGTCCTCGTTTTCCTCCTGTTGTTGTCCTCGTTTTCCTCCTGTTGTTGTCCTCGTTTTCCTCCTGTTGTTGTCCTCGTTTTCCTCCTGTTGTTTTCCTCCTGTTGTTTTCCTCCTGTTGTTTTCCTCCTGTTGTTTTCCTCCTGTTGTTTTCCTCCTGTTGTTTTCCTCCTGTTGTTTTCCTCCTGTTGTTTTCCTCCTGTTGTTTTCCTCCTGTTGTTTTCCTCCTGTTGTTTTCCTCCTGTTTTCCCCCCTCCTGTTTTCCCCCCTCCTGTTTTCCCCCCTCCTGTTTTCCCCCCTCCTGTTTTCCCCCCTCCTGTTTTCCCCCCTCCTGTTTTCCCCCCTCCTGTTTTCCCCCCTCCTGTTTTCCCCCCTCCTGTTTTCCCCCCTCCTGTTTTCCCCCCTCCTGTTTTCCCCCCTCCTGTTTTCCCCCCTCCTGTTTTCCCCCCTCCTGTTTTCCCCCCTCCTGTTTTCCCCCCTCCTGTTTTCCCCCCTCCTGTTTTCCCCCCTCCTGTTTTCCCCCCTCCTGTTTTCCCCCTCCTGTTTTCCCCCCTCCTGTTTTCCCCCCTCCTGTTTTCCCCCCTCCTGTTTTCCCCCCTCCTGTTTTCCCCCTCCTGTTTTCCCCCCTCCTGTTTTCCCCCCTCCTGTTTTCCCCCCTCCTGTTTTCCCCCCTCCTGTTTTCCCCCCTCCTGTTTTCCCCCTCCTGTTTTCCCCCCTCCTGTTTTCCCCCCTCCTGTTTTCCCCCCTCCTGTTTTCCCCCCTCCTGTTTTCCCCCCTCCTGTTTTCCCCCCTCCTGTTTTCCCCCCTCCTGTTTTCCCCCCTCCTGTTTTCCCCCCTCCTGTTTTCCCCCCTCCTGTTTTCCCCCTCCTGTTTTCCCCCCTCCTGTTTTCCCCCCTCCTGTTTTCCTTGTTTTCCCCCCTCCTGTTTTCCTTGTTTTCCCCCCTCCTGTTTTCCTTGTTTTCCCCCCTCCTGTTTTCCTTGTTTTCCCCCCTCCTGTTGTCCTTGTTTTCCCCCCCTCCTGTTTTCCGTTTTCCCCCCCTCCTGTTTTCCTTTTTCCCCCCCTCCTGTTTTCCTTTTTTCCCCCCCTCCTGTTTTCCTTTTTTCCCCCCCTCCTGTTTTCCTTTTTTCCCCCCCTCCTGTTTTCCTTTTTTCCCCCCCTCCCGTTTTCCTTTTTTCCCCCCCTCCCGTTTTCCTTTTTTCCCCCCCTCCCGTTTTCCTTTTTTCCCCCCCTCCCGTTTTCCTCTTTTCCCCCCCCTCCCGTTTTCCTCTTTTCCCCCCCCTCCCGTTTTCCTCTTTTCCCCCCCCTCCCGTTTTCCTCTTTTCCCCCCCCTCCCGTTTTCCTCTTTTCCCCCCCCTCCCGTTTTCCTCTTTTCCCCCCCCTCCCGTTTTCCTTTTTTCCCCCCCCTCCCGTTTTCCTTTCTTTTTCCCGTTTTCCCTTCCCCCTATTTTTGTTTTCCTTTTTTTGTTTCTACTTTTTTCTTTTTCTCTTTTTCCTTTTTTCCCAATTTTTCTTTTTTTCTCCTTTTCCCCATTTTTCTCTTTTATCCTTTTTATGCTTTTTAGATTTTCTTTTGTTCCTTTTTCCTTTTCTCTTTTTTCCTTCCTTTTTTTTCTTCTTAATGCTTAATGACTTTGAATTTATTTAATTTCACAAAGTCACACTGGTAAGAATCTGCTGAGCTGGAGGTGAATGCTGAGTTTGAAGTGGAGAGCAATGAGGATGTTGAAGTTGCCTTGGAAGTGTGGATCCCGACTGCAGCAGTGCTGCATGGGCAGGACACGGAACGTCCCGCGGAGCGGCCCCAACCCAGCCGGGAGGCGCCGACACCGCTTGCGGGAGCTGAGTGCTCAGCACTCGGTGAGGGATGTGCTGTGGCTGCCCTTCATGCCCGGGCGCTGCTCAGTGGCATGCAAAGCACCTTTATGAGCAGATAAAAAAGCACACGGGCTTTGCTTTGCTTCTTCCCTCTTGCCTTTGCACCTTTTTTGTTTTCCTTTTTCCTTATTTTCAGGTTTTTTCCTCCCCCCCTTTTCCCCCCCTTTTCTTTCTCCTTCCCCTCCCTTTTTTCTCCCTTTTCCCTCTTTTTTCTTTCTCCCTTTCCCCTCTTCCTTCTTTCTCCCCTTCCCCTCTTCCTTCTTTCTCCCTTTCCCCTCTTCCTTCTTTCTCCCCTTCCCCTCTTCCTTCTTTCTCCCCTTCCCCTCTTCCTTCTTTCCTCCCCTTCCCCTCTTCCTTCTTTCTCCCCTTCCCCTCTTCCTTCTTTCTCCCCTTCCCCTCTTCCTTCTTTCTCCCCTTCCCCTCTTCCTTCTTTCTCCCCTTCCCCTCTTCCTTCTTTCTCCCCTTCCCCTCTTCCTTCTTTCTCCCCTTCCCCTCTTCCTTCTTTCTCCCCTTCCCCTCTTCCTTCTTTCTCCCCTTCCCCTCTTCCTTCTTTCTCCCCCTTCCCCTCCCTCCTTCCTTCTTTCTCCCCCTTCCCCTCTTCCTTCTTTCTCCCCCTTCCCCTCTTCCTTCTTTCTCCCCTTCCCCTCTTCCTTCTTTCTCCCCTTCCCCTCTTCCTTCTTTCTCCCCTTCCCCTCTTCCTTCTTTCTCCCCTTCCCCTCTTCCTTCTTTCTCCCCTTCCCCTCTTCCTTCTTTCTCCCCTTCCCCTCTTCCTTCTTTCTCCCCTTCCCCTCTTCCTTCTTTCTCCCCTTCCCCTCTTCCTTCTTTCTCCCCTTCCCCTCTTCCTTCTTTCTCCCCTTCCCCTCTTCCTTCTTTCTCCCCTTCCCCTCTTCCTTCTTTCTCCCCTTCCCCTCTTCCTTCTTTCTCCCCTTCCCCTCTTCCTTCTTTCTCCCCTTCCCCTCTTCCTTCTTTCTCCCCTTCCCCTCTTCCTTCTTTCTCCCCTTCCCCTCTTCCTTCTTTCTCCCCTTCCCCTCTTCCTTCTTTCTCCCCTTCCCCTCTTCCTTCTTTCTCCCCTTCCCCTCTTCCTTCTTTCTCCCCTTCCCCTCTTCCTTCTTTCTCCCCTTCCCCTCTTCCTTCTTTCTCCCCTTCCCCTCTTCCTTCTTTCTCCCCTTCCCCTCTTCCTTCTTTCTCCCCTTCCCCTCTTCCTTCTTTCTCCCCTTCCCCTCTTCCTTCTTTCTCCCCTTCCCCTCTTCCTTCTTTCTCCCCTTCCCCTCTTCCTTCTTTCTCCCCTTCCCCTCTTCCTTCTTCCTCCCCTTCCCCTCTTCCTTCTTCCTCCCCTTCCCCTCTTCCTTCTTTCCCTCCCCTTCCCCTCTTCCTTCTTCCTCCCCTTCCCCTCTTCCTTCTTTCCTCCCCTTCCCCTCTTCCTTCTTCCTCCCCTTCCCCTCTTCCTTCTTCCTCCCCTTCCCCTCTTCCTTCTTCCTCCCCTTCCCCTCTTCCTTCTTCCTCCCCTTCCCCTCTTCCTTCTTCCTCCCCTTCCCCTCTTCCTTCTTCCTCCCCTTCCCCTCTTCCTTCTTCCTCCCCTTCCCCTCTTCCTTCTTCCTCCCCTTCCCCTCTTCCTTCTTCCTCCCCTTCCCCTCTTCCTTCTTCCTCCCCTTCCCCTCTTCCTTCTTCCTCCCCTTCCCCTCTTCCTTCTTCCTCCCCTTCCCCTCTTCCTTCTTCCTCCCCTTCCCCTCTTCCTTCTTCCTCCCCTTCCCCTCTTCCTTCTTCCTCCCCTTCCCCTCTTCCTTCTTCCTCCCCTTCCCCTCTTCCTTCTTCCTCCCCTTCCCCTCTTCCTTCTTCCTCCCCTTCCCCTCTTCCTTCTTCCTCCCCTTCCCCTCTTCCTTCTTCCTCCCCTTCCCCTCTTCCTTCTTCCTCCCCTTCCCCTCTTCCTTCTTCCTCCCCTTCCCCTCTTCCTTCTTCCTCCCCTTCCCCTCTTCCTTCTTCCTCCCCTTCCCCTCTTCCTTCTTCCTCCCCTTCCCCTCTTCCTTCTTCCTCCCCTTCCCCTCTTCCTTCTTCCTCCCTTTCCCCTCTTCCTTCTTCCTCCCTTTCCCCTCTTCTCTTTCAAATTTTTCTTTTCCTCCTTTCCCCCTTTTTCCTTCCTTTTTTTTTCTTTTCTTAGTGTTTAAGGAGTTTATTTATTTTCACAAGCAGATATATTTTGATGGCTGTTTCAATGGGGAAACTGCTTCCTAGCTCTGTAAAGATGCCAGCAGCGCTGAGTAAGGCCACGGTCATTGCGGGCAGCAAGGTGAAGATCGGGCTAGAAAAGCCCTGAGTGATTCAGCAGGATAGCAGAACTGGCAGTGAGGATTTCCATCCCTCTGGAAGCTGAGAAGAGGATCCCTGCCAGGGGATAAAATGCTGGTGAAAAGTGTGTGTTGGGGATACCTGTGAATGGCTGCAAAGACTTCTGTGTACAGGCTTTGTTCCAGGCTGTTCTGCTCCAGCAAAACACCCAGCTGGTGGATTGGAGCGTCTCAAAAGGTGCCAATGCAGGACCACGGAGCAGAGGCAGGCCTGTGGTGGTGAGTAAAGCAAGCTGCAGCTGGGTTAGCTGTTCCAGTAAGAGGCTGGTATGCCTCTAACAAGTGGTTCTTGGTGGCATCAGTATTTTTTTTCCTCACTATAAACAGGAAAAGAGCCAACCATCTTGTGTCTGCTGTACATCTCTGTGTTGCCTACAGCAAGTCTGTGTGTGTGTAAGCAACAGCTTTTTGGGCATTAGGGGCTGGGGAGGGTTCCCAGGCAGTCTGAGCCCTCCTGTAGGTGGTGATTCCCCAGCCCTGCCCTCCACAAGTGTAGTCAGGAAGACACCTCTGTAGAGAGTGTCTGTGTGCAAATACAGAGCTAGCTATTAAATAAGGGACTCCAGTCCCAGCTCTTGGGTAGGCTTCTTACAGCTCAGTAGCTTGGCTATGCTCAATTTACAATCCTGAAGCTCAGGAGCACCCGTGGGAATGCTACAGGATTGCTTCTGGAAGAGACTTAGACCAAGTATGGTTCTCCAACAGTATTTTGCTACACACAGCACTGAAGCAACTATTTCATCTGTTAAATCCTGCTACTGCAAGCAGCACATCTCTCTATCCATTACAGAATCCCATAATGGTGGGGGTTGGAAGGGACCTCTACAGATCATCCAGTCCAGCCCCCTGCTAAAGCAGGGCCACCCACAGTAGGTTGCACAGGATCACAATGTCCAGGTGGGTTTTGAAAGTCTCCAGCAAAAGAGCCTCCACAACCTCTCTGGGCAGCCTGCTCCAGGGCTCCAGCACCCTCACATAAAAGTTTCTCCTTAAGTTCAAGTGGAACCTCCTGGGTTGCAATTTGTGCCCACTGCCCCTTGTCCTGTCACTGCGCACCACTGGAAAGAGCTCAGCCCCATCCTCTTGCCCTCCACCCTTTAGCTATTGATCAGCATTGATCAGATATCCTCTCAGTCAGCTCCAGAGACACATGGGAGAGTGTGGCAATGCCCTGGAAGTGGTGTGGCAGCCACAGATGCTGGTGTGGGGCTGCTTTGTGGCTTGAGCCCCAACATCCCTCAGGCAAGTTGTCCTCAGCATGGCTGGTGTGCAGCCTGTGGAACAGTCAGGTAGGGTTTGGCATGAGCATGAAGGACTGGCTCAGCTGCCCTTCAGTGAGGGAGAACATCCTTTTCCCTGGGAACAGGCTTCCCTGGCATTGCTAGCAGGCACTGCCTTTCCTGCACTATCTTCTGGGCAATTTGTGGGGCTGGAAGGTGCCAGGGCAGTGCTGCCAGAGCTGGTGCCAATGCTGGTGCCAGTGCTAGTGCATGTCTCCATCTGAGGAGCTGGAGTGTGATAAAGCCAGCCCTAGGCAGGGGGGGGAAGAGGGTATGGGGATGTGAGTGCTTTTAAGTGCCTTTATCAGAACTTTCCTTTCCAGTTTCCTTTTCTTATTTTTTCCCTTATTATTTCATACACAAAGCGCAAAGTACCCAACAGCAGAGAACACAAAAGAGGAGGAAGAAATGTCCTTTGCAGTGTGAACTCCTGAGGTTTGCACTGAGAACCCCATCCTGTGCTTTGTAGTAATGAATAACCACAACCCCCGCTCTTGTCTAGCTGCATCTCCCATGGCACCCAGTCCCCTCCCTCCCATCACACCTTGCCCAGCAGTCCTGCACACTCAGGTCATGGCAGGATGAGGGGGAAGCTGTTTTCTCTCACAGGCCATAAGGCATGAGAACTCTGGACAGTTCAGAAATTATTCTGTGTTCTACTTGAGTCCTTTTTTGAGCAGCCTTCGCTATTCGGGAGTACTGTGTCCAGTTCTGGATCCCTATTACAGGAAGGATCTGGAGGTGATGGAATGTGCCCAGAGAAGGGCCATGAGGATGAGCAGAGGGCTGGAGCTGCTCTGCCATGAGGACAGACTGAGAGAGTTGGAGTTGTGCAGTGTGGAGAAGAGAAGGCTCCCAGGAGACCTTCTTGCGGCCTTCCAGGATCTGAAGGGGGCTACAAGAAAGCTGGAGAGGGACTTTTGAGGGTGTCAAGGAGTGATAGGAGTGGGGGGGATGGAGCAAAAGTAGAAATAGAGAGATTCAGATTGGATGTCACAGAGAAATTCTTCCCCATGAGGGTGGTGAGACACTGGCACAGGTTGCCCAGAGAGGTGGTGGAAGCCTCATCCCTGGAGGTTTTTTCAGCCAGGCTGGATGTGGCTGTGAACAACCTGCTGTAGTGTAAGGTGTCCCTGCCCATGGCAGGGGGGGGTTGGCATTGGATGATCCTTGATGTCCCTTCCAACCCTGACAATTCTATGATTCTGCCACTTGACTGGCACACAAGAGTGTGTTCATGTGAGAAACTGCCCAGAGCAGCATCTGCTTCAGAAAGGAAAAGGTTTAAGTTACAATTTCTTGCACGTGATGAGTCTGCAGTGAAGAACCACACAGTCATCAGGGCACCAGCAGCATGGTTTGGCCATGGTACTCCCGCTTCAGCAAGCCCTTCCTGGGGGAGCAGGTGAGCTGGCTTCTGCTTTGCTGGGTGGCTCCTGCCCTTCACCTGGAATTTAACCCAAGGAGATGTTGTCCATGCAGCTTTGCACCAGGGGCACTGCCTGCTTCCCACGGGAACCAGCTGCACACCTGTGCACACAGCTGTGGCATGGACAAAATGACCCTTGCTAAGGGACATTGAAAGTCCTAAGTGACATTGAAAGCTCCTCTTCTCAGCCTTGATGCAAAAAGCAAGACCTGAACGTAGTCATGCCCAGCGCTGGGAGCTGCTGTTGTGCAAGCACTGCACAAACACCTCCAGAGGCCAGCCCTGGCACATGGGATGGGAGCTGAGGAAAAGCAGATGGGGGGGACAAGAAGAGCAAGGAAGGCAAGATAACGCTGGATACCACAAGGAGCCCCTATCCTTTGCCAAAAATTCCTGCTGCATCAAAGGAGGTGAGCAGAAGAACACTGAAGGTAGATAAGGTGGCTTTGAGGGTTGCTTTTTATTTTTTTTTCTTCCAGTGTTTACAGTAATCTGCAGCACCTCCTCTGCCTCCCACACCACTGCCTCTCTAATGGAGGTACCTGGTACTGTGAGCAGGGTCACGGAACAGGCTTAGGATGGGGGAGGGTTTTGGTCTGAGTGAAATTAAAAGGAAGATTGCTGTAGAAATGTTCAGTTAATGAGCTTGTCTGGTGCCTATCTCCTAAACCCAGCCAGCCAGGCAGTGCTGTGTCTCCTTACCCACCATGTGCTGCATCTCCTTACCCACCCCAGGGAACTGCCCCCTCTTCCAGCTACTTTATAAGATCACACTCAAAATCACTGAGCAAGCTCAAAGATCTTTTTTTTTTTTTTTTTCGTTCCCTCCACAGCAGTTGAATTTGTTCCTGCTGCAGCAAACTTCTCATCTGAACAAACAATAATTCCATCTTGCTTTATCCTGTGCAAGCAGAGCGGCGTTGCCGAAGGCTGCTGTGCCTATGCAGAGCCCCTCTGCGAGTCTGCCCGATGCTGCCCACGGCTGTCCCAGTCACGCAGCGTGGTGCAGGGGGAGCTCTGGGTGACTGAAGTCAGACCAGGGGTGCTCTGCAACTGCCTTCCTTGCTTTTTTGGGTGTTGGTTTGCTTGGTTGTTGCTTTGGGTTGTTGGTTGCTTTGTGCTCGGATGCAACAGCGAAGTCACCCTTCTAACACGTTGAAGGCGAACTTTTATAGTTAAGGAAAAAAAAAAAAAATCGCAGGAGCTTCCCCAGCTTCTTCGACAGCAAAGCACAGCTGGGTGGCTCCCCCCTGGGCTTTCTTCATTAGTAAATGGCAATATCCTGAGGTAGTTGGAGCAGAGACAAGGGGCTGGAAGCAGCAAAGCGGAGCTGATGTTGCCTGCCCATCACCGCAGGACTCTGCTTTGCCTGGTCCCGACATCCCTGCAGATATTCCGACCAGGGCACATCCCTCTGGGATCCCACGGCAGCCATCGCCCTCGGACAGGGACCCCCTTGGCTTTTAGTGCTCCGTGCTCACAGGTCAGCCACCTCCACAGGCGTGATTTCTACCCCTCTGGGATTGTTTTTCCTACTGGTTTGATTTAGCCCCCGCAGTTCATTCTTACCCGCTGCTCCGAGATGCTTTTACTGCCCTCTTATTGTCACTGTGGCTGGTTGGCAGGAGACAGCCTGAAAGCAGTTTTAGGAGTATCTTGTTGATGAACAAGATGGAAATATCCTTTTCTAGCTGAGTAAAATCAAACTGATCACTGGAAATCTCTTTTTCCAGCCAAATAAAATCAAACTGATCACTGGGAATCTCTCTTTCTAGCTGAGTAAAATCAAACTGATCACTGAAAATCTCTTTTTCTACAGTAAAATCGAAATGATCACTGGGAATCTCTTTTTCTAGATGAGTAAAATCAAACTGATCACTAGGAATCTCTTTTTCTACAGTAAAATCAAACATCACTGGGAATCTCTTTTTAGCTGAGTAAAACCAAACTGATCACTGGAAATCTCTTTTTCTACAGTAAAATTAAACTGACCACTGGGAATTTCTTTTTCTAGCCAGGTAAAATCAAACTGATCACAGCAAAAAGGCCAAAAAGAGGGAGGGAAATGGTTTTGAACTACACTTCACCTGTAATTGCTGACAACAGAAAACTTCTCTTTAAAAACCTGGTGTAAAATTAACACGAGTGTAGAAGCAGGCAATCAGCCACTCCACAGACCAATTTTCCTGTAATCCAGGTTATTAATCCAATTGTTTTCCTGGGAAAAAGGATTTTATGTGGCATTGACTTGTAGCAAGCAGTCATAGGCTGTTCTGCAGGTACCAGACAGTACCTGAAATGGGTTGGTTGGGTCTAAAGAGAGTGGCTTTGACCTGGGTTTGGGTAGGAGGCTTTGAGCAGCTGCTCCCTTGAATGCAAAGGGCTTTTGCACCCCCTTCGTGCTGTGCTCGAAACGACATTTGTGTGCTGAGGGGAGGGTTCCTTGCGTCAGTCTCCTGGTGGTACCAGCACCCACCCCCAAGATTAAGCTGTCAATCAGCAAGAGAATGTTTCCCCACCCCGCAACTGTTGACCTTATATTCCTAAAAAATAGTTGAAGAAATCAAATCTTTGGGGATTCAGAACCGTCAGCACTCGACAGCAGCCTCTGCGATGAAGGTCAGCGATGCTGCACCGTCAGTCAGAGGATCGGTGACCTCATTCCCACCACGGAAGATGCATGCTCAACCACAAAGGAACCATCCCGGCCCTTCCCAGGAAGAGCATCCCCGACCCCACACTGGTCCCTGGATTTAACCCTTGCTCACGACAGGGTTAGGAAGCTGCAAGTGGTGCGATGCTAAGGGCGAAGGAAGTAATCCACCCGGGCTGGAAACACCTCCAGAGCTGGGCTTGCCCTAGAGGTGCTGACTGCTGCAGGGATGGCACTGCGGACAAACCCTCAGCCCCAGGCCCTCCAGACCCACCCCTCTTCCCACTATCACCCAAATGCTGCCAGCTGCTGCACACCGGTAGCACCACCGACCCTGGCTGTGCCTGACCTGGGTACCCTGGGGGTGGCTGCGGGGGTGCTGCTTGTCTGGGGAAAGCTGATCCCTTCCTTAGAGCACCCCACGCACAACTGTGGGCCCCTCCTTCTTTCCACCCAGTTGAAAAGCCGTTCCTGCGAGCCCTTGAAACCCCCATAACGGCCCCATCCCAACTGCTAGAGGCAGGCTGCAGCTAGGAGAAAGCACCCAGAGGCCAGGACCAGCTTGTCACCTACTGCCACCGTACAACCCCAGGCCCTCCCTCCCCACAGACCAGCTCCCAGCCGAGGCCCCTCTGCCCCGACACTGCTCTCTGCCCACTCCCATCCCTGGGGTGGGGCATGGAGTAACCCCCCAGCACATTTGTCAGCGTGCAGGTCCCTCCCCTTTCACCCATCCCCCCAGTAACGACACCAAGCCCTCGTTGGTTGCTGCCTCCGCAGTGGTTTATTGGTGGGGGATCTGAGAGCCCCCCGAGCAGCAGCCTGGAAGGCACCATGGGGGTGCTCTGGAGGCACCCCAAGAGCCAGAGCACCAGCTCCTGCAGCAGGGACCAGTTTCCAGCCTCACTAAAGCAGCAATGCAATACTGGAGAGCAACAGGCAATCCCAAACTCCAGTATTTACGTGCTGCTAGAGCACTGCTGACAGCTCTCCATCCTACTGCCTCTCCACCGCCTCCAGGCACTCCCTTTCCCTCCCAGGCACAGGGCAACACAGGACTGTGGCTGGTCCTTTCCCAGGGAAAGGAGCAAAGGGCAGTAGGTGAGGGGGTAAGGTGCCAGCTGAAGGCACAGGGCTGAAGCCAACCTCAGCCCATGCCCACGATGGAGAACAAAAAGGAGCTCCAAGTCCTTCCTGCCTGCAGGGCCAGCCCCGCTGAGACACACACACACACTCAGAGGGACTTTATTTGTAGCTGCAAAGGTTGTGCACAGATACAAGCTCCAAGAAAACATTCTCTACACATACCTGGTGTTCAACTGGGCTAAACAGATACATGGGAATGTGTTAGCTTCCACATCTATGATAACCAGAAGCTCACTTTCTTGTCTTATCCTTGAGGTAATGAGGCAGCCCAGAATGGTCTGTATCTCCTTGTCCCTACAAACCATGATGTGCTGCTACATCTCCTCAAAGCCCACTGAATGTTGACATTCCAAATGGTATTATGAATATATATATATATTAATTTGTTTAAAAAACAAAAAAACAACCATGATACAAAAGGCACTGAAGAACACTCTACAATGAAGCCATTCACCATGCATGCATTACCACCACAGGACAGAGTCTTTTTTTTTCTTCATGGGTGCTATCAGAAAATCTGTAACTATAAGAAAACAAGCAGTTACACAGTGCAAACAAACCAGTTCTAGCAACAAAAATCAGAAATTAACTGTGTTCCCCCCTCCTCTCCCAAATAGTTTGGCCTCAGCAAATCTTCCTTTCAGTTTTAGCAGCAGCCCTGCTGCTTTTGCAGCCCATCCTGCAGCCCTTTCCGGGCCCTTCCCAACAGTCTCCAGGGAAATGTTACTTTGTACTTTCCTCTTAGGGGCTGCTGAACATCCAAGGACTTGGTGGGAGTTGCAATGCTATCAGCTGAGTTCAGCTGCCAACAGTTCATCAAACCTGTTAAAAAGTTTTTCCTCACAGTATTTTTATTTGGCTTGTTTTGACTTTTGAAAAATCTAAAGCATCCATTGTCATTATTATTATCATTATTATTTTTCAATTCTACTATGATTATTATTTTTCAATTATTACTATCAATACTTACAATTATTTTCTATTCCAATGGATGAAACTTCATGCAACCAAAAATCAAAGATGCCCTGAAACTTCACCACCTTCCTGCCTGGTTCCAGAGAAGAAAACAGCAGCACAGGGCAGGAAGGAGGCTGTAGCTCTGAAGCAGCACTCACATGCCAGCCTGCAAGGGCTGTCCGGGAGCCATGCAGACAGTTAGGTGGAAAGGAAACACAAAAAGTACCCTTTTTTTTTTTCCTCCCTCCCAGTTCTGTGACAACTTCCTTCAATTCATTCTCTGTAAAAGCAGCATCACAGCAAGCCCTGAACAGTGTCAGAAGCGACGCTGTTAGTTCAGACGCTTACGCAGTTCCCTGGTGCTAAACACAGAGCTGAGCTCCACTTTGTCCTCCCTCCTAGTCCCTGCCTGCTTAGCAAACTTAAAAATAGGAATTTCAAAAGCTCTCGTGAGCTGTGCCAAATTATTGCAGGTTTTAAAAGTCAAATATTTGCCAACCCAAAAAAAAAACCCCACTTGTCACCACTTCAGTGTCCTCAGTACCGATAAGAGCAGGTACAGCTCCCCAGCCAACCACTGCTTACTACAAAGCCAACAAGTACCCAAAGTTAAACCTGTACAAGCTACAACAAGCCCGCCCTGCAATTCATTTTACCATTATTTGTGTTTTACTGGACTGTACCTGTGTAGCCTTATTTATTTCCTCAAGTGACTCATGAAGAAAAGCAACAGCAAACTAGCTCAGCTCTAGAATCCATTTTGATTGCATTTGAGGTTCGGATTCTAATGACATAAAATAAACCTCAACTTCAATCTTCAGCCTAGTTTGACATGGGGAACAGGAGCTTTCTTCAGCAAGGAGGACTCAGCTGAGAGCTCAACACATTTTCACCAACCTGTTCTCTAGCAGAGAGAAAAAAAAAAAAGAAGAGTACTCACAAGGTATTGGGCAAGTGGAAATTTGGGAGAGGCAGCAAAATACACATCTGAGAAACTCTGTGTTCATGACACGACAGCATTGTTATTGTAAGCAGTAAAGTTCTGTGTTTGAATCATCCCATCTCACACTTCAGCTTCTTTCAGACCTAGCTTCTGCTTTGGATATTAAATCAGAAAGGTGCTGCTGAACAGGATGATTGGAGCTTATCCTAACCTCCCCAACTGTTACCTGCAATACCCAAGAAGGGGTCCATGCTTTGGAGGAAGCTGGATTTATCGAGAGGGGTGCTGCAGGTGGGACAGATGAGCTTACCTTCACAACTCACCTGAATGCAGGTGCCTTGGCTCCTTCTGCCTTGCCTCTCCCTGGCCACCAGGCAAATGCTGTTCCAATGGCAACTAGAAAATAACACACACAAAGGTTTAGGAAGCACTCAGAGAGGCACCACTGTGCTTTGGGAGGGGGGGCAGGAGCTGTTGGGCATCTTGGAGCTGTCACCTCCCCTGGCATGCACAGATCACAGGCTCAGATGGGTGCAAGCGTTTTTAAAATTAGGGAAATCAATCAATCAATGTTTTCACTTCCAGATAAGGCAGACTACAAAGCAGCACTTTAAGAACAGACATCCCTCCTTGCCTGGTCCTCCCCATTCTCACAGCCAGGGCTCCTAGCACCATTGCTGCCATGGCCTGGCACTGGTAACCCCCAACCATAATCCAGGAGCTGTGCAGCAAGGAGGAATGACACAGCTCCTGCCAGCCAAAACTGGCAGCAGCTCTGGAGGCGAGTGGGCAAGCCATGGGCACCACCACAGCTGGCAGCAAGTCCACCTCCCTGAAGGGGTTAAAACAGCAGTGGCAGGGACATCCTGCTGGTGTTGGCAGAGCAGAAGCTGGTTTAGGCAATGAAGCATCCTCAGGACAAGCAGGTAAGATGCAGAGAGGCTCTTGGGGGTGGGGGTTTTTGCAGTGGCACTGCTGGGCGCTCAGCTCCTCGCTGCCAGGGAGCATCCCTAGCCTTTGAGCAGCACCCCACTGCAGCCAGAAAGAGGGGTGCCCTGCTGTACTGGTAACCCTAAACACCAAGAGAACTGCCCTAAAAGCTCCACTTCACCACAAAAGCATCACAACAGCTCTTCTGCTGCCACAAGCTCCACACCTGCAGTGTGCACAACAGCTATTTCCAGAAATCCAGACTCCTATGTGTCATCTCCATGAGCCAGCCACCTACAGAGGTTTAATTAAATCCCCCAAATAACTGGAGAATTTGAACAGGCAGAAATCCATTAACGTAGCTCCCAAAACAATGCAACTTCTGCTTGCCAAAGTATATTGGGCAATTAAGTAGAAAACATCCCTCCCCACTCTGCCCCAAGCCAAAGACACTGCACAAAAGCAAAACAAAGTCACCCTGGAATAAAGGGTTCCCTTAAAAATCCCACTCCCTCCTCACTGACACTGCAACCAGGAGTGTGAAATAAAAGAGGGAAAGAAAAAAACCCCAAAAAGTGAAAAAGAATACCATGGGAAAGGAAATAAATATAGGAGCCCCTGACAGGACAGATTTGCATGCAAAGCCTTCACTGTCTCATACATTTTGGGGCTAGGCAAACTCAAAGATAAGGAACTATTAGGCATTTCTAAAAAATATATTAAAAGCCCAGGGGAAAAAAAAAAAACACCCAAACAAAAACTAAAACAACAAACAATTCTGCTACCAGTTTTTCAGGAGGCATGCACAAACAAATCCTGAAGTCATTGTTCTCATTTGAAAGATTAACACCCCCCCCAAATGCATTGTTTTACAGATTCAGAGAAAACCTGTTGCAGCTAAAAGTCCCAGAGATTTAATTAGCAAGCCATAACTCTAGCAACAAAATGAAAATAAAAGGGTGAGAAGAGCAGCACCAAACTAGTTTATATCTGCTTGGGTCTGAATAAAAGAAAATAATTAGAAAAAAATAAAATCACACCATTTCTATCCCTGCCTCCCTCTGAATGCTGAAATCTAAACAAAAGTCCTGTGTTAATATTTACAGGTGTGGTTAATAGCCGGGACCAGACCCGATGCTTGATCGACAGCCACCAAATGGTTCCAGCTACTGCATTCCCAACAACATTTGCCTCTTAAGACTGCTGCAGTCGAGAAATATCCCCAAGAGTAAAAGGAAATACTCCCCTGAGCAGGAGCAGCCAGAGGTGGGAGCTGCCTGTCAGCAGAGTTACTTTCAGTTGTACCGGCACCCACGGCGTGCACTGCCACAACGATCTCGCCGGGTTAGCCAGCCAAGACTTCCTCCTGGGTGGCACAAAAAAACACCTAAAATAAAATTTTCCCCTGTTTGCAACTCAAAACTGTATAAGAGAGGATAATTCCTCATACGCTTACTAAAAATATTTTTTTCCCCTCACTAAAGTACCCAGAAAAAAAAAAAAAGGCAGAAGCAGCGTTTGACGTGCTTGGAGCCGAAATTTTAACCCCAGCACGAAGCACCTCTGACCCACACGATGCGAACGTGCTCCGAGGTGGGGCACATCACCCCAAACCAAACCGCAGCTACAAAGGGCCGATTCAAAGAGCGCAAACAATTCATTCGTTAACTTCCCCCCGTTGGAAACTCGACCCCCAATGCTGTGCCTTAGGATCATCAGCTGGGTTGTCCAAGAGGAGGTTGTTAAAGCAGGCAACAGCTACCGGCGTTCGCAAAAGGCCTGGGGGTGAGAATTCAACTTACAGCACTCCAGGAAAAAAAAGCAGCAAAATCCACAGCAAAACTCCAGGGTCCACAGGTTTGGGGTTTTGTTTATTTTCTTTTTCCCCCTCAACATTGCTGAGGAGAAGAGCAGCCTGAAGCTTCTTGGTATATCCATATATACTTATTTTTGGTTTTGCATCGTCATCTCATCCAGCTTTAAACAAGATCTGGAAGCTCAATTCCTATAAAGTTTATTTGTTAAGAACAGAAAAAAAAAATAATCAAAAATTAATTTAAAACATAAGTACAGAGGTTTGGTGTTTGTTTGTTTTTTAATATATATTTGGGTCAGTTTGCCTGAAGCATTACTTCCAAGCTCCCTCTTCTATTTCCTACATGTTTTATTATATTAGCAGTCGAATTTTACTGTATTTCCCACCAAAAGTGGATTAACTCAACACAGGCTTTTGCAGCCGCCGGTGAGCAGTGGAGTTCTGAAGATTTCTTCAGAGCAGAAGATGATGAAACTTGGCAGAGGGTCCCCTCACCTACACACGTACACAACACACAAGCAAAAATTTACTTCCCCCCCCCCCCCTCCCGTTTTGGAGGGAGCGATTCGTGGTTTAACCTTGCAAAAAAACCCCAAACAAACAAAAAAAACCCAACTCACTCCCCAAAACCCCCCCAAAAATGGTTTTAGGGACCTGATGCACATGTGGGAAAAATATTGTCTTAGAGGGGAAGTTAAAAAGGGAAAATCCAGAGCGTGGGGGTTGCTGTGCTCCAGCCCCGCAGCTCCTCGTCCATGCCAGGACATTCAAATTTCCTGCACAAAGCAAATAAGCAGCGCGGGTCGGGGGGGGGGGGAGGGTGGTGGTGAGGTAAAAACACAAAATAGCGAATTTTTTTTGTTTGTTTTAATATTTTCCGACTATTTCACCGAATTACGTTTGGAGTTTTATTAGCTTTTAATGTACAAAACGATTTTTTTGTGTGTGTGTGCCAGCGGGACCTGGGTGGAGGGGGGGCACAGACTCATCGCCAGCCCCGGGTTTGGTCTAAAATACAAAAAAAAAAAAGAAGAAAACGGGGGGCGAGGGGAGGAAATAAATAATAAACCAAACCCCAACCCCACAACCAAGAAACAAAACCAGCCGCACCTGAGGGAAGGGACCACTCGTAAAATAAGAAATATAAAAACTATTAGTCATTAAAAAAAAATCCACCAGGAAAAGGCGTCCCGGGGTGGGGGGGAGTGGGGAGGGTGTCGCCCCGCACCCACGTGGGAACGGTCCTGCTCCCGCCTTAACGGTCCGGTGGGAGGTGGGGGGCACCGCCCCGGGCCCAGCCGCTCCTGCTGTCACTGCCGGCTGCGTCACGAGCCGCCGCCGCCGCCACCCCCCCCGAGGCCACCGACCGACCCACACTGCCCCCCCCGCCACCCCCCCTCCCCGGGGCCGCCTTTGTGCGGCTCTGGGCGGCGCCGGCGCTGCCGCCGACTCTCCTCACCACCCCCCGGATCCCGACATAAGTTTTTTTTTTTTTAATATATATATATATAGTTTCGGGGTAGTTGGGTTGATTTTGTTTTTTCCTTTTTTTCCGTCTTTCCGTTCCTCTTCCCCAACCTCCAAAGTTTCTCCCGGGCCCGTGTCCGTGGTTCCCCCCCCCGCACCCCGCATATGGGGAACGGCGCGACCCCACCCCGGGCGGCCGCTGTGTGTCCGTGTCCCATCCCCAGCGCAGCGCGCCCCGTCCCGCAGCCGCCCCCTCCCCGTCCCACTGCCCCCCCGCCAGGCCGAGCTGAGCCGGGCCGGGCTGAGCCAAGCCGTCCTGTCCGCAGCGGGGCAAGGGAAGAGAGGCTGGCGATCGAGCCCCCTACGACGCCCCGAGCACGGCGCCCTGCCCGCCCTCCCTCCTCACCTCCGAGTCCACTCGAAAATGGCGCCGAAACCGAAAAAACTTCGCAAATTTCATTGTAGGCGGCCGCGAGGGCTGCTGGGAAGCGGGGGCGGGAGCAGCACCGCCCGCCGGGGCGGGACAGGGATGGCCGCAGCGCCGGGGACGGGCCTGGGGAGGAATAGGATAGTGCTGCCGGCGATACCGGGCTCGGGGGAGGAGGTGAGCGTCCCCGGGGAGGACACCGAGTCCGCCCCCAGCCTTCTTGTAGCCCCCTTCAGATACCGGAAGGCCACAATTACGTCTCGTCGGAGCCTTCTCTTCTCTAAACTGAACAGCCCCAACTCTCTCGGTCTGTCTCCGTAGAAGACGTGCTCCAGCTCTCTACTGATGGATACTTTACAGCAGCCTTCTTCAAGCAGAGGATCACTCAGGCCAAATTACCCCAGTGAGGCCGTGGGGGAGCTGCATTCACCTGCCCCCGGCGCTGCTGCCGTGGCGGTTCGGGGACCTGGGACCTGGGATCATACGATCATAGAATGGTGACGGTTGGAAAGGACCTTTAAGATCGTCGAGTCCAGCCGTTCTCTAAGTCTGCCATGTCTGGTGCTGGCCCATGTCCCTCAGCGGCACATCTCTGCCACTCTGAAATAACCTCCAGGAATGGTAACTCCACCACCTCCCTGGGCAGCCTGTTCAAGTCCCTGACCACTCTTTTTCCCAATCTCCAACCTAAACCTCGCCTGACACTATTTCAGGCTATTTGCTCTGGTGTTATTACTATGGAGAAGAGACCAACCCCTACCTCACTCCAAACTCCTTTCAGCGAGTTGTAGACAGTGATGAGACCCTCAGTCTCCTCCACCCTAAAAACACCCAGGTCCCTCAGCTGCTCCTCCCCAGCCCTGTTCTCCAGACCTTTCCCCAACTTCATTGCCCTTCTCTGGACACCCTCCAGCCCCTCAATGTCCTTCTTGGAGTGAGTGGCCCAAAACTGAACCCAGGACTCAAGGCATGGCCTCACCAGTGCCGAGTCCAGGGGGACAATCAGACAATCACTGCCTTGCTCCTGCTGGCCACACTATTGCTGATCCAGGCCAGGATGCTGGTGGCCTTGGCCAACTGGGCACACACTGGCTCATCTTCAGATGCTGTCAACCAGCATCCCCAGGTCTTTCTCTGCCGGTCGATTTCCAGCCGCTCTGCCCCAAGCCTGGAACAGTCATGGGGTTGTTGTGATTCAAGTGCAGTACCAGCACTTGGCCTTGTTGAATCTCGGACAATGGACCTCTCTCCTCCAGCCTGACCAGGTTCCTCTGCAGAGCCTTCCAACCTTCCAAAAGACCAGAACTCCCTCC
Organism: Indicator indicator; assembly: GCF_027791375.1. Taxonomy (NCBI): domain Eukaryota; kingdom Metazoa; phylum Chordata; class Aves; order Piciformes; family Indicatoridae; genus Indicator; species Indicator indicator. The sequence goes on from NC_072026.1 coordinate 23,764,609, forward strand.
CAGCTTAGTGTCATCTGCAAACTTACTGAGGATGCTTTGATCCCCTCATCCAGATCATTGATAAAAGATACTAAAAAGAATTTACCCCATCACTGAGCCCTGGGGAACACCACTAGTGACCAGCCACTGACTGCATTTAGTTCCATTCACCACCACTCTGGGCTCAGCCATGCCAGCTTTTAACCAAAAAACTCCTGCAACTGTGCAGCAGCAAAAACCCTTGATAAGGAAAATCCAAACCAACCAACCAACCAAAAAACCCAGCAAAAAGCCTCCCATCTAATAACCACAAAACCTGCAGGGGGCTAGTGGGGAACCTCAGCATTGCCTCTTCCCTCCGTGGTTTACAGCTTCTTGTAAACATCCTAATGAGGAATGAGGCTTTTCACTCCTGGTTAGGTGGAAGTTCATAGAATCATAGAATTGTCAGGGTTGGAAGGGACCTCAAGGATCATCCATTTCCAACCCCCCTGCCACGGGCAGGGACACCTTACACTAGATCAGGCTGCTTAGAGCCACCTCCAGCCTGATCTTAAAACCTTCCAGATATGAGGCTTCCACCACCTCCCTGGGCAACCTGTTCCAGTGTCTCACCACCCTTATTACTCCGCACACAGCTGTGCACTGCACAGAGTATCAGAGTGGGATTGGTAGTTCTTTTCCTCCTTGCCATTAATGTGATATTAGGGTTCTTGTAGCTTTCCTTTCCCTGACCCCCAGGCCTAGGAGGTGTTCCCCACTGTGTTCCCCAGTGTGGGCTGGTACAGCTTTATAACCTACCTGGAGTCACATAGGGGTGATGGGAACACGACTTTGGAGCCCAGGTTGCATGTCCCAGATGTGGGATGGCACCGTCATGTGCTAGCAGGGAAGATGGGTGGTTTGGAGATGAGGTTTTCTGCAAGAATTTGTGATCTGAAGAGTCAGAACTTGGGAGGATGGGAAGCAACAGGCAATCTGATGTCTGGACAGAAGGGCTGCTAGTGGAAAGTGGTCTCTTCCAAAGGGACAACCTGGGTTTGGAGGCCAGAATCTTAGAATCATAGAATCATAGAATCAGTCAGGGTTGGAAGGGACCACAAGGCTCATCTAGTTCCAACCCCCTGCCATGGGCAGGGACACCTCACACTAGATCAGGCTGGCCAGAGCCAGTCTTCCAGGTTTGTTGCATCCATGGCTGGGAATGAGCAAAGCCATGAAGCCTTGTGTTGGCTTGGTGGGTTCATCATCTTCCTGTCACAGTTTTTACTTCTACCCCCACCCAAAAGAGGGGAGGGAAAAAAAAAAACAAAAAGGCAAGCAAAAAACCCCCCAAACCCTGTTGCTAAATAATTGCTCTGTTCTCACAGGTGAGCAGTGAAGCTCAATTAATTCTGCTTTGTGAAGAGCTTCTGATCCTCTGGTGGAAACATGTAAGGGCAAAACACTATTATTTTGCAACTTGCAAAGGCTGATAAGGGCGCTGAAAACGGAAAAAGCCTTACCACTGAAGGGTATTGCAGCCCTGCTCTTTTTCCACTCAAGATCATAGAAACGAGCTGGTGGCTGCTGCTTTTCATTTAGAAGGGTTTCCCCCCCCCTCTTCTTTTTGAAAGCAATGCAATCACTACCAAGTATTCTGGAGGGACTTCATCTTTAAACAAATAATGTTTTTCTTGTTGGGTGTGCACTATTATTTTCTTAATTATTCCTGGATTTCTGCCTGTTCCACCAAGAGTTTTCTCAGATGGCAGAAACAATTGGTCCCCTTTTTTTTCTTTTTTCTTTTTTTTTTTTTAATATATCTATATCTGTATATATATATATCTCACACTTAACAGCAAAAAGAAACCCCAATAAAAAGACTCTGCACATCCCATAAACTCCAACAGGACACATTCTGCCAAAAATCACACCTCTTCATTGAGGCATCTTATATGCTGCTTTTCTATTTTTTTCTTTCTTTTTGGTTTTGTGTTTTTTTCTTTCTTTTTTTTCCCTTTTTTCCACACTACTACTATTGCTTACTACTCAGCCTTGCTGGCTGCCTGTGTTTTGGTGTCAAAACGAAAGGAATTGAGTCATTTATTTAGCACCAGAGCCCTCCCACTCCCCCTTCGTGTGAGTATCAAGAGCTCAGCAGACGCGGTGGGGAACGAACAGGCAAAGAGATTCACTTACTCCTCTCACATCTACTCTTGTGGGTGGCCTCTAATTAATTTGGCTCTGAGGCTTCTGCTCTAAGGTAGATGGGTTGGGAAGTCTGGCCAGGAGTCATCTGTTTGAATCATACCTAGGGTTTTGTTTTGTTGTTTTGGGTTTTTTTTTGTCTTTCATGGAGAACTTAATTGCCTGGCTGTGTATGGAGAACTTCATTGTATGGCTGACCCTCACTCCTTGCAAGAATTAATTACATTACAAAAATGAAAGAAAAAAAAAAAGAAAAAAGAGAGAGAAAAAGCCCCACACTTATTGGAATGTCAAATATAAATGTCAGCATTTCAAATGAAATGGTATCTTGGGAGGCTCCTGCACATTTAATCAGCCGGTTGCACCATCTATATCATGCACTCCAACACTGCAGAGGGAACCACGGCCGGCACTGGCTTAACATCAGCAGAAGTGTTTGCCAAGCTTGGATTATGTCACTGCTTTATGATCTTGCTTTGTAAAGGGAGAATACTCCTGGGGAGCAAGGACTCAGCATGCCAGATCCACAGCGAGAGCGAGGAATGAGTGCTGCTCACAGAGACATGGGGATGGTGTTTGCTGGGGTAGTTTTAGAATCATAGAATTGTCAGGGTTGGAAGGGGCCTCAAGGATCAGCCAGTTCCATCTCCCCCACCATGGGCAGGGATGCCTCACACTAGATCAGGTTGCTCACAGCCACATCCAGCCTGGCTGCAAAAACCTCCAGGGATGAGGCTTCCACCACTTCCCTGGGCAACCTGTGCCAGTGTCTCACCACCCTCATGGGGAAGAACTTCTTCCTAACATCCAATTTGAATCTACCCATTTCTGGTTTTGTTCCATTCCCCCCCAGTCCTATCCCTCCCTGACACCCTAAAAAGTCCCTCCCCAGCTTTCTTGTAAACCCCTTCAGATCCTGGAAGGCCACAAGAAGGTCTCCTCAGAGCCTTCTCTTCTCCAGACTGAACAACCCCAACTCTCTCAGTCTGTCCTCATAGCAGAGGTGCTCCAGCCCTCTGCAGATGAATGCTTTACAGCAGCCTTCTTCAAGCAGAGGTGCAACCCATGGATCACTCAGGCCAAAATACCCCAGGGAAGCTGTTTGATGCTTTGCCCCATGCCAGCCTCCCATGGGCACACCAGCCACCAGCCCTTGGTGCACCACTTTTTTGCTCAGGCCTGGTGGCTTTCCCTTGCCTGCAGGACACAGACACCCAGCCAGGTTTGGGGCTTGGTAGATAGTCCAAAGGTGGTGGCAACTATGGAACTGGTTGAAGAAACAAACTTCACCACACACATGGCCTGCCAAAATGCTTCTGCTCCTCACCATGGGTGCAAGTCATGGCCATGGCCACTCCTGTGCTGCAGGCTGGTGGCAAAGGTTGGAACCCTTCTTTGAAGAGACCAATTCTGTTGTCTCTTTGAAGACCAGTTCTGACCAATTCTGTCCAGCACCAGCCTAAATACCAGGCTTGGCTTTGCTGTCCACAATTGGAAGGAAAATTAAACAAAATCCTTGGGGGTTATGTGCCCTTTGAGGAGTGCTCTTGTGGGACAGGGGACATTGGAGGGGTCAAATGGCTGAAGAGAGAGGTCTCTTCAAGGGTAGCCCCTGGGTTTTGAGAGCTGTGCTGCCCTTGCTTTCCTATTGCATCAAGAGCCATGTGCAGACCTTGCTCTCCCATGCCCCAACTCACTGCTAGAGCATCCAGCCCAGCCTGGTATTTTCGCACAGCTACTGGGCTAATAAGCTGTGGCTTCTTCTGGGTGAACATCTGGCCAGCCCAGAACCACATCCCACTGCTGGGGTTTGGCATGGGAAAGGGGGACCCTGTGTTTGCAGAGGCTGTGAGAGGCACAGGGAGCATGAGTGGGCAGCCTGGGGTGCCCAGGGTGGTGGTGAGGAGCAAGTATGAGTGTACACAGCCGTAGCACCTTGTGGTTCCCCACATGCAGATCATGGAGCCACAGAATCAGGATAACTGGAGTTGGAAGAGAGCTTTCAGATCAAGTCCAGCTGTTAACCCCACACTGCCAGGACACCACTAAACCATATCCTTCAGCACCACATCTTCACAGCTCTGAAACCTCTCTAGGGATGGGGACTCCACCCCTGCCATGCTTTCCATTTATTGCATTGACTCACACCACTGCCCATTTCCAGCACTGACTTCTGCACTGAGCCTTCCTCCAGTCTTTCAGTCCCATGCAGTCAGACCTAAGGGTTGTGTTCATGATTCATTTCTTTGAGGGTCTCCTTCATCTGACCTTGTATGCCAGCCCTGTCATTTTGCACCCCTCCTCTGGCTTTGTGTGTGATGTGGCAGGTCCCATCCTCATCTCTCTGAGCACCCAGGGTGTTGGTAGCAGCCTGGGCCGCTCACCTCAGTCATGTTGATAAAGATGTGCAGGGTAGTGCCCAGAGGCTGGAGCCAGGCTCTGCTGGGTGATGCCCAATGACAGCACAAGGGGCAATGGTGGAAGCTGAGGCATAGGAAGTTCCATGGAAACAGGAGGAAGAATTTTGTCACTGTGAGGGTGACAGAACACTGGAACAGGTTGGCCAGGGGGGTTGTGGAGTCTCCCTCTCTGGAGATATTCAAGACCCATCCAGATGTGTTCCTGTGTGATCTGCTCTAGGTGACCCTGCTCTGGCAGGAGGGTTGGACTGGATGAGCTTTTGAGGTCCCTTCCAGCCCCTGGAATTCTGTGATTCTGTGTGGAAAACGGGTGTGGTGGTCGTGCCAATGGCTTTTTGGCAGCATTTTTTGCCTTCTCTTGGCTCAAAGAGTGCCCAGAGCGTAGCACTGTCTGGACAGGGATTTCATTACCAGCCGTCCAGCCTGCCAGCACAACCTTGTCATTGCAATTTGTCACACATATTTGCTATGTGTTTAGTATCTCACTGAGGGCTCCTTTGCCAGGCAATTCATCTAACTGCTGCTTGTCTGCTGCAGGCAGCAGCTGGGCTCCTGCTGGGCCAGCACACGGCACAGCCATGGGGCTGTGCTGTGCTCGCAGGGGGAGCCCTGGCCCTCCAGAGCAGAGTCAGAGAGCCACAGAATACTTTGGGTTGGAAGGGACCCTCAAGATCATCCAGTTCCAACCCCCTGCCGTGGGCAGGGACACCTCCCAGGTTGCTCAAGGCCTCATCCAACCTGGCCTTGAACACCTCCAGGGAGGGGACATCCACAGCCTCCCTGGGCAACCTGTGCCAGTGTCTCCCCACCCTCACTCTAAAGAACTTCTTCCTCATCCCCAGTCTCAATCTCTCCTCTCCCAGCTCAAAGCCATTGTCCCTCATCCTGGCACTCCCAGCCCTTGTCAAAAGTCCCTCCCCAGCTCTCCTGTAGCCCCCCTCAGGTACTGGAAGGCTGCTCTAAGGTCTCCCTGGAGCCTTCTATTCTTCAGGCTGAACAGCCCCAACTTTCTCAGCCTGTCCCCACAGGGGAGGTTCTCCAGCCCTCTCATCATCTTTGTTGCTTCCTCTGGACTGCTTGAGCACTTCCATGTCCTTCCTGTGCTGGGGGCAGCAGAACTGGATGCAGTACTCTAGATGAAGTGAGGTGTGAACCAGAGGTGTGAACCAGCACCGTGAGACTGCCTACCACAAGTCTCCTTTTTCCACTAGAGGAGCAGGTTATTTTGGTAGAAAATAACTGTTTCCATCCAAAGGGCAATTTTAAACCATCCTTTTGTAGTTTGGGGATGGAAAACTCCTGCAGAGGCACCAGCTCCCCACTCCTCCCCTCCTTGGTTTTTTGCAGTTATTTTGCTCTATTTATTTACTGCGCAATTTGCCGTGTTGCCTGACATTTTTTGGTTATCAAAATATTTTGATTATGTGCAGGGGAGGGGGTGGGTTGATAGCAAGGCTGAGATCTCGACAGAATATTGCCTGCAAAATATTCTAACTAAATCCAGGGCAGGGAAGAGTGAGATACTCCAGCCTGTCCCAGGCAAACCCTTAGTATTGCTGCTGTAAACTTGCACCCATGCAGAACTCCGTTTCAGCTTGGGCCCATCTCTACCCCTTTTGGCTACAAGAGCTTGCCTGAAGCATGAGCTCTCCCTATTTTAGAATCATTAAGGTTAGAAAAGATCTCTAAGATCCTCAAGTCCAACCTTCAACTCAACACATCCATGACCCAATGTGCCACATCTGCTTGTTTTGATGGATGCATCAAACCCAGCAACCATGAGAAGGAGGAATGAGCTGCCCAGGGAGGTGGTGGAGTCACCCTCCCTGGAAGTGCTTCCAAAAAGGCTGAATGTCGCACTTAGTGCCATGGTTTAGCTGATTGGATGGTGTTGTGTAATAGGTTGGACTTGATGATCTCAGAGGTCTTTTCCAACCTGGTTAATTCTGTGATTCTGTGATGCTGCTGCATGAGACCTACAGCTGATACAGCTGATGCAGCATGAAAGAGAACAGAGGCAGGACACAAAAAGCAGAGCTCATGAGGTTGGAGGGGAGATATACATCCAGGTCACTCTGAAAGGGTCTGGAACACTTTCTGCTTTGTTTTCTCTCATTGTGAGGTTGAGGAACACTGCTCTTCACAGGGTAACTACAGGCTCACAGGATGTTATGCGTTGGAAGGGACTTCTGAAGATCATTGAGTCCAACCCTGATGGAGCAGGACCATAGAATCCAGCACAGGTCACACAGGAACACATCCAGATGGGGCTTGAAAGTTTCCAGAGGAGACCCCACAACCTCTCTGGGCAGCCTGTTCCAGTGCTCTGTGACCCTCCCAGTGAAGAAGTTCCTCCTCATGTTGAGGTGGAACCTCCTGTGCTGTCGTTGATATCCACTGCCCCTTGTCCTATCCCAGGGTGCAAGTGAGCAGAACTTGTCCCCTCCCTCTTGACCCCCAGCCCTCAGACATTTATAGACATTTATTAAATGCCCTCTCAGTCTTCTCTTCTCCAGACTAAATGGCCCCAGGACTTTCAGCCTCTCCTCACCAGGCCTGGTAGCTCTCCCTTGGACTCTCTCCAGCAGATCCCTGTCCCTCTTGAACTGGGGAGCCCAGAACTGGATGCAATATTCCAGGTGAGGTCTCACTAGGGCAGAGTAGAGGGCGAGGAGAACCTCCCTCGATCTGGTGGACACACTCCTCTTGATGCATCCCAGGGTCCCATTGGCCTTCTTGGCCACAAGGGCACATTGCTGACCCAGGTGTGTTGGCCACGGGGATGTCACCTGGTTTTGTCCTCAAGCAAAGTGCCAGCAGCAGAAGATGAGCTGCCACATGAGTGAAGAACCACTCGCTCTGCACTCACACATTTGAAGTAGGCACTGAGAAATTATCTGTTGCAGCAGCTCTCCAGCCTTCCAGCACAGAGCTGCTGACAGTTTGGAAGATCAATATTTATTCAAACAGCTCAGGATGATGACTTCGTCTGCTCTTGCTATTTTTTTTCAGTGCCTAAACAAGCTTCTCTCACTTCCCCAAGCCAGCAGGTTTCAAACTTTTTTGAAGTGCCTTGTGTTAGCAAACTTGCCATTTGTCAGCAGTGCAGCCCTGTGGGCTTGTGTGGATAAATATTGTGCTCTGTGGGCAAGGCGAAATGTCACGACAGGAGAATGTGCTATTGAAC